>NC_046190.1:19728409-20031439 GCF_011004875.1 Balearica regulorum gibbericeps
AGTCTCACCATTTCATGTGTGTAAGGTCGTTAGTCCCCAGGTAACTATTGAGACAAACTGTAATCACCTCTTGTCTGCTGCACCATAAATCCTTATTTTCACTCACACGTCTGCACTGGAGCAAGTCTGCAGCTTTCCCATGATGTGGTGATCAACTGCTGGATCAGATCATGAGGGAAACAGACAGCCCTCCAGTCCTTCTGAGAGAGGATGTCTTTTCTGAAAGCTACACCCTCCCACCTAGATTTTGTCTGCCTAGACATAGGAGTAGCTGGAGAAAGCCCTCTGATTGGGATGTCACTGTAGTGTAAGGAACAGAACAGTCCCTGGTGGCTTTACTATTTGCAGACCCATTACTCTGACCTGGATCATGAGGGTCCGTATTTAGAGTTTGCAAAGCCTGCTGAAGCCCAGCTTGCTGGCAGCAAGCTCTGGGTTCCCAGCTTTCTGCCATGCCATGGCTGGGGGTGAATGGCTGCTTGGTTGGGGTGATTCCTGGGGCAGCGTGGAGCCAGAGTGCATCCCCAGCTGCTCTGGGGTAGAGGTGGTTTTCCTAGACTTCCGCTTGCACAACAGTAAAACTGCAGTCTGCCAGGGAGGCACGGTAGTGATTTTTAGCCCCTGGGCTAGGCAACCAGCTGCGAAGGGATACTTAAGCTGCTGTATTTCAGAGGATGGAGGAAGCTTGGTGCACTAGAGGCAGAGGCTGCCCTGTAAATCTAGGAGAGCTACGTGCTGTCAGAGGGCCCGCATGCTGCTCTCCTCTCTTGACTATTTCCCTTTGCGCAGTTTTTGGGTTCCCAAACACGCTTTCCAGAAGGAAGGACTTTCTTGGTCCTCTGCTGTGGCAATGCAAAAGGAGGTTTCTTGTCTCACCTCTGGGACACACCTGAGTTCTTACACTTTGATAGGTCTTTATTTGCTTTCCTGGTTTGTCCTTACGTGCTGCCTGTGTTCTTGCTTCTCTCTGCAGGGGAAGGGACACTGTCTGCTGCTGTGTCTCTGCAGCACTTGGCACACAGGGTTTCCAGCCTGCAACAGGGCCCTAAACCATTACAGTGGCACCAGATTTTCTGCTGAGCTGATGGGATTTCAGCACTCCCCTTCCCCAGGAAAATCCCATATCCTACCTGCAGAGTAGGATATGGCCATTTGTGATGAGGCTCTGGGGAGCAGAGGCGATCCCTCTGTTCAGCTCAAAGGGTTGCAAAGCTGACTGCACCAGTTCCTGCCTGCCTGCCTTAGATCACTCAATGGGCCCACCTGGACATTCCCCAGAAGCACTGACGTGAGCTCTCTGCTTCACCCCATCTAAGCGAAATAATGTCAGGGGATTTCTGTAGTGATAAGTTTTCTTTCTCTTAATCATTTGTATGAGTACTTTAAAAGCCACGGTGACAAGGGTTGGGTGGAGGCCAGATTACTGCGATCCTTGCAGAGCAGCTCCTCTCTGTATGGCACTGCACGGGGAGAGCCAAGAGGTGGCAGGAGCAAGGATGGATGGAGCTCAAGCACTTCCTTGCTCCCAGCGTCATTCCTGCCATAAGCCTTCCCTCCTCCCCCAGGACCATGCTTGGACCATTCTCAGATGATTTGCCTTCCCTTGGATCATTGTCCACAAGTTTTTCTCCATCCTGTGGCTCCTGGAGAGAACTCCTTTGTCTTCGCAGAGAGAGCTGAGGGAGGGAGGCAGCTGAATGAGATGTTCTACCTTGGTTCCCAGAGGTTTTTTTTGTGATACACCCTGGATAAAGCTGATGCTCAGACTTGGTAGGGCAACTCTGGAGAACTGAAAAACACTTTAATTTGGTGGTTGGCTATTAGATATTAAATTTGGTGGTAGTCATCTTTATACAGTAAAGTTTAGTCTCTGGAGCACAGATGGGCCACTCTTGCCAGAGGGTCCTCATCTCCACAGCTTTGATTCCTTCTTTCTAGTCCTGTGGATCTTGAAGTTTTCATGCTCTGTCACAGCCTTCAATAGAAATGGCAAGGGCCCCAATTCATCCCTGTATACATTCATGCTTGTCAGCCTAAGGAGGGTATGGAGCCAGGCTGTGTGACAAGCAAACCAGCCCACTGCTTGTCCCAGCTGGAACCACCCATTCACAGGACAAGCTGAACAAACCCACTTTTGTCTCCTAATATGCAAAATAAGAGCACTCATTAGCATGATTGTCTGGTAAACAGAAAGCAAAGCTTCTTTCCAGACAACTTCCTCAGTGTGCAAAGCTCACCATCACTCACTCTCACTGTGCTGAGCAAGTGCAGGAAAGACTTTAATTTGGACTTGTTGTTAAAACAGCAGTCAGTGCAGCATATCAGAAAGCCACTGCGCTCTCTCACATCCCTCCACAAAGTCATATGATGCTGGACAAATTCAACAGAAATCTCAGGGTAGCAAGATGCCTTACCCTCAGGCAAGCCAGAGAGGGCAGAGCTGGGAACACCTGCCCTGGCTACCCTGTAGATCACAGCTGCCCTCAGTTCTCTCCCTCAAGTGATCCTGCGTGATGTATCTGTAGCTACTTTGGCTGATTCTGCCTTCTCAAACAGCAATGGTGTTTGGTCATCTGCTGGGCTTGATTCACAAGTGGAAGACAGTGCAGGATGGTGCTACCTTTGTCATTCTTGTGTCCAAGGATGTTTTGGCTCATGCACAGCTGAGAAAGCTTGTGTTGCTCCAGTGATTGAGCTACTCCATCTTGGCTCATCTTCCCCCTTCAAGGGCAGAGCAACACAGGCAGCTCCCTTTCCCTGCCAAGGAACATCCATACTGGGATATATATGCAAGGAGCAATTGTTATCTCCCCTGCCTAATCGCTGCAAACCACATGCATTTGGAGGCACCTAGGGCTGGGGGAGCCTGTTGTACAAGTCAAGATGAATTAGGAGGATGTCAGGATGATCTCTGTACATAATAAGGAGAAAGAGACAGGCTAGGAAACATTGGACAAATGAAAAAAGGGAGCAATCAAGGAGAAAAGCTAGTTCTGGGCAGGGATACTTGGCTTGGCTGCCTTCCCTGTGGGCTTGTTCCATTAACATTTGGATATTCAGCAAAAGCTGTCTTTGCAGGGGTAAAGAGATAAGCAGAAATGTACTGATGTTTAGTTTAAAAGTAGCAGAGCTCCAGGTTTCAAGTGCTTTCTGGCTGGCTTCCTCCTCCCCTCTCAATGAAATACTCTGGCTTTTCTGTACCAAAATATGTGAGTGAGCCTGGGACATGCCTGGGTTCCTTGTGCACATGTGGTTCTGCTCCCCTCTTCTGATTTCATCCAGATGTATTATTATTATTATTAAACTATGCTGCTATTAATAACTTGGAAGTAGGATTGCTCCTCTGAACAGCAACTGAATGCAAAACTAGCACTGTATTTAGTCTGCAGTGCTGGTTTCTTTCCTCACCTATTTACCATCCTAGTACAAAAAGATGCATTCTCAAAAATAGGATGATATGAAACTCTTCTTGCCTCTCTGAGCTGACACCTGAAGGCTGTTGTTAGAGTAATAGTTATACTGAGTGCTCTGTATTGTTATGAAAAGGTCACTAAGCAAAATCTGTACAGGTGGGTTGGCTGGATGGTGGGGCCAGGCATGTGAAATCAATGTGTTGATTTTGCTGAGTTGAGGTCAGAGTATTCACCATCTCACAGAAATGAACATTGCCTTTAATTACCCTTCCTGATTTGCAGTATGCACGCAGGAATTTGACTTCACTCAGTGTGCAGAGGTCCATTGCCTGGTCCTCAGCACAAGCAGCAAATATGCTTACATGTTTCTTCTTAAATATCAGTTTTGCTGACTGCAAAAGGCTGGTGCTGAGTTTGTATTGCAAGGTTCAAGAGAGAGATGGAAAGAGGGATTAGCTGTCCCTGAATGTTGTGCTGCAGAAGGAATGCTGCTGGATACATTGCCTTGCAAAGAAGCCCAAACAGCATCTTTGTCTGAAGTCACAAGGGGAGGATGAATGTAAATGACAGTTTAGTTTCATGGGTGAGACCTCTCTGCGTCAGATCTGAGAGAGGTCTGGTGTTTAGCATTGGCTACACTACTATTTTCAAAATTTGGAGATGTATTTGGACACTTAAATTAGTGAGTCTACCATTCAGTTGTATGGAGCATCTGCAATTCCCTTTGACTATCAGCTGGTACGTTGAAGTTTGGGGGCCTACATGACAGTGATCATCTACTGCCAATTGATATGGAGAAACCAAACATGAACCAAACCTCTAGGAACTGTACTGTGTGGTGCTGTAAGAAGTGGACTTGATGATCCAGCAAGTCCTTTCCAGGCCTGCATTCCTTTGCTTTTGAAACTGGAAACATGAAACAGGGTGATATCTGAGGACCCTATTAGCTTTGGCTTTAAATGGTGGTGCGTATCTCCTGAGAATCATTCATAACATGAAAAGCCTTTCTTTTTTCTTAATGATAAAACCTAAACACTTTGCTCAACAGTGATTTAATGAGCAGAATATTTCTGTTGTCAGGGTCTGATGCTAATAATAGACAGATGGCTGGCAGTTTGAAAAGCAGTCAACACAAAATATTTGCTATATAAAACCCAAACCATATTAACTTCAAAAAAAATGAAGTGCTTATTTCAGGATCAGATTGTAAATGAATTGGCAGTAAATACAACCTACTGACAAGATGTGTTTATACAGCAAAAGTCTTGAAAACACATATAGCATAAATTGGTGCATCTGTTATTAAGTGAATTGTAGACACGGAAAAAAAGGAGCTGGGAAGAGGGAGCTTGATGGAGGGTAGGAGCAAAGCAGTGATGGGAAACAGCAGAACCAACAAAAAGGGAGAGGTGAAGATGAAATTTACTGGCTTGTTTCTAAGAGCCAGTTCCGCCAAATTCAAAATTAGGTAATAGTTATACTTAATGTTCTGCATTGTTTTGAAAAAGTCACTAAGAGCAAAGTCCCTACAGGTGCATTGGTTGGCTGGTGGGATCAGGTGCACAATCAAGTAGTGTTAGATGTTCATCGATGTCCCTGCTATCAGAGCAACCAACTCAGCCAGACTGATAACAGTAATGTCCCCAAGTCTGAGCATTGTGGGAAAGCTGAAGGAGAAGTTGCATCTGAAGGTGTTTCTAAATTCTGACGGCCACCCTCAGGTTTGGGTCATTTACAGTCCAGTCCTTTCTCCTGGCTAGTTCTCAGTCCTCAGTTCATTCCTGGCAATCCCAAATCCCAGATTTCTCTCCACTGTTATCTCTAGCCTCACAGGCTCTGAGATGTAGGAGCACAGTCTCTGTAGGGAGCCCGGTGAATCCGCTGTTCGGGATCTAGACTAGCAGGAATTCCCACGAGAGCAGGAATTCCCTGGCATTTTTCACTGCTGCTTACTACGAAAAACATGCAGGGTGTGTATTATAGCCTTTCTTCAGAGATGTGTCCTGCTATCTAATAGTCATGATAAAGCAGTCCTACATGAGGATAGTTTCATTAAACCATTTTCCAAATAAGCACTGGAGAAAGACCCAGCAATGTGAAGATCTGTTCTGTTCTTGCATGTGGGAAAAGGACAGGAGCTTTTCATTGCCACAGAAAGCTCAAGGTCTAAAGTGTAATACACTGGAACAACTTCAGGGCTGCTTTTGGGGATAAGAACTATTGACTAGCTCTCACACTAAATTGAATCTCCACACTAGGGAAGGAACAGTGGAAAACATCATATTGGAAAACGCTGCTTGAGACAGAGCAGGAGATACTGGATTTATTAAACAAGAAAACAGCCTGTGCAATAGCACTGCCTTGCAACCATATGAAGGAATAGCGAAGAACCAGAAGGAAGATTTAGAAAGACACAAACAAAGCAGCCTGTGGAAGAACTGCAAGTAGTCTCTTACAAAGAGTGTTTATGCAGTAGAATATTATTTTTCAGCACCTGTTGAAGAAAAACTTTCCATTTTGCAATTAATAACAGTGATTAATCCTTAAAAGAAAAATGGTGTCAAATCCAGTCAATGCAAAAAAAAAATTAAAAAAAATCAGTGGTTCTTTATCCTAGAGAAGATGGAAAGAATCTGTGAGCTTAGTAACATCACTGGAGATCAAGAGCTGCAAAAAAATGGCTTGCTATATCTGCTAAAGATTAAATTCTAAAATTAACCTGAGTGTTATGATGGCATGAGATAGATCTACAGAGAACCTTTCAGAAGAGTCACTGAAACTGGTGTAGTTTGGAGGAAGATAGGCAGTCTCTGGCCTGCCAAGCAAAATAGAAAACCTCCAGTTTAACAAGGGACCTATGATTTTTTTCTGCTATTACCTAGTAACGCAGATCAAAGGGTAAGGTACACTCTGCTAAATCTAGTCCTTTCAGGTTAGCTAGAGTGTCTGCAGACAATTACAAGCTGCCCATTCAGAAACAGGTGGTAGAACCTACATGTAGCTTACAGTATGGCTTACAGTATTGAGCAGATACTAACAGGACAGTTTGGAGATATACATACTGCCTTGATCCATTGTATCTATTTACATCTATTCTTTGAGCCACAGATCAGTTTTGGCAAGTATTTTCACCTCTAAATGCTTCCACTTTTTTTCTTACAAATGTGCAGCACAAAGTATTCACAGTAAACTACAAAAATAAGCCCACTGGTAGAGGCATTGCCATCTTGAAGGCAAGTTGTGCAGTAATGTAGTGCATCTGTAAGGCTTCCTTGTGCCCATTTGGATTTCTGGAGTGGTAACGCCACACTGACCATGGCTGGGAACAGGCTTTTCCTCGCTGCTGGACCCCCACATGTTTCCAGAGTTTAGTCATACAGTTCGGAAGTAAAATATAAATTACAGCAGAGGCAGAGAGCAATTGACAGGTATGGGGAAAAGGGAGAAAGGCCCTATTGTGTGAGAAGCAGACAGCTCTGCTGACCTGAAAATATATTATTTTATGGAAGCGCAAACCAGAAGGGCTGCGGAATTTGTTCTCAATTCACCATGAAAACCGAGGGCTGGGGTGACCATCCATTTGATGCGGGTGGTCCTTAATGCATGTCATAATTTACACTTAAGGCATATACAATCCCTTGAAATTCCCTTCTTAGGAGGACCATAAAAATAGTGTTGCCCATGGAGCTTACTGGAGGTTTCTGCAAAGCTCCCCCATTGTCAGACATAAACACATCCTATTATTCTAGCTTAGGTCAGAGTTCAATGACTCCCCAAAGCTTATTTCAGTCCTAAGCTGATCCCACTGCAGTCCGGGTGGGCAAATTAGAAGTGTTTCCAACACAGCTACTTTCCTCTGGCTGCTCCACTCCACAATAGGAAGCAAACCTGACTCCTCAGGCTGCAGGTTAATGCACAGCTTATCGGTGAAATCACCCTTGCTCATCCTCAGGCTGTTTTCTGAAGGATTTTGCAAGCATTACTGAAGTTTCATCTTCTCTGTATAGGACATGCTACGACTATCATTAGCCTCATCTTCAAGAACAGGAATCGGAAGTTAAAAGACTTCATGCAGGGAATCCTTGTTAGCACAAGAAATAGATCACAGATGTGCCTTTGCCTGTCTGCTGCCAAGGCAGGGCCTAGCCCCTCGCTGCACCCCGTGGGGCTTGGCCCCCCACTCGGATGCAGATGTTGGCACTGTGCCCGACTTCTGTGCTGGGCACTGCCCTGCTCGGGGCTGGTGGTAGAGCTGGGTGGGCCTGTCCCCCTCCCCTGGGGCACCATCCCCAATCCTGTCTCTGGCAGGGCAGCATCCAAGCAGTCAGAGCAAACAGCAATGTACTCGGTCTGTGCAATGTTGGGAGTTCCCTAGACCAAAGCTATTCCTTGCTGCCTGAATGCCAAATGCACTCTCCAGGGCCATTTGTTTCTTGCTTGTGAGCATGGGAGGCACCTGGCTTGGGGAAGTCCCCAGAGGGGTTCCTCAAACAAAGCCCCCGCTGCCTTTGGGCCCGTGACCCCAGGGCTGTCAGTGCCCCGGGCAGGGGGGCATGGATGGAGATTGAGGAAACGAATCGGATGGAGGTGAAGAAGGGTTTGCACTTGGTCCAGAGCTGGTGAGAAGGCACTGCATCCCACCCTGGGAAATTAAAGGTTTTACTTTGTACCTCATCTCAGTTGACAGGAGGTAATGTGGTCTCTTTGGACTACATGGCTCCGTGGTACCATGCTCCACGAGAGCAGGTAAGAAGCATTTTGGCCATAGCTGCAGTTCAGAGACTTCAGAGCCAAATAAAGCAATGAAGGAAAAATAGAGAAAAATCTGACCACAGAATGTAAACAGAATAAAAAATGCTTCTTGTTAGGCATCTTATAATAACTGGACGAGGTGCTGGGGAGAAAACCAAGCTATTTGACCTGAAATTGTAATGTGCATCAGTATTTGTTTCTCCTTTTTATTCTTCTGTCTCTCAGAATTAGGCAGTTTGTATCCTTAGATGTGGTCAGCAAAAAGCCACAATGGCAACTCAAATTGAGATATTGTACGGCTGGACCTGGCCCTCAGTGGTATTTTATCTCTGCCAGAGCTTAACAGAAAAAATAACAGGGACAAGAAATGGACACGCACAGACTGTTTCCCTCCTGTGGCCTTCCCGGGGGGGCTTTCTCTGCTAAACTTGTGACCAACAGGCTGCTTCCCCACTCTGAAATACTGGCCGTTCCCTTCGCCAGAAGTTTCCTGTGCTGATTGAAATATTAAAAGGGCCAAACAACATGGGGGGAAGTTTGTTTATTTGTAGGGTCGCATATTCATGCCTGGTTTGGGTCTGTCCCGCTGAGGAATGTCAGCTATTTTTCTGGAAAGCTGGGGTAGGTTATGGCCCTGGTGGGAAGTGGGGGCTTGCGGTGATGCCTACAACGGGAGCCAGGCCCAGCTGGCCACAGTGTCCCCATAACACAAACAGGGGTCCGTGGGGAAGAGAAACCAGCTGGGAACCAGGCTGTGCCCTCAGAAACCTGCTGCTGAAGGGGATGGATGGCCCGCAGGCCCATGGCCACCACAGGGGCGAGCAGAGGAGCAGCCCCCACCCTGGGGTCCTTCCCCCACAGCCACAGGAGGTGGTGTACAAGGAGGAAGAGCAAGCCAGCTGCTTGCATCCCGGGGCAATTATTTTTAAACCCAGTGTGGCAGTAATTAATGCTCAACCTGGCAGGTGGGCCTCTCTCCGGAAGCCTGGCTGGTGCAGGCTCCTACAGAGCACCTCCTCGTGCCCTTCCTTTGTGGTGAGGAGCGGTGGCTCCCCAACGGCGGCAGCCGCAGCTTGACTGTCACCCGCAGCATGGGGAACGGCAGCGGCAGCACTGGCATCTGCCGTTAGGAAGCCTTCATCTAGATCTTGGGAAGCATCTGTGCTTCCTGCTGCTGCGGGGTTTCAGTGTAGCCATGTCAGGCAACAAATACACAACCAGGCTACAAGCTCCGTACCCGCCGCCAGCCCTGCCAGGAGCAGGGAAATGGAGATGCTCAGCATGGGCTGGACACTGACCTGCAAAGCCCTTGGGAGCACGGGATGGCTCAGGCAGCTCTTTTAATCTCTGTTAAGCAGTTGGCACAGCAAGCTATATCAATCTGTTTCAAAGGACGGTTCTTCCCCAGATCCAGAGGAAATACAGGTTTAAAGCGTCATCTTTAAACAGACTAGTTAAATAAAATTTAACAGCAGAAACATGCTGTGTGCGTGAAGTTTGCGATGAGCACAGGACCTGGCAAAGATCAATGTCCTCTTGTGCCAAAGGCTGTAGGATCTCTAGTAACTTGTAGCTGTTTCCTCCTGAAGCTGTAGAGAGACCAGTTTAGCTCATTGTCCAGTGTAGCTCGTTATTTTGTGTGGTTTAGTACAGAAACAAACTGAGATGAAGGGTTTGCTGTGTTTGGTGCTATGAAGTCGTGGTCTCACTGCAGACTAGACTGTGTAGCTGTGCACTGAGAAGTGTGGCTCATTCTGCTCCAGACAGTTCACTTGCCTCGTGAGTTTGGGGTCCCCTTGTCTGCATGCCGGCCAGACTCAAGATGGTGAGGATATTGGTTTTGCATGTTGTTTTCCATTAGTATTATTTCAATGTTCTTTTTTGTTGAGAGTTTCTACAAAAATACGTTTTTATTAGAAAATGCTGTGACCCTTCCTAAATTTCTAGTGTTGGATGACATTTGAGTTTGTGTGTGCTTTGCAATCAAAACTGTAAATGTTTCTTAAAGAAAAATTAAAAAAAAGGAAAAACCACCCCTAATATTCAAGAGGGGGTGGGTGTTTTCAAAAGAAAGATTAGCTGTTGCTTCTGGAAATTAGTTTTCTGACAAACGATTACATTACAGCCATTTTTCATTAAAAAATAATCTGCTGACCAGCTGTAGCACATTCATGTTTTGAGAGAAAGAGGGGGACCTCCATGTGCTGCAGTTTGCCTTGGACAGTCAGAAAGTGGGAGGGGAAGCAGTAGTCCAGAGGTTTTCCCGAGTGCTGGTGCAGGCAGCACAAGGAGCAGCAGGCAGATCGGACACCTGGGGCAACCCGCTGGGGTGACCGTGCACGTGGCCTCATTGAGCAGCTGCATCTACCTCTGGCACCCCAACACGACACTCCCTGCCCCTGGAAGGCTGCAGGGACACAAACCCCATAGCCTGCAGAGGTGCCTGTCTGGTCTGCCAGGCTGAAGTCGGGATGTCTCCTCCTCTGCAGGGAGAAATCTGGTGAAGAGGTTAAAAAGCAGTAAGCTATGGAGAGGGAAAGCATAAATGCAGCCCCTGGAGCCCTCCAGTGACCCTTTGGAACTCACTATGACCATGCACAGGCTAGAAATTGTGGCCCAGCCAGCAGACATATGATGGAAAGTGGTCTAATGATGACTTTTGATGCACCACAGCACCAAAATAGCTGCTGACTGAGGGTGAAGAGGGCAGTGGCACAGCTGTAAGAGCCCCTAAGAAATGTGTGATACCCAGGTGATATCTAGGCACTAAAAAAGCAGCTGCAATCCCTGCAGCATGCTGCCAGAGCCAAGCACTGCAGAATGTCCATGATCTAGGCTGAAGGCTCATCAGAGCAGGATCAGTGCTGCAGCTGTGGGTCTGGATAATTGGTAGCTTTGTTTTGTGAAGTTCTTGCTTTATGATTCATTTCTTTTTCTAGACCCTCCTTTCTTCATCTGTCCCAATGAAAGAGAGCATGTGTAGCTAAGGGTGCTCCACTGAGCATCCCAGAGCTCAGTGGATGCTCTGTACAGCTTTTCCACAGAGGAATTTTCCTTGTTGCGTGCAGTGGGATTTTAGCCTGCATTGTGAGCATCCTGGGATCTTTGGGCTTGTGACAGAGGCAACAGGCTTACAGAAGAAAAAAAATCCTGACCACTGCACTTTTTCCTGATTGCTTACAAACCAACAACTAGCTTTGCCTCTATACCTTTGTAAGTTAATTTGTGTTTGCCCAGTATGTGTTGTAATTAATTGCTGTGTTAACAGACTACTGAGGTCACAAAGCCAGTGATTGTGCAGCCATTAGAAAGAGAGTGAGAAGGCCTCTTTTTTGCTATCCTTTCTTAGAAATCAGGAGGGTATATATTTTTGTTGTGTTTGTGAACACAAAATGGTAAGGCAACGGGTACAGGTGGCCCAATCTAACTGTACAGGGGATTGAGCCACTCTTGCCTTGGTGACTGTCTGTTAAACCTTGGCAAGCAGCAGGTATGAGAGTTGGGGTTAAGGGAGCTGGACCCTGGGTTTGCAACTAACAGCAAACTGTGCTAAGGCTTTAGCCCCATGTTCTCATCTGGACGCAGCTTGCACCGTCAGTGTGTGCAAAGTGCCAGGGGCTGATAATGAGGGAGCACAGCCTGTTGACAGCTACTACAGAAGGTACCACATAATTCCAGTGTTGCAAGTAAGGAGTACAGTAGTAATGGTACCGACATTATGCAAACAGTCATATTGCTGGATTGCATTTTGCAACTGGGAAAATGTTCCACCACTTCTTTGTGACCTACTTATCTGAAGGAGGGAAATACTGAAATATGAGTGTGATACAAGATGGGAAGCCATGCTGATGCTATTCCCCACACTTAGTTGCTCTCCGCAAATATTCCTGCAAGTAAAACTCAGACCACAAAAATGCGTGTAGAAAGCTCAGAGCTTCCTATCAGCACTCCCAGGAGTTTGTATCGTGGCCAGTTGTCTCCTGTGCTGCTTGCTTTGTTGAGAGTGGATGGGCACAAGTAAGTGGAGCTGAATCCAGCAATGTCACAGTAAGAATTGGTTTCATAGCATTATGCTCCAGCAGTCTTCTCAATGTTGTTGGTGGAGTATGCTGAGCAAATGCGTGCCCTCCGGCTATATGCAGTGGCTGAGTGTTGGCATTGGACTACCAGCATGAAATCAGGTGTTGACCTGCAGCCCACCTACTGTTATGGAGGCACTCTGCCAGCAATCCTTACTGGATTACTCGAGGTGTGGGCTCAGTGCCAGAAGTTCCCTGTCATAGCTTTAGCTGGGAGGTGCTCAGCACATTTCCCAGCCAGCAACAAAAAAACTTATGTCCTGTCCAAACTTGATCTGGAAGAGTAGGGGAGCTCCTAGACTGGGCTGTTGTAGGGATCAGCCAGCCCCTGTTCCCCCATCACCCTCACTGCACATCACATGAGCTGCCAGACAGCAGCAGAGTTTGCTACCTTCTCCCTTGCTAGCACTTGGTGCATTTCAAATTTGGCCAAACTCACGGTGTGATGGCTTTCTCAGTCAATATATCTGAAATATATCTGAAATACATCATGCTGGGGATCTCTGTGCCCTGTACCTTCACATGTGGGAGAAAGCAACGCTTCATTCTGGGAGGTGGCTGTGTCCCAGAGGACTCTGGCCTCACTTGTGTTTGCTGTCATAACCTTGTGAGGTAGTGGCTTTTTCTTCCTGTATCTGTACAGCATCAAGCATGGAAAGGGTCCTGGCCTGAGGCTGGTGTGCCTAGGTACCATCATAGTAATAGTAAACTTAGAGAAGCATGTGATATTTGTCAGGATAAAGCACAATAATCTACTCTGATTTTTTGCATTTGGCTGGAAATTTTGCAAAAACCTAGCCAAAGGACTTGTATAAACTGCTGTAAATGTAAACCAGATACTGTCAATTTAGGGCATTTGTAGTGGTGGTGTAAACTGAGACAGAAATGCTGAGCCGTGGGTCCAGGAGACGGCCAAAATGCAGCCAAAAGCATTTTCCCTGTGTTTAATTTAGTACAAGACGTGGTCCTGGTCACGCTCTGCATAGGGAAACCTTAGGAGAAAGTGACTGGGGACTCTTGGTGAGAAGTTGCAGATCTTCAATCAAGTTTTATGATGAGATAACAAAAGTGGGCAAGGCAGTACCTGGAAAACCTGCCTCGAGGGCTCATCTGTTATGCTTATCTAAGGATACACCTGTGAAGTGCTGTGCAAGTTGATATGAGTTAAATCTGCCCATGCCCAAGCTGACTGGGTGACCCTATGCCTGAGCTGATAAACCTCACTATGACCTTCAGCTTGGTACCTCTAAACCCCCAAGGAGTGAAGCTGGAGAGATGTGCCATGCAGAGGGTCACTCTGCCTCTCTTGGCAGAGTTTTATATTTTTATTTAAATATTTATATTTAAATAAATATTTATATTTTATTTAAATACCTGTGGCTGGCTACTGTCAGAAACTAGGCTGTAGTGGTCTTCGGGCCTGACTTATGCATCTGTTGGTTTTTTTTTCTGGTTGGGTCAGCACATGTTGGCTGTGTGGAGGTTAAACCTTTTATAAAAAGACTTTGCAGAAATACTTCAAGCATAGCTTTAAAGGTGACGGGATCCTGCTTTACATTAGCCATCAAGGGAGAAAGTTGGATGCTTGAATGCTTCTCTCAGAGGTGTGGTCCAAGCAGATCCAGGGAACTGGAAGCTGAAGCCAGACCAATTCAGCGTGGAAATAAGGTGCAGATTTTTTTACAGTGAAGAGAATTAACTACTGAAATAACTTACTAGAGGCTGTACCGGGTTCTCTGTCACATGTAGTCTTTAAATCAAGACCAGGTGTCTCTGGCCTTCCTCAGCAGAAGGATGGGCTCAACCCACCACAGGGAATGGTGTTCAGCTGGTGTGATGCTAGGTAGCAGACTTAAATTCTGTGGACAGAAAGAACTGCGTACTCTGTAATAGGGAATGGCTCTCACAAGCATCTGGGAAAGTCTGGCAGATTTATGAAGAAAAGCGACTGGAGCTGCCTCTTGCAGTTTATGGGAGAAGAAGGTCTCCCTGCATGTAAAAGCCCAGAGGCTGGATAGTGGCTGGGCAGGGCTGCTGCCTTGGGGACATCTGACTCTGTCTAAAGCAAGAGTTGAGAAATACTGAGGTACCCTGGCTGCCTGCTGCTCCAGCAGTGGATGGGATTGAGAGACTGATGGATTTTAAGTGTGAGATTCTGTACTGGCACTCGTGCCAGGAACTGCCATTGTGCTGCAAAGCGATGAGATAGGGAGCAAGGCTTCCTCTTGTCTCGAGATCAAGTCTGCAAAATGTATGCATGAACATGGGAGTGTGGAAAAGAAATGAGAAAAGCAAGCACAGCACTGATACCAGGACTGAGTTTACATGTAAGGTTTCACTTTCATCAGTGGCATCCAAACCAGCTTGGGAGGTAAGCATTCAGGAAAGCATGTGTATCTGTGTTTTTCTAGACTGGATAGCAGCTTGGCTGCTGCAGGAACTTTATTAAGTTCAGACTCACTAAGTGAAGCTGTTCTAGAGAGAAAATAAAAAACAAGGAAGAACAAAAAAAAAAAAAAAAAAAAAATCCCTCCCTGCCAGAAATTGTGGCTTTTCAGAGCAATCTCATATGAGCTGCAAAATCCGTGTGGTCAGCAGTCCTGGTTCCAGATGCGCTGATGACTGGAGAGGTGATGCTGCGCAAACAGAGTTGCGAACAAGGTGAGAGGTGTCAGGGCACAACATGTGCTGTGCTTGCCAGGCACTGGCAGTCAGCAGTGTAGCCATGGTGCTCTTGTTGTGTCCCTAAAAATTGTGCATCTCTTTCCAAGCTGATTATTTCTTCCTTGGCTGGCTGAGGATGTCCATATAATCCAGGATAAATCATTTTGATTCAGTGAGCAATCTCTCACCTAACTACCTCTCCCAATTACAGCCATCACATTGGCAGGCTTTGCTGACAGATGATGCTATTTTTGGCAGACAAATTCCTGACATTTACAGTTTCTGCCTCAGTTCCACTAGAGACAGCGTGCATGGCAACACAATCCGACCCCACTGGGTCCCTGGCTCAGCTTATCATCATTAGCAGTTTTACAGACAACCTCTGAAAATCTCTGTGCTTCCCCTCTCAGCACCTCACTGTGTGAATGCTGCAGCATGCTTACAAATGGGGAAAACAAGTCACAGCAAAACATAGGCTGGCTCTGGGAAGCTTCTTCACAGTTATCACTTGTATTGAGTAAAAGTCTGCAAGCTCTGTCTGAAGCTGGGGCTGTGTGTGAGGACATGTGTTATCCCCGCAAATTCCAGCACGCTGCCCTTATGCGTGAAGCAAAGGAAGTGCTTTACCAGCCAGCTGAGCTGGCTCTGGGCCAGCAGGAAAAGTACTGCTGAGCATCTGCAAATCCCCTCTCCTGGTGGGCAGTGAATGTGTACTGCTCACTACAGCTGGTAGTTAATCCCCCTTCTGCACTCCAGCACCTCTCTGCTCCTCCCTGGATTCCATTTCCAGGCTTGGACACACCAGCTCCAGTGTGTGCAATTCACAGGTGCCCATGGGCTGGCCCCGCTCTGCCTTCAGTCTGCTGCCCCAGGAATTGGGGAAATCAAGATACATTGGCTCTGACATTAATGCTTCTGTCTCTTTTGCTGAATTGCATTCCCTGGCTCTGGATCATTCTTAAGTCTTAGAGAACAGGATCAGATTTCCCAAGATGTTCAAGGGCTCCTACTGGGATCTTCAAACATTCCCAAACTGACAAGCCAAATAATTACACCCCAAAATGTATGCAGCTTTTCTGCTCATGGGAAGGGGCTAGTCTCAAAGGAACCAGGCAGTTCAACATTTGCATGAACTGATGAGCAACAGGTAAGAGCTGATTGTCTGTCCTGTCCTCTAACTCACCCATGCACCTTATGGCCAAGGCTATCGCCGTGTTATATTTGTTCTAGATGCTTTATTCAGCATTTTGCTCAGTGCCTGATGTTAAAATTACAAGTACAAAGAAAAATGTGCATTCAAAGAGCACCTTCAGGCAACCTGCCTGTGCATTTTGTGCCTCTCAACCCTGAGCCTTCCAGACCAACAGCCTCCTTTAACCTGCATCATTTTTCTTGCCTTTTGTGCCATTTAAAATGCTCACTTCATTTTTAAATCCCAAGTTAAATAAGCAATCTCTGTGTTTTCAGATGTCAGGTTTGAGTTCTTCTGAAAAGCACAATTTTCATTTCCATGAGCTTTCCTTGCTTCCTATGTTCTCACAGGTGCTGCCCTATGGGGATAGCTGAGTGGAGCAAATTTGCATGTTGTTCGCATTTGCAGAAGGAATATTGGGGCATTCAGAGGTTGAGTGAATTCCTCAGGTTCTGAATGGGCCAGTGTCTGAGCTCAGAAGAAAACCTGAGGGCACCAGAAGCAGCTTTTTCTTTTTTACATTATGTTTGATCCTTGCCTGTGATCACCTGATGCAGATCAGATTAGAGCTTTTCCTCCTGCTGAACAAGTTCTTCCTCTTTTTTCTTCCTGGCTGAAGTGCTCCTTTGGAAGGCAGCAGACCAGAAGGAGTGCCCACATAAAAATGACAAAGGGTAGGAAGTCCTAGACTGCTCGCCTGCCTTTTCTTCTTTCATGAGCTATGCCCAGAAATATTGCCAACAACAAAGAAAAATTTTTCAGTTCAAAACTAAAGCTCTTTTGAATCAAAAATAATTAGTTTATCTAGAAATCATTCAAATAATAAAAAAAAATCTTGTACATTTTCATAACTTTTTCAATTAAAAATTGTCTCCTGAATGGAGACTTTCACCAGAAGTGAAATTTCCATCTCTACTGCAAGCATATGCCCACTGCAGGTTCTGGCTATGTCTAACTCCTTCCTGGTCTTCAGAAGTGTTTGTTGGATTTGCGAGGCACATTCAGAGGACAGGTTTGTGTGCCCACATCCAAACACACATACAGTGGCTGGCTGGGTGCTTATGTTGTGTTGCAGGATGGGGATGCTTCCTTGGCTGTCCCCCAGCTGAGCGCCGACCCCTAATGCAGCAGTCTGGTGAGCCATTTTGTTTCTCCTCCTGAGGCTGTGACATTTGAATGTTGGTGGTTTTATTATTCCTGGGATCTTTCCAGCCCTCTGCATGTCCTCTGGCTGAACGGTCCCTGCACATTCCTGCATTTACACCTTCTCCTCCATTTCCACCATGACCCTCTCAGTGCCAAAAGGTTTTCTACAGAGGAAATAAAACCTGTGTGCCCTGGAAGCTGCAAGGTCACAGGCTGATCAGGGAACTACAGCTTGGTGATGAATATCCCTGCACAGCATTTGCTACTGCATATAGGCCAAAACCAATTGGCTTGAGAATGGCGTTTTTATATGGCTTGTCTCAAGAGCAGGACTTACAACATTTTTACATGGCAGATGTGTTATAGCGCTTTCATTCTGTTTACATGGCTGGGAAAGTAACCCATCTTACTTTTTATAGCTGCCATCTGTTGGTCAGATTAATTCCAATGCAATCAACCGAGTCATGGTTTTGGTTTGGGTTTTTTGTTTGGTTGTTTTTTTTAAATTTCTTTTGTTCTGGTTTTAATTATTATTGTCTCTGGGAATTTAATTCTGGACTTTTGCATCAGTGAGTAGAATAAGTATTTCTCCTGGCCTTACAATGGCTGCTTGAAAAGGTTTACTGATGGTAGAAAATATTCTTTCTGCTTCCTTGCAAGTTTTTCAAAAAAATAAACCAATCAAACCCAAACCTTTGAACAGGTGAGCACTCGGTCAAAGTGCTGGGATGATTGATTTGAAGCCTTCTCACAATGCTTTGTCCAGGTCAACAGAGGACAATAATTAAAAGATCTGTATCACCATGTTTCAGGTTTCAGGCAAATTAAGAGCCAAAGAATGCCAAGAGCCTCTTTCTCTTGAAAAAGAGAAAGGTCACATATTTTCCTTAAAGTAAAGCTTCTTTCACAAATTTGCCTACACTAAGATCATATCCAGTCCATTCTTATTAGGTAATGATTTGCTTTGTTTATTTTTATCAACAGTCCTTGCTTCTGCCTTGTAATTGTGGTTTGTAGTGACAAGGAAGCAGAAATGGAGAAGCTTTCCTGGGAGCCAGCAGAGAGGTGGGCTGTGCTTCTCCTGCCCAGAGGAAGGGGATGGGCAGAATCCCAGCACGTGGGGGCAAGCACTGCTTTTTCAAAAATTCACTGGCAGTGTCCTGTCTCCACATGTGGTGGGGATCTTGGGTCCCAAAGCATTCAGACCTTGACGGCAGACATGAGCTGGGAGCCACCATCTTCTCACAGGTGTCTCACTGGAGGTGCTGCGGCTCCAGACACCACCCTCCCACTATTCATTCCTGTCTGTGGGAAGTGATGGAGGCTGCCAGCTCTGTGTCTGAGGCTAAGAGAGCCTCCTTGGAGAAACACTGCCCTGAAGGATCTCACTTGGTACCTAGCCCTGTTCCCCAAATCCCTGCTGGAGGTCTAAGGAACTGACATCTGAAAGCCTGGCTGGACTCAGAGCCACACATGCCTTTGTACCTCCTGCACTGAATGCAAAACCAGCTCTGGTGAAACATACCTGCTGCTCTTGGGAGCTGCCCCGTGCTGGCAGTGACAGCGGTGGTCTGAGGCCACCTCTGTGACAGGGTGAGAGAAACTCCCAGGCTGCATACACCCAGCCAGTACCTCAGCTGTTGTAGGGGTCTTCTCACCATTTGCACATCTGTGTAGAGCTTGTCTCTGAGTAGAAAGCTGTGCACTTTCATAGCCACATCTTCAGGACGCAGCCTGGGAGCAGGGTGGGCACAATCTGTTAACAGCGGGTCTTCTGGGAGGATGGCACCAAGGTGATTCAAATCCCCATAGCGACTCTGTGGACTTCTGCAGAAGAGAAAATGGCACTGTGTCTCTCTTTGTGGTGGTAAGAATTTAGAAGTGATTCTACTGCAGGCAGTGGAGCTATTCTGATACAGGCAAGAAGCAAATCTTGTCCTCTCTTTTCTCAATATGGGCAACAAGAAAGTGCTTTCAGTCCCATGTGGCACTGAAGAACAGGATGGAGAGAATTGGTCTTTGTTTTGAAAACACTGGAAATCAGAGACTTTCAAAGCATTTGCAGGGAAATGCCTATAATTTAAGAAGATTGTAGGAGAGTTTTGGTTAATGTAACTATTCAATTACCTACAGAAAATTGAATTTACCATGTAGGAAAAATGGTTGAAGGAGGAAAAAAACCCCTTCTTAAAAGAACCTGAAGATGGTGTCACTCTGTTCGTTTCAGAGTGATCTTATTTTTAACTTCTGCTGAGAAATTTTGACTGTATCTGTGTGTTTTTACAAAGTCCTTAGGGATCTGCTGCAAATTTCTTGTACTTTTTTGGGAGGGAGTGTGATTTTTTTTTTTAAACTAGAAACTAGTCATATACTGCTGATTAGTTTTTACCTGCATTTATATTTCCATCAAACAAAGTTATGATAATGACTATAATAAGGGCTGTGTTTATTTTGCCAGCAAATCTTTTTTGTTATTAAAAAATCTCATAGGAAAAACATCTGTTTTGAAAAAAAGCATTTTTCTCTGACAAAAAAAACCGCTGCTTATTTTAAAGTGTTTAACTTCTTCCAGAGCAGGTCAGGAAAAAGAAAATGAAATAAAATTTAAAAAAAAGTGGGCAGCTGAGAATAAAGGTAACAACCTCTTAGTCTGGCTACACATGTGGGGGGTGGTGGTGACTGTGCTTTTTCTGTGTAAGTACAAATGACTTCTGAGATTTCATATCTTTATGATCTTTGTTAAGGTGGACCAGCTGTTCAACAGGAACCTGTCCAAAATACCTAAGCACTACACTTCCACCTTAAAATAAATGTTCAGTGAAATGAAGCTGAATTTCACACAGCCAGGTAAAGACCAGTGGAGATCTCACACTGCAGAAACAGATGTCAGGTTAAACAGGGCTCTGTCTCGCATTTCACCTAGCTCCCCGGCCTGTACCTTGGCAGAGGTGGGCACCAGATGAAAGGAGAGGAGATGAGATGGTGAAAGGGATGATGACAGATGGGTACTACCCATACATTCCTCCTCAGATGCATTTTCACATCTGTTTGGCATTTCAAGGGTTGTTTTCCTATGAGCATCACTCAGAGACATCCAAGCAGGTGAGATCCTGCACTTGAAAGGCCAGGAAGGAGAAGATTTTACCAGGGAGGTACCTCTGACATGTGTGGTAAAGTGTGGCTGTATAAATTAAAGGGCTGAACGAGCCTCCAAAGAAATGTGGACTACCCAGCCTCTATCCCAAAATCAATGAGGTCTTTGGGTTTTTCTTTTCCTCCCAGGGAGACGGTATTTTTTCCAATGGTCTGAACTCCTGACCCGAACTTTTGCAGATCCATAAGTGGATGTATTTTGTTAATCCCCAGATGCTACTATGCTTAAGATCTGGATCATCTATAGAAAATGGGACTCAGACACTTAAAAGTCTTTGTAGAAACTCCGCCTGGGCCAATAATCAGTCTTCATTTTTTAAAATCTCCTTTCACCCTGTGGGTTTTGCTCACTTGTAGCCTCACAAATAAAGCTGTAGGCCTATACATGCTTCAATTGTCTTCTGTTTTGCCAGAGATATAATTCTCCTGGGCATGAAGCCTACAGCCCCAGAAATGTCAGCGGGTACCAAATGCTGCTGAGATCCTCCTCTGCAGCCCAGGGCACAGGAGCACAACCACCTTGTCTTTTCCTCCATGTGCTGCCATCTGTAATGTGGCAGAAATGAGAGACAGAGGCATTTGTTCAGAAACTGAGCCTTTGAAGTGCCTTTAGATACCTTAGTTGAGTATCTTTGTTCTCTGACTTAGTGGTCCTGCTGCAAATGCAAAAAGCAGCAAAGATCTTTTTATGAGCATTTTCAGTGGATTTTTTCAAATGGAATAACCATACATGTGTAAAATTCAGCAAACTCAGCTCTGAGACTACTGCTATAACAGTGCTAAGAAAGCACAATAGTCACATCAATGTCATAACTGAATCTGAGGCAATGAGCCTCAGTGAGGCATCAGTGATCTCAAGCAGCAGGTGTCCATTACAAACCATGGGATCCCCACACCAAGGAACATGTGTGCAGGTGCCCAAAGGAGATGTTTTCCTTCAAAGAGGTGTCTCAAATATTGTTACTCTCTTCATGGGCACAGGGCATGGTTGCCTGTATGGTTTTGGGATCGTCCACCCAGGGGGGGCAGCCGAGAATGTGAAAACCAGGTCAGCTCTGGATAGGGCATTACAGAAGACAGTGATAGCCTGATACAGCACAGAGGCAACCTCTGCTTTGGCTCCTCTGCTGATCCTGAGAGCAGGATCTTCTTCCACTCTGTCTTGTATTAAAAGAAACCAGTTGCTTAGACTTAGAAAGCATCTTTAAGCTTTGGGATCAATAAAGTGGCCTATTGCTTTTGGAAACAGAGTTGATCTATTCAAGTCACAGCGGGGAGGTGGGAGGCTGTTATGGAAAGCCCAGTCTCTCCTGACAGTTTTCTTGCAAAATCTGCTATTGAGGTGTCATGGACAATATTTCTTCTGTATCACAAACGCTGAATGTGAATTTGGTCCATGGGAAAAAAAAAAAAAGCCATCCATCTAGAACTCCATATAAGATTTTTTTTACCTATTAATGGATTATCTGTCATTATTTCATTAACTCTTGAAAAATATTGGCTGGTGGGAGATTAAGGAAGCAGCTAAAGTTTAGAATATTTTCCCATGATATCTAATGTGTAGACAGGGCTACCTTTCCATTTTTGTCAGGATGAGAGCCACTTAGGATAAAGAAATTCAAGACTGCTGAACACCAGACACAGGCCATATTTGGGTAACTTTGCTCATGAGAATGAAGTACAAGTTTCAGACTAAATCTTCAAGGCACGCTGTGGCATGGATCCAGTCTATCTAAAAGATTGCCTGTAGCTCTGGAATGAGGACAGTGAAGGAAAATCCTTTTCCAAACCACAGTGAGAAATTCTGGTTCCCAAATAAAACTCCTCTGTGTGGTGACGCCTGCTCAGAGATGGATGCTCACGCTCTCCTCCATGGTAGTAAGGCCCCAAACGCTGAGGTATTGCTGCTGGATAGCACTGGGCTTTAAGAGGTCACCATCGAGCACTGCAATCCCTGTTGTTTTCTTCACATAGGAAACACGTTTCTCATAGGTCCCTCTGCCAGGATGCTGAGTGGATGCGCTCATACAGGAACGCAGCCCTCCAGCCAAGCAGTAAGATCTTTGCATGTTTTCTCTGCCAAAATTTTGCTTTCTCCACTGTCTGCCTATTAACCAAGCTCCTCCAGAGGGCAATGGGAAGCCTAAATGAGACTGGTGGGACTAGTGGCTGCACTAGATGGCTACCTCATTGATCAGCATCATGACCATGGACAAGTCATGAGTCTGTTTTGAAGGAGGAAGTTGCACAGGATCTTTTTTCTATTATAGTTACTCCTTTACTAAGGTGGTCTCTACTAGGTGGTAGTAGTGGCCAGAGAGTCCTACAAGGGAAGAAAGGCAGAGGTCAATAGATGCCTCACTACTATTTGAAGGAAGTGGTACCGGATTCTTTAGCAGGTGAGGTCTAAGAGGATTTTCACCAAGAAGTCTGGAGTTCTTAGAAGGGTTTTAGTTCAGTCAGTTGATGAGTAACATAAACTCTGGGCTCAGAAAATAACAGGCATTAAAGGTGATCAGGGGTTTACAGTCTGCATTCCTAAAACTCTAGAGGGCAAGGTATTAGGTGGAGGCTAGAACCATTTATTTCAGTTATATTAAATGGAAACCCTAGACACTGTCTGACTGCCTGTTCCTACTGCTAACACCACCTGGCAGAAAGGTTATATTATTATTATCTGCTGTTTACTTTTCTCTGAAAAATCTTTCAGCCTCCCCATCAGAAATGGGCACAATGCCATGGGCTCTAAGAGATCAGGCTCAAATGAGGAAAAGTAATCAGATATGGAAAGTGGTTGCAAACATTTTTCATCTGGCTATCTGGGCAATCCTCAGGAACGTCAAAAGGATATGGATGAAAACAGTCTACTATCTGTAAAACCTGGTGACAAGTAATATTTTTCACAAAGACACAGAGCAGCTGTACTCATGAATCTGCAGTTCAGGTAATGCTGCCTCACCCACACCCCCAACATAGCCAGCAGCTAACCAGGACCATGGGAAGGACCATGGGCAGTGGGCACCAGGCATCCATGGCTCTGCCAGCAGGTCTGCGATCTTCTCCAGGGCACCGCAGACACACCAAGCTCTGTGCATCACTTTGCTCCTTTGTGGTATAGTTTGGGTAGCTGGTTGCTGTGTGGGGTTTTCCCAGGTATGTGAAGTTCCGGCCAGTGAGAATGGCAAGAGTTCCATAGGGCTGCTTTTAGGGTTGTATGGAATAGGTGAGAGCTGAAGGAGCAAAGAGCTACTCTGAAACATTTCCTAGGGGCTCAAAGCCCCACTGGTTCCTTACACTTCTATCTCAGACCACCTCTGCTGCATCTATAAATTTCTCCATCCCCAAAAATGCAGATGAAAGGGGAATTTTCCCCATACTATTGAAAAGCCTTGAGCCAATTCCCATGTTCAGCACCTTGAGAGAAAAGATCCTTGCAGGTGAATGATTCTTTGCATTTACCGCAGTACAAAGTGAAAATCTTGTTTCAGGAGCATTTATGCCCCCATTTGGAGGTGGAGGAGTGAAAGTATGCTCAGGGATGGCAGCTCAGGCCCCATGTGTCTGTGCAAAGGATTGCTACGTGGTTTCCAGGCCCTGTTGCTCTGTCTGCACAAGGTAGATCCAAGCTACTGACCTCCACCTCACTCAGTAAACCAGGGAAACCAATTTCATCTTTTCTACCTGGCTCCTCCCATAACAATATGACACTCACAACAGCTCTTTTAGCACGGTAAATGCACCAAACCCACCAGGAAGAATAAATTAATTCTTAAAAACAAACAGCTGGCCATAAAAGAGTCCAGGAAAACCCTGGCCTCTGCTCTTCTGATGCCTAGGGGTCTCAATGACAAATCACCCTTGCTACCTACCCCCAGTGAATATTCCCTGCTTGTCAGCCCAGCTAATTGTTTTGGAGTGGCTGTAATACATCTCCTGCCAGGAGAGGTTTGTGAGGCACATGATGCTGTAAACGATCTTCTGTTTATCTAATCTCTTCTTTTGCTGCTATCATTGCACATATATACAAACTCCCTTTATAGCTTCCCTCCAGCCACTGCTCTGGTTACAAGCTTAAACAAGTCCTTGCCCATTTTAGAGCTACAGGTTTATTTAAGGAAATGAATGCAATAGCACTAGGCTGTTATTGTCTCCTCGCAGGTAAGGCAGTGCGCTGTCCACGCTCAGACTGCTTTCAATAGCAAGGTAATCATCTTTGCAGAAATGTCTCTTCACTTGACAGCTGCTCAGCTGGGAAACAGGTCTGCTGTTCTTTGCTCATCTCACACATGCAGAGACAACCCTAGTTTGATTCAACATATGGAAATAAGCCATAAAACCAGATCAACATACCCAAGTCAGAGAAAGGTACAAGGAGTACGTACTTCTTGTACATGCTGAGTCCTGATTTCTGCTGATGAGATGGCAACGCAGTTCACTAGAAGACACCCAGGCAAAGCTGAAGAAAGGTGGGACGTGAACACACCGTCTAGCACCCAATGTACATTCCTAAAGCAAGTGCTTAAGCCACAAGACTGCAATAAAAGTGTGGCTTAGTGTGTAGGGCAGTACTAGAAGTGACCTTTTCTCTGAGTTGCCAGAGAGAAATACAAGACCAGAGAAGGTTTTATGATAGCTTATAATCTCCCTATCACTTCTGCAGTGAGTGAGCGGGCAGGTGATTAAGTTTTAATTGAAAAATTGGAGGGAATGGGGGAAAAAATCAGAAAAAATAAACGCTCAAGTCAGCAAGTCACGTTAGTGACAGCAGCTAATGTTTCTAACATGAGCTTTAAATCCTTAGCCTCCCTCCAAAGCAAACATATTATACATTGTTCGTAACACTCTTAATTGGAAATATTTAGCCATCCAAACAGTAGAAATACATTCATTTATTTGCTCAGAGCCTGGATCAATATTAATAGGTCATCTTAGGGGAGATGCGTTTAGTTTTTGTTTCAGAGATCATCTGCACAAAACAGTTTGAGTTTGTAAACTGGGTATCTTGGTTTCCTGAACCCATTCTCTGAAAACAAGGAGCTGGCTGAAGGCATTAACGTTTGGATCAGGACTTTCCTGGCAGAGCAGTCACTGCTTCAGCACAGAGGGTCTATCTGAAGCCACCTAAGACATGGTCTCAGGAGGGCCGTCACCTGCTGGAATGATAGGATTTGCTCTCTCATGGTGTACAAACAATGCAATGGTCTGCAGCTTCTGCTTCGGGCCACAGGCTGCAGCCATGTGCTCTTATCCCAGGCTGTGCCCTTTCTTTCTCCCAGCCCCTCACTGCACCTGCCTCAAGTGTAATCCCAGGAGCAGTGCCCAGAGGTTCCTGGGGGCTAGGAGACTCTCTTGATGGCCTTGATCTACCACCTGGTTTAGTTTCCCCATCTACTATATAAAACTATTAACTGGGGAGAGATTGTTCAGAACACAGTGATGTACGAGAGGGGTAAGGCTCTCTTTAAAGCATTAAAAAAAATTGCTGGCACTGGTGACAATAGGAAATTACATTTTTTGGTTAAAAGGAAAATTATGCATTCAGGCATTCAAGTCCCCAGGAGGAGGGAGACTAGTTAATGAGTGCACGTCGAAACATATCCACTGCCAGTGAAGACACATTTGAAGAAAATCCAAACACAGTAACCAAGCGGCTCAAATTTTTTCTTTCTAGGAACCAGCCCAAATCCAGCTCATGCCGGAGAGCATGTTTGCTGTCTGAGAGCAGCCTGTGTGAGATCCCAGCCCCTGTCCCACTACCAGGTGCTGGCAGCACAAACTTCCCGCCCCTGGTCCCTGCGCTCATGGCTTCAGACCCTGGAGAGGAGTGCACTGTGGAGGGAGTTTATTTCTCAGCATGGTTCATGTATCATGAAGGCTGGAGCTAGGGGCTGAGAAGAGAAAATACTGATCTTGTCATAGGCTGTGGCCTCTCGACAGTCAAGGAGTTAACTTATTTTTCAGTGCTTTTGTGTTGGGTGACTCTTACATTATGAAATTACCAAGGAATTTAACAGGAAGGCTGCTTTTGCACTGAAAGTGTACATGAGAAAACCTTGTCTTTTTAGCTTTGCATTGCAAGCTCATTTTTAACTCCAAATGGTCTTTTTTCCACTCATTCAGGAAATATGGTGATTTTTCCCACCATCCTGGGGAAGGGAACAGGAAAAAATGGATATTTCTATGTTCATAAAGAATAGAAGATGACAAATGCAATTTCAAGCCATTTCGCCCTTGCTCTGAATATTTTCACACTGTCCCTCTGGGTGCCCCAGATCCAGATGGGGTTTGCATATGGCTGCTGGGGCTCCTTATCCTGTGCAATACTGTTATCCATGGTTAGGAGATGTATTTGCCATTGCAGCAGCTGTAAAGAGGACAGAGCCTGTCCTGGGCAGAGACTGGCCCACGATTCTCTGCTGATAAATAAACATCTCTGTTTCCCTTTTGCACTATGCAACTGGATGGTAAAGGTTTCAAAGAAATGTTGAGCTGACATCAAAAAAAGTGTCTGCAAGGCAAATAAAGGGAGATTTATTTTCTTATTCAGGTTTCTCAAAGGCTCCTTCTCTGTACCCTTTCTGTACACAATGGTTTTCACCATTCAGGAATGCTTTCATTTAATGCCTGAAATACCTTTTTGTATTTTCTGGTATCTTTCTTTAACTGTAAAATAAACATTCTTTCCTTAACGGGTCTAAGGATGTGGGTTTTGGGGCAGTGTGTAAATAATTGTTCCAGAATATAACTTTTTTACTCTTTGGACTATTAGACTTTGTTTTTCACTGGGCTACTCTTTATGTTCTAGTCTCCTTATAAAAGTTTGGTTAGTACAATGCTGTAAAGATGTAATTTTGTGTTTAAGCCAAAGTAGTTACATCAACTTAGCTTTAGTGGTGAGAATGTGATGCCTTTTCTATTGGTACAACTTATCTCCCCTGCTGTGCAGGAACAGAAATGGCAGTATGCATTCTTTTACACTGGTACCAGGGCACCTGCGGTGGACGGGGCTGTATTCCTGCCAGTCTGCTGGGATGGTTATGGGGGCAGGTAGAGAAATCCTTACTACTGAGTGGCATCTACTGAGGGATGATCTCACAGCTGCTTTGCCAGGTCCAGGCTGCTCTTGGGAACAAGCAGCTGGGCAAGACGGACCACAGGGCAGATCTACTCTGATTGCAACGTTATGACCTTCTCCGAAGTCTACTTTTTTCTGAGGGAAAGAACCAACCATTCCTAGCCCTCCAGCACAAGCAGATGCCACTAGCATTATTGAACAAGGCAGAATGTGCTTGATGCTGCTGCTGATTTTTTCACTTTTTTTTAGCTAGATAAATAAGATGCAGCTACAATGATGATGCGTCTTCAGTGTATTAAACTGCAGACACCAGTGGGCAAGGATGCCTGTCTGAGAGATGAATTCCTGCACAGTGATAATGGTTTATCGGGATTTCCTGCATGGCTGTGTGAATCGGGGCCATCTGTCAGCAGCTTTCTGTGGTGACAGGCCGATGCCGAAAAGACTGATGGAGGGAATCTGAAGCGAGAGACCTTCCCAGCTGTAGGGGAGTCTGAGCTAGATAGATTTACAGTCTGCCTCATTCTCTTTAGGAGTGATGCTTTCCTGAATTTTTTTTTCTCCATACATGTGATATTTTGGCATTAGGTTGTTCCCCCGGTACTGCATTAGCTGCTGGGAAAGAGAACTGCAGGGTCTCAGCTCAGGTAACCACTCTACATCCTGGGCAGCTGTATCTCAAAACCTGCCTGAAGATGGGAGGATGTTTTACCCCAATCCTAACTTTCAAAGACTGAGGAGAAGAATAATCAGGAAGAGGCAGAGGGAGCTCACCCATTATCTGTAGCCAGACAGAGATTAAAGATATAGCTTAAAAGTAGGTGCCTTGTGCTCTGACAACAGCTTATCAAAATATTTACTATATCCCCCTTGACTTAATGTAGGTTTTGGTGATTCTCTGTGCTACCCTACGTAACTAATTTATTGCAAATCAAGTACGCCATTGTTGGTTTTGAACTCAAACAAATGGGTTTAGTGGTGATTTATGTTTAAGAAATAGGAGCTGCCTAGTACTGGTGAGCTATCCTAAAACAACAAACCAGCCCAGGCAGTGCAGTCCTCATAATAATGCTGTTTTGTGGAAGTACAAATTAAATGTCCAGCCTTTCTAGGATTCCATGCTTTCTTTGTGGTACTGGAATTGCTGAAGATGAGGTGGTTTAAGGCTACAAGCAAGGCAAGGACACCAGAGAAAAGTAGTATCTTTCATTAGGCAAAAGTCTTCAGTAACTGAAGGTTTGTCTAGTTTTTCCAGCTATGTCATTTAGTCTAATAAAAGATATTGCCTCCCCTTCCAAACTTTTGTTGTGGACATTTTAAAATGGGGCATACTTTCAAAGCAACTGAAAAATTAGAGAGGCTGCAGTAGGAAACCACACACACACAGACTCCCAAAATTATCTGAGAATTTGTGATTGCTTTGCAGTATGGGAATTGGAGAGCTCGGGCTACTTAGCACATCAAGAAAAAAAGAGAGGACCCTTGCTCAAACTGGTACGTGCCTCCATGGGAACAGCTTACCCAGTTGTGAAGGGCTTTTTACTCTTGTGGAGTCATGGCAAGAACCACAGCTGGACATTAAATTTGAACTAGAAATAATAGCATTATTATTTTTAATGGTACGTTGCTTTCTATAAGCTTTTCTGTACATTCAGATTGCAGACTCAGTATGACAGTAACAAAGTGAAAATATAGGACATCACATTGACTGATCCTTTCCCCTCTTGTAAAGAGTAACTCTACAAATGAGTTAAAAGAGCATGGGATTAGCTCCAAAGAGTCTGAAGTCCTGCAGTGTCTCTGAGGCTAAGGAGGAGACAGGGATTCCCGACTCTTTGTGTTTACCATCCTCCTCCAGAGGTAATGAAATACCATACAGCCAGGCACACACTATAAATAATGAATGACCTAAGAACCAGTTGGAGACCAGTAAACACTGGAGGGGTTTAATGGCTAGCCTAGGATTTAAGAGATCTGCATCAAAAGATCTGTTCTGTCCAAGGGAGTTAGTAGCTCTTCCCTTCTCATATTTATCTGTGAAGATAAATGCATTAAGACTTGTAGGAAGCTCATGTGCTGCTAAGCGAAGGCCAGGCACTTAAGAACTAATCAAAAGATGTGGACATACAATAAATAGGTTGGTGGCTGATGGGACAGGCTTTCAAGAGGATCCAAAGCCTTTCCCCTGCAAAAAGCAGAGTGAACATTTGTCTTACTGTCTGTTCAACAAAAATTATCCAAGCAGTTCTGGCACAGCCACCCAACGTGCCTGTCTGCCCTGCCACCTGCTCCCGCTTGCTTCTCTGCGCTCGCTGCTGGCGGCTGCACCAACCTGGTGAGAGCATGGAAATCACGGGGAGAAACAGTGCAATACTGTAGTCTTCACCCAGTTAGCAGAGCCCAATTTGAAAACAATTCAAAGTGAAGCAAGAACAGGAGTGTGTACTTGCAAGTTTTTCCTTTCTTCTCTTTGATTGTTCCCTGCCTCTTGGTTTCCTTCATCCCCGGGATTATTTTGCCTTGAAAAATAATCGAGGTCCTTTAGACCACACACGTGAACAGCCTTGTGGAGACAAAGCAGTTTGCCACCCACACATGCTGAAGCAACCAAGTTGTACCAAAAGGTCAGTGGCCCACTTTGGGACCCCTTTCCTTCTGGCCGTGAAGTTGGAAAGATTTTATTGCCTGACCCACTTGATTTGCTGACGACCAGCAATGTAACAGATAACTCGTCTGGCCATAAGAGGAGTGTTGGCAGGTCTCCCTGCCCAGGTTAACCCTTTATCCACCTTGGGGGTATGAGATAAAGTTCCTGTTGCTTGAAGATTTTGTCTGGATGAGAGAGTTGGCAAGAGATCTCCCCTAGGGAAGGAGACTTTTGTAGACCTTGTTTTGTTCATTTGTAGAGGGCAGAAGCCCCAGGCAGGAGCGGTGGAATAATTAACAGGAGTTGCTCTTGGTCTAGTTAGTAGCACACAGTCCCCAGCCCTCAGAGCTCGTGCTGGTGGCTGTAGCTCAGCCCAAGGCTTGGCTCTCCTGGGCTGTTATTTCCAGCCTGGTCACTGAAGGTCCGATCCACAGCCTGCCGAAATCAGCGGGAGTCCCTGGCTGGCTCTGGTGGGCTGTGGATCAGGCTGGTGCTCACAGGTACTGCCTCTGGTAAGACTCCAGCACAGTCATGGAGAGCCCGGAGAAGAGGGGGCTGATAAAACAAGCCACAAAAACTGACTTCCCACTGGTCCTCTCCTGCCAGGCAGAGGCCCCTCTGCTGCTGGGCTTCTGTTAAGGGGTGTCAGGTGCCTGCTAATTACAGCTAATGAGGAATTTAATTGCCCTTCAGCACATGGCTGGCTGTTCAGGCTGCTTTGTGGTTGGTGCTGTCTGTGTGTCTCCTTGCCCTGCCAGGGCCCACACACATGGTGGAAAGGGGCAGGTGGCCTCCCCCCAGCATGGAGGGCTCTGTGGGGAGGGGTTGTCCCAGACACACAGCTTTGAGAGTGTGCATGTGCCCTTCTGGTCTGCTTGCTTGCATCCAGAGGTCTCTGGATGTGGTAATCCTTCCTGCTGGGCTCTGCCTCCTCTGCTCAAATTGAGGACTCATATGAAGGCTTCCTGGCAAGGTATGACCTTCTGGAGGGGGCTTTGGGTTTGTGTAGTGGCTGTTGTTGGGGGATGTATGGGGATGGCAGAAAGCAGGATCCTGGTGGTTTTGACTGGTGAGGGGCTGGCAAGCCCCTGCTGACAGGTTGGGTCCCCTTGCCATGTTTGGTTTCTTGGGTTTGCTTTGATCAAAATTGTCCTGCTTGGTCTGTGTGTTTGGAGGATGGAGCCAGGTGCTCTACTTGCAGGCATGCTGCCCCTTGCAATGTAGGAGTCAGGGCCTGACTCCCCAGCACTATGCCCTGCCCTGTGTGCCTCCCCTTCTCTCTGTGAACGTGGCATGCTTAGCTCCTCTCACTGATGCAACTGCACACAGGCTACGTCGCCACCCTGAGAAAAACTGGGTACATGCCGCATCTTAGGCAAAAGATGGTGCCTAGGTTCAGGTAAAATCCAGGTAGGCAAGGAGATGTGTGACATATTGCATGTTTTAGAGGGTCATGTTAAACCCTAGAAGAAGCCTGGCCTCTCTCCTAACCACTTAACAGATTGAAATGATTGTATTTCAGTTTATTGGATTAGTCATCTTTTTCCTTACAAAGGCAAAACATCCCTCAAAGAGTGTAAGTCCCAGACTGAAGTTGCCCTTAGACTACTTACCTTCAGCATTGGGCCTTTTCTTTCCTGAAGGCAGCTGTTGTGTAACCATGATTTTATAAAAAGACTGTTACTGGACAGCCTACTGGGGGATAATACATTTTTTTGTGTGTGTGTGCTTGGTTGTGTGACTCCAGAGTAGCTGTGCTGGCTGGAGAGCATGGCTGTGGGTTAGAGCTGGGTGTGATTTACCCTCAGCAAAACTGACTGGCTCCAGCAAAATGTCCTTGTCTGTTTGATTTCATATCAATTGAATGTATTCTCAGAGACTTGTTGAAAATTGATGAGGCTTGGATTTAGTTTGACAGGACACAGCCAAAAGCATTTTAGCATTTTTAGCAGCATTTTTTTGACTGCTAAGAAATTCTCTGAACCACTTAATCTGACTAGATGACTGAATTCTTTTTTTTCTTTTTTTTTTTTTAAAAAAGCAAGTAGTAAATGGAAGGAAATGGGATCATTTCAACAGCTACCAGGTGGTGGGTTACAAGAGATCCAAATGCCCCTCTGTTACAGTCTGATGTACAGCAGGCAGCTCGGCTGGTCCTGAGGGGAAAAGGCTCCGGGCCAAATTATGATTCTCTTCATGCTTGTGTAAGACTAGAAGAAGCTTTTCAGTCTGGAGAAGTTTAGAGAAATTACTGTTTTGAGCAAGTCAGATGCACTCTTTCAAGAACACTGTTTTACAAGCAAAATATTGCAAACGCTAAACTAAAAGCCTGTATTGAAGCTTTCCTTTAGAAGTGCCTCATTCAGTCATGTTTTTAAGGCTCCTTTCAGTAGCTGGCAGCCCAGAACCGTGCTGGGGGGCTATGCAATAGCCCTGTTGTTGTTCACTTCTGATCAGTGACATGGGCTGACACTGTTGTGACACGCGGGCGCAGGGGGAGGCGTAAGCTTTTATGTGCTCTGAATGCAAGGCTCTGGGACAAGTCTCAGCTGAGTGCACCTGCAAAATGCAAGGGCAGCTGAGTATCACAGCACAGAAAAGAAATGGAAAATCTTTCCCTACTGCAGAGATACCCCTTGCTGGAGAGTGGGATTGGCTAGCCCTCTAGCCCAGTTGGAGTCAGATCACCTGCTTCAGTCCCTTGTGTTGCTCCTCCACGCTGATAACTCTTTTGAACTCATTCTGCAGGCTGGCCTTGTACCCTTCCTGCTCTGGGATGGGTTCTCTTCATTTTTAGTGCTTCTATTTCTATAGGTAGCCGGTGGTTTCTGGCTTTGGTGTGTGCAGTTAGTGGAGGTAGCACTGGCGATGTGCAGGGCAGGAGTCTGCAAAGGCGAGTGCATCTCTCCTCTCTGGAGGATCTACAACAAGTCCTAGAATTGTTTTGTGCCTCATATTTCCCATCTGAGGGATGGAAATTGAGAAGGCAAGTACCTGTTTGTTACAGGTCATGTAATACACAGTTTCTTTAAGGCAACTTATAGCTGGTGCAGCTTAAAGTGGTACCTAGGCTGTCTTGGATCGCTTAGGGCTAACATGAACATGCCTGCAGTTGGGGAGCAGTTCCACAATATCCCTTTCTCAGGATGAACTCTGCCCATGAAAGCTTAGGTAAAGTTTGACCTTTGCATGTGGGCCAGTGTCTCTCAGCAGACCTCTGACAACATGCTGCAAAATGAGGAAGAAAAAGCCAACCTACTACCGCAAGTTCAGACACTGCTGCCAAGGCAGACAGCAGGGATGAAGGGTACTCGATGTGTGGCAAAAAAAGTTGTACCCCAACAACTCTGAACACTGAACTGCCCATGGTTTCAGTGGGAGAGGGGTCCCAGCCTTGTCTGGAGGATGAGGACTCCGTGGCTACTTCTCCCACAAGGGGCATATGAGCCTTAGCTCTCTGCATGTCTGCAGGAAATGAGAAAGCCCACAGCCTCCCTCAGCATTACCATCAGCACAGCACTGGTACTGACCTATAGCAGCTCACCCATTGTGACTTGCTAGTAAACAGCAATTTTTTTTTTTTAATGGCTGCCATATCCCAGAGCACCTTCAGGTCTCACACGCTCCTTGGCAGGCCAGCCAGCTCTGAGCATCAAGGTGATGGTAACATGGATGCATCTTCTGGAAAAGCCTTGTGACCATCCTGGCCCTCTGGCTGTGCTGGCCGTTAAAGGAAGAACAAACAACTTAGCAAGATAAAGTCAAAACTCTGCACAGGCAGAAACTTGACATGTTGTTTGCATGTCACCTAGGTGACAAGCAAACAGCTGTCCATGGACATCTGATCTGAGTTGTGTGTTGCCCTGGGGCTTTGCGCCCTGTCATTGATAATTACCTTATGCTACATGTAGATCTAGAAGCTGACCCTGTGTAACACAGCATAAAGCAATGCAGGGACAATGGGGTGGATCCTAATCAGAAACATATGTAAATATATTTGGTCTAGTCAAAACTGTCCTGTCTGGAGACATGGCTGTCAAAGGAGAAGGCAGCTCATTAAATGCTGAAGTATCCCTGGGCTGGTGGGTCCTGGAGCTTCAGAAGTGCAGGACCCGAATTCCCCTGGTTTACAGCTGTGGATATGGTGCAGAACAAAGAACTGGGGTAGAGCTGCAGGGAGAGGCTGGTGTTGGGAATCAGACACCAGGACGAATGACCCTTGCACAGCTGCAACCTACTGTCAGTACGTGGGATCATGGCCATGGAAAGCACTTTTGTTCCTTTTTGCCAGCCAGAGTTGGGGGGGACTGTGAGACTAAGAAGTGATCCCATTACTGCCCTCACCAAGCTCATCTTCAGTTTCCCACACACCCTGGCTGAGATTTGAACATTTGTGGCTCTATCTTTTAGAAGACAGCTTTTAAAAGTAAGAGGCGCTTATGGTCACAGGGATTCATAACAGCCATGCTTCCCTTTTACTTGGGTGATGTAGCCCCAGGCCACCCCTGGAAAGCGTATGAGCTGTTTGGGCATGTTTCTTCCTCTAAATGACTCCTCTGGCAAAGCAAGCTGTGGCTTCCTGACTCAAGTTCAGGGGATTTTCAGCCAACATTGTTCCATTTAAGAAACAGTAATGTGCAGCAAAAGCTTTACACCACTGCCCTGTGAAAAGGGAGCTTTCTCAGCTGTTTTGATTTCAGTGTAACATTTAGAATACATAGCATGAAGAGGGATTGCTACAGCAGAGCAGCGCTTAAACTTTCCTATTGCACTTGCAGACAGAGCTGAAACCCAGCATTGCCTCAAGAGAAGGATATAATCTCAGCAGGGCAGAGGGATGTCTCCAGAAGTATGCCAGTACAGATCCCCACATCTTGGAAACCGCATAGCAAGCTTTGGGTTAAGATACTAAAGGTGATTAGTTTCAACCTGGTGGTGTGTCTCTCCTCCTCCAGGGCCCCTGCCAGAAGTACGTGCTGTTCCTTAAGCTGTTTTAATGGCCAAAATGCTGATACCATCTGCCACAAGTGATCATTAGCCATGGGCTCAACCCTGCTCACAAACAGCTCTTTGGAAGTTTACTCCTCTGAGAGCTCAAGCTTCTCCAGTGCCACTCCTGGACTAAATGCAATGTTCTTATAACTTAGCAAGTCCCAGAAAAATCAATCTGTAGAAACCAGTGCTATTTTATCTATAACCTCGCAACCCTTAGCTGAAGTGTACTATTTTAATTCAGTTTGCATAATGATTTTTCATGTATTTAAAACTTCTGAGATACTAGCACCTCAGCTGCAGGAGTGACAACTTTGGATTATTTATTGCATGGGGAGAGGGAAAGCTTTGTTTTTAAAAACATTGCATCTAAAAACTTGCTGGATTATAGAACTGTAGGTTGTTTTTTGGTTGATTTTTTTTTTTTAGTGTCTGCTTTCAGAGGTGATTTTTTTTGAAGTGTATCACAAACTATGAATATATATATATATATAGTGTGTCCTGTATTTTATTGATTTAAACAGAATTCAGGGATTAAAGTTCTCTTTAGCTAAAGAGTTGCACCTGTGTGCAGTGGAGTTGCTACTGGGTTGATCCACATGCTTGCAGAGGACTTCTGGCTGTATGGGTAGCTCTGTAGGAGTTACTGCTCTTCCATAGAAGTATTTGACCTGCCAGTATATCAGATGTCTGCACAGCCTGGGCAGTGTTCACCCTGATAAAGTATCTGGCTGGAAAAACAGTTAATTTCCAGGGAAACCCAGGTGCATGGTAGTCTTAATTGAAATGAGAAATACCATTTTCATGGAGCTTTAAAGATTTAAATTAGGGTATTACTTTATTTTGGAATTATTTAAAAATTAAATCCTCTGTAAGGAAGGACACAGAAGCCACTGTGAATTGGTTTCTAACTGTATTTATTCAGGAACAAAATCCTTGTCTCCAAGGTTTTTCCTATTTTCAATTGAAAGCACTTTGGCACCAGTCAGTTTTGGTTCTTTAGACCAAGTCCTTTGCCGCTCTTCAGAGCCATTTCTTTATGATTACCTTGCATTTTTAAACTTGTGGGACTCTTCTTCCCATTCTTATGATGTTTATGTTCGTGCATTTCTTTGTTGTTAATACTGAAGAAAAAATTATAAAACATATGTTACTGATGTACTGCTCAGTATTATGGAATTCAATAAGACTTTTTCAAATGACTGACATTACATACGTCTTTCAAGGATGTGAGTAAACTGTATGTAAACCATATGTTTCATCTACTTCAAATATTAAGGAGTAAATAGTGTAATGAAATAAGCTTACAATGATGGCTCTGAAATGTATATGTAAGTATTGATAACAATATTTCTCAAATGCTTCTTAGGTGGAACTGAGGGTAACTTTCAATTTATTTTAAGGGTATTAAGTATGATTTTACTATTTGAGTGGCATGATTTATACAGTGATTCATCCTTAGATTTCTGCTTCCTCATTTTTACAGCTAGTACAAAGAGTAATCTTAACTAATCTAACACTCTCTTATTTGCACATATTTGTTTGGAGTATCCTAGACCTTCCTGAAAGTCTCAGCTGAACACAAAGCCATATTGTCCTGAGTGTGGGACATCCAGGAGTGACTGCTCTCCAGGGGCTGTGCAACGCTGTTAGCTGTGGATGAGTCTGTGCTAGAAGCGTGCCAGCGTGTCCCTGTATCCCGGGTCGTTAGCTCTGCTGAGTATTAAGCGTCGCCGGCTGTAGCGTAGCGCTGCACTACCAGGCTTACCTGACTCCCAGAAGTGCAGCTGGTTTCTCTGCCCAGGGCAGGCCTGTGATCTGTGGGTATACTGGTGTCCAGAGCCAGCACGGCGATAGATGATAGCTCATGCACAGTCACGATCCCTGCCCTGATGTCTAAACAGGTGCAGTGAGTGAAAGCATTGCTAATTCATCTCTTACAGATGTGAACCAATACAAAGAGGGGTTTCTTCAGGAGTAGAGCTGAGGAGTCCCAAACCAGTGTTTCTTGTATCAGGATTTTCTGTCTCATACCCCCTTCCCTACTTGTGTCTGGGACGCAGTGTTACCAGCCTGAACAGCCATGTCTTGTCTTCCCTTCCTGTATGGGAGTGAGAGCACGTCCCGGATCCAGGGCTTTGAGCTGAACTACTGACCTCTCCAAGCCATTGCAGATGTGCCAGAGGGTTTAGTTTGTGCGGCTGGACAGCATCCCTCGCTGCCGCCATGCTGCCTCATAAGCTGCCTGTCACAGGTCCTATCTGCCAAATGGGAGGAAGCAATTACACACACGATGGTGGGAGCGTGGGTGTATTTACTATCCCCCTTTGCTGGTAGCTCAGTGTGTTCACTTACTGAAGGCACGAATCCGATGAGGAGATGCTTACTGTGCACTGGAGGGCAGGAGGTGAGGACCACTCGGGAAATTGCCTAGAGAGTGAGCAGGCTGCTGACCTAGAGAGAAGCAGCAGGCAGCGGGTGACAGATCGCAGGGCAGCCTCAGCAGAGTGTGAGGAGTGAAATAAGCAATCAGACCTGCCCCCAGAGCACCAGGGAAGGGAGTAGACCACTCCAGCCTGAAAGAGATTTTGGCAGTATCGCTAACATGGAGAGGCTTCAGCAGCCTCTCTTCCTTGTGAACCTTCCCAGAGTGGCACGAAATGGAGCAAAAGACACAGAGCAATACCCCTCCTTATCCTGTCATCTCCAGCTACCTTCTGTACCCTTTCTAACTTCTTTGCTGCCTCTCCTGTCCATGGCCTGTCTAATTAGTAGCAGACCCTGGATCTGACCTCCTTTATTCCTAGTCTTGCCAATGCTCCGATCCTTCTCGTGGTCCTCCTGCTACTGCACTTGCCGCTGTTTTCGCTCTCCCCATCTTGTTTCCTTGCTATTCATCCCTGTTTCTGCTAGCACACTGATGAGATTCCTACTGCCTGGTAGGCTTCTGTCTTTGCAGTAATTCAGCTATTTCAACTGCCTTGGACTTTAGTGTAAGTTTTATTTGCATGCCAATAAGCTTATGGGGTGAACTTATATTGATGCAAAATGTAAAGCCAGGAGCTTGTGGTGACACATATGAATTAGCATTAAACCCTAATGTGCGTAACACCTGTGGGTGTCAGCTGCAGAGCAGAGAAAGTACTTTCTTCATTTCTAATTTTATCTTTCACTTCTACTTTTACCTAGACAACTTCTCAAAGCAACCCACCTCTCAGTTTGCAAACCCCCAATTTCACTTTTCAAACAAAATATATTTTCTGTCCTTCATGGAAAAACAAATCCATCAAAAAGAGATGGTTTTTAACAAAGAAAATGAAACGTTTTTATTTCTATAACATGGAGGAGAAAACTGGGGCACAAAGAGGCTGGATTACAGTGAAAATGCTGAAAGCCTCAGTCCCTGCCCTCTGCTAAGTAAACCACATTCCCTCATAGAGCTCTCATGTTTTTATGTATTTACAGTTCTTTGAGGAAGAACTTTTTTAAATAGCCAGAAGTATAGGGATGTTTTTGCAGAGGAAAGGTGTTGAGCTTGAGGTTTTACATGTCTGCTCTTTATGCGTCTCCTATAGCTGCTCAAATATTTTTCTCCATAAAAATTTAATATGGAAAATTAATGAGAAACCAGCTAGTGAAATGACACAGTAACTGTAGCCAGGCTAAAAGTGAGTTGTCAGCTCTAGATCTTCCCAGTCCAATAGGTAATTGCAGAACTGTGTGAGTGAGATACAAAGAGAGACTCTGAAAGGTTCAAAGAGATTTATAGACTATTTCAGACCACAAAAACACATAAAACAAAGTCCAAAAGGTTCCAGAAACGGGACAAGAGGGACCTGCTGTCAGAAGCAGCTTGTCATATAGTTATGATTTACCGTCGTCTCCCAAGCGATCTGTACAATCTCTGTCAGCAACATGGCAAACAAATAGCATTCAGGGGGCTTGAGATGAGTGTTTGGGAGAGAAGGCAGCAGCGACAATGACCACCACAAACTTAGGCAGGGAAGTCTCTGCAGAGTTCTTTCTGAGCAGAAAGCACAGAACATTCTTTTCACCTCTTTCTTTTCACTGTGAAAGGACAAACCTGGGTCAAGTAAAGGAAATGTCCAAAAATAACAAAAATTCAACTTTGAGGTTATTCAAAGCCTACTAGGGAATTTAGATAGTCATTAAAATTAATGAGATGGTGCATCTAAATCCCCACTGTAACTTTGAAAAACCCAGTCTAAAACTTTCCAAGCCATTGCTTTCTCCATTTCCAAGCGTCATTTGTTTCTCTTTCTAGCCAGACGTGTTCTTGAACTTTAGCATGATTTGTATGTGAAGCACAAGTCAGGTCTGTTTTGACTGACTACTTTGGGCTAACACTTCCATCTCTGCAGCTTTCATAACAAGAGTCGATAAACTATTTTGCCTATGATCTTCCCCCATGCACACTCCAGGCTGCATAAAAGATTTCCATTCATGCTAATAGCATGAAGATTTGAAATGCATTTTTTTTCTTGACATAATTTGAAACAAGGAAAATTATCCAGATAGTCTGTCACTTTTTAAAACAGAACAAACTCACTAGGGTTTCTTTAGAGTTTTTGTTTGTTTGTTTTTTGCTTTGTTTTCTGTTTGGATTGGGGGTCTTTATTGTGGTTTTGTTGTTGAAGTTTTTTTTTTAAGTGAACTCCAGCTCAGAAACTAATAACTGAATGGACTGCTAAATTCTGAAAAAATGCATTCTGTGGCCACAGAGCTGGTGCTATATGCTTGGACAGGAGACCCTAGACTTTTCACAACAGCTCATCTCACTTAATGTCATAATTAATATCTGTTCTTAAAAATAGTCTAGCAAACCATCCTCCTTTATTTATGGCTCATCCACAAGTATGTTTCCACTGGTGGACAGCTTGACCCAGGTGTGTGTGAATGTGTGGGGTTTTTGGTTTTGGTTTTTTTCTCTGAGAGGCTCTGAATTTGGGCATTGAGGCATTGTTGTCATACAGTGCTGCTCTATTCCATGTGTGCTCCTCCACACCCACTCCCCACAAGTACTACCTGCTTCCCTTTTTGATGCTGATGTATCTCCCCATACTGAATTCCTTCTGCATTCCCCATGTCCTTTCTCTCTGTCCTCCCTCCTCATTCTGTCCTTCCTTCACACCTGTTCTTTCCTTTGTCTTTCTGCACCTTATTCTATTCTCAAGCATCCTATTCCAAGTCCTTTTTCATCCAACCCCCTTTTTCTAAATCCTAGACTTCTTGTCTCAGTCTTAGCTTTCTCAGAGATCTGTCATCACTCTCTTCGTCCCAGGAAACCTTTCTTTTCAAGCCTGCTCCCTTCTGCTAGCAGGGAGGTATATTCCTATGTGCAGCTATGAATGAGTCACAAAATCTGCAAGAGAGAACGAGGACCTAGAACTGCTCCAGGCCTGCATGCACAAATTCACATGCCTAGCTATTCCTGTGCTGTCAGCTCTTTGCCCTGGCTTGCTGTCATCCTGTCTGCCTATGCTTCCAGGCACTCCTGTCAGCCACTCTCCACGTCAAAGAGCAGGTATCATCGACTGTGGGCTTGGCTGAATGATGATCAACAGTAGGAAGGAGGGATTTGAGGGCATAGGCAGCCTTGTGACTTGACTTTTATCTTTATAAGGACTCTACAGGTATTGCTAAGGGGGAAACCTTACTTCTCCTGGGAAAAGTCCAGGAGGAGAGCCCTGTTGTCCCTGATGGCTTCTCTTCCCTCTGTGGAAGAGGAAGACCCCATTCTCCTCCTAGATTTCCAAGCAGGTGCTAATAACCAGCTCCAGACAGCACATTCAACACTTTAAAGGTGGATACATCACCAATGTCCCTGCTTTCTTGCTGTTGTGCAGCACACTTCCCTTTTGGCACAGAAAGCCTTTGTGGGGAGAAAGGTGGGGTTTCTAATCCCTTTTGGAAGTAGGTTTGGTAGGTGCAGTCTCGGCATTCCTGTCACCAGTTTGAGGTGAGGGCAGGGACTGAACAGCTGGCAGGACCCACGCCGGCTGATTAGCAGCGCAGCATGCGTGAGATTCCTTGGCATAGCGCAAGGCTATTGAGAAGCTGGCTGCATCCCAAACTTGCCCCCAGCAGAATTGGCAGATCACGTAGCTAGTGTCACTTTCAAGCACTTGGCCAGGCAAAACCCACCCCTTCTGCATCCCCCAGCTCCCCTGTACTTGTCTTTGGACTAGGTTTGTTCAGCGGGTTGGCTGCCTCCCCACCCATGCGCTCACAGGGTTTGAGGCAGGGTGGAGTGTATCTCTACAGTAATCTAATTCCTTCTTTCCATGACTGGATCTCAGAAGCTGCAACTTCTTTTAAACTAATTTTTGGCTGTAGCTTTCGTATGAAATATGTATCGCAAAGTTTAAATCCAGTAGACTTATGGCAAGGTTAAAGCTAGCAAAGCGTATTTTAATTTGCAAATAAAAATTAGAGCTAGAAAAGTTCCACTGATGATAATTCAAGTGATTGTGGAACGACTGAGGCAGGACTGTTTCATTGGAAGCAAGACCGATTTGATCGGTGTGCCCTGAGCTGGGGGAGTGCCACTGGGCATCACTATGTCTCTTGGGCATCACTGATTCTCCTATTCCCAGGAGACAGCAAGTCCCTGGGGGCACTTCAGGGCTGGGGCTGGCTGCAAATGATCCAGCTGGATGGAACCTTTCACACAGCAGGACCCAAAACTTTTATCTGAATTCTCCTTGCATTTTTTATCTAGGTCTCAGGGGATGCTGCCATTCCTAAATAAGAAAAAATGCAAGCAGCAGCTTGCTAGTAACTATCAGAGCTTAAAAGGTTCTGGTTTAGGATGAAAAGAGCTTGTAATTAGCTACTTACATTTGCATTTCAATTACAGAAGTGGAGCAGCTCCAGCCCAGCAGTGATTCCTGTGAATCCTTTGATTCAGGGTCACAGTAGGTATCAGCAGGCCTGTTACAATCTGTCACCAAGTCTGTCTAAAGAGCTAGACTTGAGACAGTCAACATATTGAGCATACCACAACCATAGGATAAAACCAGATGGCTGATGGATTTTTATCTTTCAAGTGAGAGGCACCTTTTTCCTTCTGAGGAGCAAAATATTACTGACTTGGCTCTGTTATTAATTTATTGGACATTTGCTGTACATTTTCCTTTGAAATGCCTAACTATGTGCAGAGACAAGACGACAGCTGCACTGCTTTTGAGTGCATAGGTTTCATGTAATAGGTGGTATGAGAGTCCTAACTGCAAGTGGTAAAGAGATATGGGGTGGTGAAGTCTGTTCCCCTGACTCCTTCATGCTGAGGTGGTCACCAGCACAGTAAAGCCTGGTAAGGACTGCCATTTACAGCTGACCGGGCTGCTGAGTATGAAGGTCTTAATAAAATTATCCTTCCCATTGCCCCTCACCCATGTCCCTGAACGTCATCTTATTTTGAGTCTTGTGATCCCTTGAGCATCTAGATCTGGCTTATGACTCAAGAGGCTATTTTTCTACCACGTGCTCTCCAATAGACTTGTTTAGCACAATTTTAGCCATTTGTGGCTGGGACCCCAATTGGAAACATGTGTGCTGGTTAAAGGCAGGTGGAGGGATTTCTTTTGTTAATTAGGCTTCAAATTCCATTGTGTTCCCTGTAACCAGTGGCCCAGGCTCGGCAACACCAGACAAACCCCATTAGTGAAGGAATAACCCTGGATTTGCACTGCTTATAAACCTCATAAGTTTGTGGTTTTGCCTTTGCGTAAGACAGTTGTATGTGGCACTGATTTTTTTTTTTTATTTCCCCTGTCCCCCCAGAAATAAAAGCCTCTTCAAGCTTGGAGGGGGTAAAGAGAAACTTTCTGGGGCTGGCAGGACTGCACAGCCAAGGCTGAGGTGCTAGGATCAGACAGGAAAAGCAAGGGCTTGTTTCCCACCAGCATGTTGTCCTCCCTCCCCCCACCAGCCCATTTCCCTTCTGCTCTCCACCAGATTGCTAATTTGATCTCTGAATCAAGGGGCTGCAGTTTTGCACTAGGCTGGGAGCTGCTACTCACCCCCTGTGGGCTCCACTAGTAATTAGAGCAACACCTTGTGTAATGGTTTAAGCAACAAATGCCTGCAGCTTCAGCCCACCCCAGATATAACTCAGGTTCATTATCACCTTAGGAGCTCTGGCAATAAGTATGGTGGGGTCAATCTTGTTGCAAAGGAGAGTTATTCTTATGGAGAGTGTGTATGTGTGTCTTGGTAAGATGACACAGAAAGAAATAGGAGTCTTTCCGTAGAGTTAAATGGAAGGGGAGGCTTAGGTTTATTTGCTCCTCAGGGGGCTGAGTGAAGGCATAAATGGGCCACCTACCACACGGCTACCTTAGCTATCTCTTTCTTGTGTACAGAAGACCACAGGCTTAACTCCTCAACTGCACTTCTTCCCTGCATCACAAGGGGTTTCACTGAGTTTGACACCTTGTATATATTTATCGATTTGGCTATTGAGTACTTGCTCCCTATTAAAATTGGCACATCTGAAGAACATAAAACACCTCTGAGGTTTTATTCCTTTATCTTTTGGGTTTTCACTACAAAACTGCTTGCCAAAGGTCTTGGTTTTGTGGAAAAGCCGTTGCAGCATTGAGCCTCCAGGGTTTGAGGAGTTTTCATGGTTGCCACGTTTCTCTTTTGGGAGGGAGCTGCGTGTGCACCTCTGTGCTGTGATGTCCCTGCAATGTTCCTGATGCTTTAGGCAGGACTGTTGTTAGCTGCTGACCCTGACTATGGAGACAGTGGGATTTGCAGTGCCAGTGCAGGGAAGGGGAAGGAAAGAAGGAGAGAATGATACCAAAGCTCCTTGTTCCATTTTTCTTTTTTCTTCTTTTTTTTTTTCTCCAAATTAAGGTTAAGACCATTTGGAAATTTGCACCCACTTCTGAGTGTCATCTGGGAGGGGATAGAGAGGGGGGGACACGAATTGTCAGGTGGACTCCAGTGTGCGCAGGAGGAGCCAAGAGGCAGAGAGAGGAGTGGTCACCATTTACACTGAGATGGAGAAGGGGGTGCAACTCTTCCATTTGAATATCAGACTCCAAATGCTGAAGCTCTTTGTGGATTGGACTTGATAAAAAAGATAGCTAAAACAGCAAAGTTTTGTGATGATTCACTGCTAAGTACCAACACAGCCGCTGAGCTAAGCCTATTTGACAGGAGGGCAACAGGGCAGTAGTGCCAGAAATCACAGTAGATGTGACTATTTGCTAGGTCAGTTCAGAGTGAGATTCCCTAAGAAGCCTAGATAAGCTGTGCATTTAACTGCCCTGACCCTATGGGAGTTCTTGGGGTGTGAGTCGTGTTCCAAACCTCATGCTCAGGAGAGGAAAGAGGATGGTGAAGTCAAAACCTTGCATACTGTTCCTCCCTGTTGTGCCACCCAGTTCCTTTCTAGGTTGCTCCCAAGGTCTGGGCCTCTGGCATTGCTGTTAAAAAAGTAATCACCTTTTACAAGTATGTACACTCTGCAGCATGAATGCTATCAACTTTCCCTTGCTTCACTTTCTATCCAAACTGTGGAGGCTATAGAGTTAGCAGTACACATCACATTTCCAATATGCTGTACCCAATACAAGGAGGTGGTTGAAAGTTTGCCTCAAAAATATTTTCGTTCCTGGGGTTGTGGGGAAAAAAGCACTGTTTGAAGAGGAGTGCTAATATTTCTATCTCCTAAGAATGGGCAACTGCTCACTGCAAAGTGAAGCCTGGGGTTTCTTATTTTTCAAATAAACCTGCAAGGGAAATGACCTGCATTGAGAGCACAAGTGGAGGGGGACACTTCCATCTGAGTTTATTTTGCTTAGCGGGTAAGATCAGAAGAGGCCTAAACAAGGCTCTTTATTTTCAGCAATGCTGATCATCTGCTTTGAAGTAAGATCCAAAGAAAACATACTCCCTCCTTCATCCCAATTAAAAAGCAATAAAGGCTATTTTCATTTTTTAAATATTGAAGGTAGGATATCTGCCAAGAAATCCTTTTCTTTCATAGAGGGGCAGATGTCAAATATTGTGAGGCCACATCCTCATCTAGTGTCATCCAGCATTGCTCCATTGAAGCCAGTCCAAGGGGTTCTGAGTTGTGCTGCCTTAAACGCCTAGCTCCTCGTTTGGCAGTGCCATTCAGAGACACAGCTCCACAGAGGCTGTGTGCAAACGTGGCATTTAGAGGTAATGGCCTGAACTCGTTCCAGCAGTTTTACCCAGCAAATTACATGACTTGCTTTTTGGTGATTTCCTGTTTCATCTTGAGGGCTCCAGCAGCACAAGAGCAGTGCTCTGTGCGGAGCAGGAATCATTTATGAAGGAAGAGGGAGTCATCCCTCAGGCAGGTCACTCTAACCTTTTCCTAGTGCCTGGCACAATTAAGAAGAGGAAGAAAGATCCTATCTCCAGCTAAAACGGGGCAGTTCATGGAGGCAAAAAAAGCAGTTTTCCACACTGCTATCGAAGAAATCAAAACTGGCACTTGATTTGCAGAAATATGACTAGGGGTTCAGTTTTAGTTAAAAACAATAGATCTAGTTTGCTACTGTGTTCAAGGCAATTGCTCTCCTCTGTCCTGGAGTGTATCTAGTCTTACATTAGTTTCCCTTCCTGCTGCATATATTGAGCTCACCAGTGATAGTACAAAGGATTTTCCTGGATATAGGAGTGGAGAAGTCAATGGGCATGGGCGGGGGGGAGAAGGAGTGATAGGAACAGTCTACCCTATTGTCATGGAAGACAAACATTTCTTAGACTTTTTTTTTCTAGTTTCTGTGACTTCATAATTAACCACAGATGAATATATCAGACAGGCTTTGAGCTAGGAATGGGTCTCAAAATAAGTGAACCACTCTCCCACTGTTTCTTCCTTTGCATCTCCTGCCCTCTCTTTCTGGAGGAAGAAAAGAGTAATACAGCTGTCTGCAGTGGGAGTGGTAAGGCCCTTAGCTCAGGGATGAGTCAGGGTGGAGAAGCACAAAGCAGCAGCCAGAACTGTCTTTGTAGTTCTTAGAGGTCTGTAAATGCTCCTCCCACTTATCCTCATGTTTATCAGTAACAAACTCATTAGATTCAATGGAGGAGCACTGAGTTAAAGCTAGTATGGGAGAAGCCAAACAAAAGGCTGCTGTCCCAGTTTTAAATTATTTCAAAACAAGATCCAGTTTGAACCTTATTTTAAACTCTCAAGTGAATACAAATGTTTTCCAAGCCCCTGCAAGGTTTTTGCCAGAGAGCTTGGGCAATAATTTGCTGCTGCTTTAGGTGTTCTGAACTCAGTGAAGAATAGAATGCTACAATAAATGTACGTCACCTCATATCACACGTTGAACACAGCTATGGGCAAATCAATACAAACATATAGCTTGCCAATTTCTAGAATCCAAATCAAACTCATTCTTCCAATTAGAGCGAGAAGCTGTGCTAGCAAAATACAATGGCTTTCAATGGCATTTTCAGCCTGAGTCAATAGATTCAAGCAGAATAAATGCAATCATAGAATCACAGACAAATCTGGATCAGAAGGCACTTCTGGGGCTTATCTAGTCTGCCAGCTCAAAGAAGGCCCGACTTCAACATTAGACCAGGATCAGCTTGCTCAGGGTGTCATCCAAGGAAGTTATGAAAATCCCCAGGGATGGGTATTCCATGTCATCTCTTGTTACCTTGTTCCAATATTGAACTGCTCTGCCAGTGATGGATGTTTTCCATACATCCAGTTGGAATTATCCTTGTTGCAACATGTTTCCATTGTGTCTTGTCCTTTCATTGTGTACCTCTGAAAAGAGTCTGATTCTGTCTTCACTACAAGACCCTTCAGGAAGTAAAAGATGCAATCAGTTCCTCCCCTCTGTAGCCTTCTCTTCCCTAGGTTAGAAAAACCCAGTTCCTTCAGCCTCTCCTCATATTTCATGTGCTCTAGACTCTTGCCTGTCTTAGCAACATTTCTTGGGACTCTTTACAGGTTGTCGCTAAGTTTCTCATATACGGTGGCACAAAAGTGAACTTCAACGTATTTCAGCTATTGATCCAGATGAAAGGATGTCTAAGTTTTGTAAAGTTCACCCATCACATGCTGCATAAGGAAGTCTGCCAGTCTGTTGTCTTCCTTGTCTTATTTTACCTTATGTTCTTCTGATAATAAAATGTTGAGGTAGATCTATGTGATTTTTAAGATACCAATGACCTCTGCACTGATAGCATCGCTATCTTGCATATCTCTACTCCGTCTGGATGGGGATGAACCCTGGTGTTGCCCTGAGATAACCAAGAAGAGTATCAGACCCATAAACTGCATGGGAGACCAGGAAGCTGTTTGGTCCAGGCATTCCTCTTCCCCCCAGGCTACTGCTTTCTGGAGGAAGCCATTGATCTTTGGCAGGCGGACACAGTTGGGCATTCAGTCAATCCGTCAGTGACAGGCTAACATAAAACAGTGGTAAACAGCCTCCAGTGATCTTGAGGAAGGGCTCCCTGGCTGGAGAAGAACAGATTCAGCATTCATTCAAACCAACTTTTGAGGATTTTTTTTATTACAGGAAACAACAATGATAATAATAATAATCTGGGGAATCTCTGTCAAAAAAGAGCCTTTGGGTAATCTCACAACAAAGACACCCAGACAGGAAGTCTCACTTGGTTTTGTTCATTTAAGAAGCTCTTACAGGTCTCCAGAAATATCTTTTCATTTTATTCTGAATGGAATTTCTGGTGGAATACACAGTAGTAGGCAAATGTTGAAGCTTTGCATAAATTTGAATGAGCACTCCCAGGAGAGCCTGAATTTCAGAGAAACCTAGAGATGGTAGATAGAAAAGTCTTCTTGGAATCTGTCTCACTCCAGTCTTGGAAGCTCAGTCCAATTTGCTTTTTCTACTTTATATTTTTTTAGTATATTTTCCAGTCTAGTTTTATGCATTTGAAGCAGGGAGGAGATTATTCCTCTGAGTAACATCAGAAAATTCCTCCTGATAGCCATGCTGTTTTGTTAATTTCCTTTCTCTATCCCTTTTAATCCATCCTTCTGGCACCTCAGTGAATTTGTCTGTCCTCCATGGTACTTGCACACTGGCTTTCAGTATCTGTAACTGTGGTGTCTCCACACTTGCCCTAGATCACTTCGTCAAGCTAAGCAGCTCCAACCCCAACAGACCGCTACTACGCATCAACACTGAAGCTCCACCAAAGCCACCCCTGAAGGATTTACAAGATGAGTGGCTTTACTTGTTAATATGTACTGCTTCCTCCACTTCTTGATTGCTTTTATTGAAGTCCAGGTCCATCCTCAGAGGTAAACATTAGTCAGGTGTACTGAGCTCTTTGTGGCCATACATTGTCCCTTGCTCCCACAACTTTGAATAGACTGTATGGAAAGAGGCGGTTATGCCTTTACGGACCTGTGTCTAGGTCTGCGCTGACAGGATGAGGTTGTGTTTGTGCCTCCAGATAATACAGCACGACTCCCATTCCTGGGAAGGGTTGCAGGACGGTAGCTTTAAACTGCCTTTGTGCCTTCCCAGCCTCAGCCTACTCCAGGAGCTGTAGAGAACCATGCTGCAGCCGAGGCCAAAGTTAAGGCAGCCTGGCTGAACAAGTCTTCTGGACTAACGTGTGGCTCAAACTTCTCAGCATTGTAGACAGAATTTGCACACCAGTCATCCCCAACCTGAAACCCTCCACAGCAGGTCCTGGGAGGCAGCAGGTGCCCTGGAATGTTCCCATCACTGTGAATTTCGTTGTCCCAGTCACACCACTGTGATCCTCTGTGTAGATGTTAGCACACGAAGACAGATCTCGCTCAGAGTTACTCCTGGATGGGGCAGATGCTGGAAAATATCAGTATGGAGCCCACTATACTGTAACCTGGCTAAAACTGGTGTTATTTAACATGATCTCCCATCTTTCCCCAAGAGAAGATTTGCTACGTTATTCCGTTGAACTCTCATTAGCTCTTTTGATGAGGAGAAAAGACCATAAACATTATAAAGACAGCGTAGGCCAAGGACATCTGAGGAATTATCAGTACCCAACGCTCATTTCTAACATCATCAAACTCATCTGGGATGTCTCTGTTGCAGGAGCAATGAATTTTGGGGCTTAGCCTGGCTGTACAAGCAAGAACATAATAGAGCTGTGTGTCTGGCAGGACTTTCTGGGCTAGAAAGTGTCTGGATTCTTGTGACTAGCTGAGGGGACTGTAATGCCGCCCATATGGCATAGAAGGAGGGAAGCTGTCAGAGTTTGAGCATGTTGTATGGGCTGCACCAGCTTTTCCCTAGCAAGCAAGGGCAGGGGATCAGCAGGATGAAGGCTGAGGGGTGCCCAGAGTTCCCTCAGCCCAGCTCATTTAATTTGTGAACAGGATAGAGGCATTGCTTGGTGAACTGGTGTGTAGAAAGGTGCTCATTTTTTTGGTGGTTTTGAGGAATCAGGAGAGAAATTGCTAATAACAAATGAAGTCCTGCATTCATGAACAGTTTCAGCTTGTGATGCTGGTGGGCAGTCATTTTATATCTTTGCATTTTTTCAGCTTTCAACTGATACAGTCGCAGTCTGGTCTGTGTATATGGATACACGTTTATGTATTGATTAATCATCTCTGCCTATGCAGACTGCATGCCTGATGACTCTTCTCCATCAGTTCAGAGGACAATCATTTGCCTGTGACCTAATATCGGAAGGAAAACGGTATCATGTTCTCATTGCATATTTGCAGGAGAGAAGCTGGTTACGTTACACAGACCTATGGGATCAGACTCCTTGGAACATGAGATGTGTGTGGGTGAACTTGGCCAATGAGGCAGCCAAGATGACAATTTACTAGCCCACCCCTGAAGAACATGATGGGACTCCAGAGGGTGGAATCAGGGGCCCATACAAATACTTAGAGAAGTTATTAACATTTTTTGTATTTCGGTACTAGAATTTTAAGCCTCATATCAATTATCTCTCAGCAAAGAGTGTTTTACCATGGAAAAATAATTACATGCATAGTGGGAGCTCTCTTGACTCTAAACTGAAGCAGCAAGGGTATTGAAATTTTAATGAAGACTTTCTTTTCATGCAGGGTTTCTCAGGTGTTGAGTTAAACCACTACTAATAAAAAGCAAACAAAACCAAACACATAATACAAATATATGCCAAAACCTAAGTCCACTCTAATTTCAGCGTGAGTCTAAAGGTCAATGTCTTCTGATACACCACCACCAGTTCTGAAATATCCCTGACATTCTAAGATGGAAGAAGGACAACATTTTCACAGGTAGAACAGGGATACCTTTTATCTAACCAGGCAGGTAATAGTCAAGCTCCTATTCAATCTGTTGTCTTAATCCTCAGTCGAATGTAGAGGGAGACTGACAGGGCCAAGAGGCAACCCAAGTCAAGTGTAATAAATCACTTTCTAGAGCAGTGTCAGTCTCTATCAGCTGCCACCATGCAGATACAGGCAACTTAGGAAAATATACTTCTACCAGATACCTCATTTTTAGACATCTGATTGGTTCAATCTCAGGCTAAGTGGGGTGTAGGTATTTCATTCACCAGCAGTTAACTTAAATTGGAGCTTTGACTCTGTTTTCAGCAGAGTTTAGGAAATGTTGACTGCCCACATTACCTCAGTACCACTCGGGATCTAGTACTGAAGAACTTGCAAAAATGTGCGTTAGGCCCTACAGTGTCTAGTGGAGTCTTTCAATATCTGGGCTGGTACTCTCTGCTTGCATGGTCTTGAAATTCTTATCCAGAATTTGTATTTCTAGCATACAATCCTCGTCGTCTTGAAGAAAAGAGGAATTTTCCCTTTGGCTCCAGCAAGGTGTGTACGTCATTCCCTACACAGAAATAAAATGGAGAAATATCTTTTTATGTCAGAAAACCTTTCAGGTCTACTGTATCCATAATAAATAACCAAAAAAAAAAATGTATATCATATGGGATTTTTTTTTCCTCAGGTTATTCCTAAGCCATGGGATTCACTAACATGCTTTAAAGATGTTACCTGCTTCTGATAGGAGAGTTGGGTTCCAGGACACTGAAAGCTGGTGCACTTTTATCATATACTTTCAGGCATTGGATCACTGAAGTGCCAAGGGAAAGAGCAGCTGCTTTAAAAGTGTGATGCAGAAATAACTCATGGAAATCAGTGCTAAACTCACACACTTCAGTGGGATTCAGACAGAGTATTTCCCTTTCTGTTTCCTCTTTAATCCTAAATGATGATTCATGTAAAAGTGAGGCTAAGGTTGATGGTAGTATTTGTCAAACAAATCTCTGCGCTCTTCTCCAGCCTCTGTGTGCTCAATATTTTTAAGTTTTGCCATATCCAAAGAATATTGGGCCATTAAATCTAATTATGCACCTCTGGGAAATAGTCTATACCTTGAGGCTTTTGAGGAAGGGAAAATTCCACAGTTGCACCTGGTCAAATGGTTACACGTGAAGGAAATGACCCCTTGACCCTTTTAGGTGCTCTGAACATAAAACTTGTTTAACCCTCTCTTACCTGCGCAGCTATAAACAGTGTTACTGCTGACAAATCTATGCAGCCCATAAAAAAAAAAAAAAGGCAATATTTGACTGAACTTCAGCAGTGGGGATTCCTCTGGGTGGCATGAGAAAGAGCTACAGAAATTACAATTGACTTAATTCCAAAAGTCCTATAGGGTTAGAAGCCACCTAGTCAGTGTGCGGGTGCAGACCTCAGAGAGCGGTGTCCAGGGCTATTCTGGAAGTGTCTGGGGTGAATGCAATCCGAACAGTGCAAAATCAGCAATGCTACAGCCATGCTAGTTGTCATGAAGAGAGGGCTGTCTTACTACTTTTCCTAAATGATCATGCCTTGTTTTCAGGATATTTTGTCTTTATGTGACTGAAGGCAGAAAATCAAATGATTATTCCATTCTAAAGAATTTCATCAATAGTTTATGGCAGGAGTATAACTATTGCAAAGCCTTTGTATAAGAAAGTATTGTCTTGCTTTGTCTATTGAGAAATTTCACAAAGATGTATTGGTAGAGGAAGGTCATAGAGGGAGTTCAGATTTGTATGTGTCACACCTTCCTCCGGGCTCCTGACAGCATGTGACATGGAAGAGGGTTTCTCTGGACTCTTCTGTTCTTACTTCCACTTTGACTCCTTTGTATCACCTCCAAATTTGACCTGAATTATCTGTGAAGTAAAGGGTGAGAGTGATATTATTCATAGCTTAGTGTAATTCATCACCTGAGTGGTTCAGAGAAATAAAGAGTAAAAAGAAAAAATAAGAGAAGCATGCAAAAAGATGCCAGTAAGAGACAAGTTTTCTAACTGACATGATGCTTGTTGTTGCCCTAGGTATATAACTAGAGTGTTTTGCATATGTGCCTGGGGCTCTAAATAGGTAATAAGAAAAGCATAAGAAGTCCATCTTACACTGTCTTGTACATCAGTCTTTGAATTTGGCCTACAGGAAGAATAGGAACTCTGATCACTGATTACTAGAAAGAAAAAAATGTAAAGAAAAAAGCATATTCTCTCACCCAGCTGAAACATATACCTCAGAATAAATATGAATAATGAGGTATGAAAGGGCAGCAGTCAGGAGAGAAGCTGTGAAGATGTGTCAGCCCGTCACAACCCATTCGTAAGGCCGGGCACTTGCACGTCAGGGTTACAGGTCTGCAGTTTCCCATGAGACGCGCCGTGTTCTCATGCTGCAAGGGAAGAGCCCGCCGCTCCGGCAGCGTCAGTCCTGTCTGCTAGACGAAGGGTCTGTCACTGTTTCCATTATTTCTATTTCAGGGCACTCTGTCTGCTGAGATGACTTGTCCAGGCACAGGGGATCTTGAGCCAAAGGAAAAATTTCCTTACCAGGGAAACTTTCGTAGAATGGATTTTTAAAGAAAGCAGCATCCTTTCCCACTGCAGGGCGCTCCCACTCCAGCCTGCGGTGACACTGGTTGCCATATCTGAGAAGAGCACTGGTGTACAAAAAGAATGTCAAAACCCATGGGGAGCAAAGTGGCCTTTCATTAATGTGGCGGGGCTTGCCACAGCAGGTGGCACCTGCCAAGAGCTCGAGGCTTTAGCAGATAATTACCAAAAGCCTTTGGTGCTCTCTGCCAGCTGGGTGTGAGTTTGCTGAGTGAATCCCGAGCACCCACCATGTTATGGGCACAATGACACAGGCCGCTGCGGAGCACTGGAGGGGTGTGACCTGGCTGATCCTGACCAAGTACCGTCTTCTGAGTGCTGTAAAGAGGTGTAGCCAGCACTTTTCTTCTTGAATCACCTACACGAATAGGAGCTACTCCCTTGGATACTCACATAGTTTTCATTTGCATCAGGACAGTTCAGACAGAATGCGGAGGAAGATGTGGAGAGAGTGAATGTGGTAGATTGTTGCATCTGTCAGGTGAGAACCGGCACCTTTACCTGTCCAAGGGCGGTTTGTGATGCAGTAACAGCATTGGGAACCCAGGGTCTGCACAGCCCTCACAGAAATTCGGCATTTCTAAGTCCAGTGTTGCAGACTTGGAGGAGCTTCAAAGATATGGAAGGGTTTGTGAGGTGCTTTCCCAGAATTAATTCCTCACTTGGTGGGAGAGAGGAAGCTTGAACTCTGTCTCTTATTTGCTTTTAGTATACACGTCTTCCCTTTGATACAGTTTCAGTTCAGAGGTGAGGGAGTATCTTTCTCGTGATAATAATAAAAAGCCCAAAAAAGAGAAGAAAAGAGAAATCTGAAGATTGGCATTTTGTGCTTAAGTGAGCCTAAAGCATCTCAGCTCTCATACTTCCCTCTCTTAGTGCAAGGAAAACAAAGCAGCAGAATATTACATCCCTCAAACCCATGCCAGGTTTTGCTGCCACAAAAGCAAAATTTAAAAGCAAACCCTCACATTTTCACCAGGAGGCACTAGCTATAAGAGACAGCCAGGCTTCTTCACAGCCCCAGTTCCAGTATCATCTTTTGCTGACTGGGAATCTTTCTCGGCCTGGAACATGGACACACCAGCTGGCTGGACTACCACCGCGAGTAAATACATTTGGACATGACTGTGCTATCACAATGCCGTACGAATACATCAGTGTGCTACACGCACAGCTGGGGTTTGTCTCCCTGCCTGCTGCCAGGAGCACATAAAGGCTCCAGCTTCTTCCCCTCAGTCTCTTCGTCCGTATGTTCTCGGTCCTTCCCCCACCCTTCAAAAACAAGCTAAATGTCATATTATTAATGATCTTTTAGTTTAATAGCCACACTATTACTGAGAGTCTGAAAAGAGATCATTCCACGTGCCAATAATCTGTCCACCAGTTCTTCTCTCTTTAGTGTCAGATGAGCATGCAAAGTATCTTTATTACTATTTTGGTTAAATTTAGTTCTCAGGCAAATAAGAGGCCCTGACTAGAGCTGAGGGATAGTGCTGGCAAGGAAAATGAGAAAGAACAAGGCATTTCAGTCCCAAACTTCATACTTAGCAAGTGATATCACCTTGGGCTGCTGGCTGTGTTAGGATTGGTTCAGCAGCCAGGCCTGGGGAGGAACAGGATAGCCGAGCATCAGGGGATTCTATTCTGGACCAGGCATGGAAATTTTCAGGTCTCCTGTAAAAAATGTTAACGCTACATTGCAGACGACTTCCTGTAATCTTTGTGACATGGTTTGTGCACCAGACCCTGGAGAATCTTTGTGTCCAATAAGCTTCCCTTGGTGCATTTCCAGTGATGCAGCTGGGAGGCAAACTGGGTCCATCTCATTTGTAGCAAGGATTATTGCAGTCTCTGTTAATTCTTGTTTCCTGTGTTAATGATTTCTTTCCGACAAAGTGCTCTGAGAATTTTTTCTTGCAGCATAAAGGGATAAAAAACCACCCCCCCACTGCCTTGGATCTGCTGCCCATTTCTGCTGAGCCAGAGTGAAGATAGAAGCAGAAGGTTTTTGTCATTCTGAATTTCTTGGACAGTGTTTTGGGTTTTTGATTGGGGTTTTTTTTTTTTTGTTTTTCTTTTCTCCATATGGTTTTTGGATACCTTTTACCCATTTGGAATTAAAGTTTCCCTGTTTCCTATGCAGTTGATCCTGCTGCTTCCAGCTGGGATTCTGCAACACAGAGTACTTAGAGAATTAAATACTAGAACCAGGAGTCTTTAACTGCCTTCAGAAGCATCTTCACCTACTTAGCAGTGTTAGATAAATACCTGAACTATGGAAGCTGGTGCAAACTCTAGATTCATCTTAGGTGCCCACACAGACCTCCCTGACACTAATTTTTGGCTGGTTGCAAACTAGTGAGAATGATTCTGTGCCCTCAGACATCCCATCTGCATCAGCTGTGGAGAATTATGGTGCAGACAAGCCATGGAGTAGAGGAGAATTTCCTAGGAACTGGAAGGAGGAGATCCCTACACCCCCCCTCAGCATGTGCAGCTATTTTGACACTCATTTGCCATCAATGACCAGGGGCCGTTCCGGCCCAAATCAGGTTGTCTTCTAAGTTTGATTATAACCACAGTCATTAAGAGAAGTGTTCTTAAGTTTCCTATCCTGTAACCAAGGCTGGCATCGATGCAAAAGCCCCAGGGCTTCCAGGTCAGGGCTGCCTTCAGAGCACTCTGTGAGTAAATAAAGAGATGTCAGCACTGGACATGCTGCAGCAACTTTTCAGTGGGTTGCTCAGAAACGTTGTAAAGTTCATACTTCGCAATCATTAGCCTCAGCAGTGCCCATCTGTTAAGCACTGGTAACAACTGAAGTGTTTCATAGTAGATGTTCTCCCTGAACAAGTGCCCGCACAGGGTTTGCTGATTTCCTGGATCACAACTGTTTATCCCAAATAACTCTGCAAATAATTGCCTAAGGTCAGTTCAGATCGAATGCCCTGTTTTCTGGATTTAGAGTGGTATGAGCAGTGCAGAATTGCACTCGCTATGCTTTAGCCCTGTTCTCAAACACTGGTAAAAATCAAGAGGAGAGTCAGTGGAGTGTAAAACAGATGGAAGTGAGATCAAAATAAATCATTCCACTTTTCCTTGTAACACTTCAGATCACAGATGGGAGAGCTGGGATGCAGACAAAATATGACAGGAGGTTACTTGAACATCTGGAGTCCAAACAAATGCTTCTTTATATAAAATAACATTTAGCAAAGAATGCCTAGGAAATGTGAAAACTGGACCCAATCCTGATCCCATGGAAGTCGCTGCCAACACTCTTGTTCACGTCAGCAGTCCTGCTCTGATGACATTACAAATGTCGTGTCTGAGTTACATCCGATGGTAAATGGAATTTTAAGAGCTTTCTCTGAATCTTTCTGGTAGAATTGGCTTTGCCAAAAAAAACTTTGCAAGGGTATTTCAGGAGAGACCCAAATGTCCAGTATTTGAATTCTCTCTTCAAAGCCACAAATATCTATGAGGTGTCCAACTCCTCATGAGAGCCACTGAGAAACTGGCACTTAATTCTGCATTGTACCTTTAGAAATGTCCCATCTGATTTGGATTTTGACATAACTGTTAAAATGGCATGGCTGTTGTCCAACCATTTGTCATTGAACCTCTTTCAGTGAGTAGATATTATCTCACAACTCTCCAACTGTGAAACAGATTTAGATGAGCACTCTTCATGTCTTTCAGTGCAACACCAAGCTGCTGCTCGGAGATGGCATAAGTTAATCTGGTTGGCTTTGCACTGGAGCTGATGAAGAGCATTCACATGGGCTCTTTCAGCAGTAGAGTAAAAGGGGATCAAGAATCAAGCCTACTGAATGTTAAAATCTCTGCAAGTGACACTGCTGTACTTACCCAGATAAGAACGTCTACAAGGAGCCTCAAAACCAGCTTTGTTGGGAGCCTGACCTTTTCAGTTTAGTTGGGAAAAGATGAGAATAGGATGAGAACAGAAGTTAGTTTGTGTAATTTTTTAGGAAAGGATGTGATAATAAAGAAGGTCTTTGGATTGCAGAGAAGCAGTCTGGAATTCTCAACAGATGATTAGAGTGGATGAGCTCTGCGTATCCAAGTGTGCGTTTATGGTTTATATAATGAAGGACAAATAGGCAGCCCAGCCTCTACCCAACTGGAAATCTGTGTATGATTAAGGAAGGGAGATGTGCTCCCTTCACTGCCATTAAGTGGGGTTCTCCCTTATATCACTGTCATGGACCAGGATATGATTTAAACCACGTGCTGCAGCTAGTAACCTCAGATAAATCAAGGCTTTGTGCCTTTCTAAGGTATTGTCTGTCATTGTAGGACATTTAACAAACTGCCTGTGTGGGAATTGCTTGTTTAATCTAAAGCAGAAATACAGCCATCTTGGGGTGGGAAGGCAGAAGCAAGAACAACAGGACTTGTAACAAGTATGTGGAAAGTGCTAAAGTGGCTGAGACCCTCCACTGCAGGTGGTGTTCTGCATGCACGTGGAGGAGGGAAGTCCTCTGCACTGAAGGTCAGATATGCAGTGCCGGTGCGCACAGCCAAGTAACATCAACTGAGCTCAGTCCTTTCTGCTGGGTAAGGAGCATGGTGACAGAGCTTCCCGTAGGTTTACACCACTGTGTGGCACCTTGCTGACCCAGCTGGAAACTGAAGCCTAATCAGAACTGCCCCAGCTATGATGCTAGTCACATTGCTCTCATGGGTGCGCTTGGTATGTTAGCAAGACTGTGCTGATCTTGTAGACACCTCAGGCTTGGGTGGTTGTTTGATCTTTTGGTGGGATTGTCTGGGTGTTTATATACTTAAAATTCACAGATCTCCTCATTTTGCTGCAGACTTTTAAGTGAGTAAATTAGATGAGATACAGATTTCAAGCAGCTCTGGATGAACAGTATTCCCAGCTGGAATGCTCATTCAACTCTTGAGAAGGGCAGGGGTGGGGAATCAGTATAGAGAAAATATTTTTTGTCTATTGCCTCTTCAAATGTAAAATCCTCAGCTGTGATCCAAGGGGAGCAGCCATTTTATGTTCAGATGCAGCCCAGGGGAGACATGTGCCCACAGCTCAGATAGTTCCTTGGTTGTTCGGATTCAGACATAACTGCATCTGTATTTTGCATTTCAGCTGCCGACTGTTTAAAGCAACTAAACTTAAATGTGCCAAAGCCAAAGAGGGTGTCACTAGAATAGACACGTTATGTACAGTGTGTGCCTGTCGTTAAACACTGTTAATTGCCTTGGCTGGGCAGCCTGCTGTTCCCTGGTTGGTTTCTGCTGCGATCCCAGCCTTTGTTCCTCTTCTGCAATGGAAACATTTCTCCCTTATTTATTTTTGCGTGAGAAAACATGTTTCCATTCTGAGCCTCTAGATACCACTTGGGTGCCCTCCTGACCTCTCCTCGTGGGCCCAGCCCGTGTAAATGACCAGACCAAGGAATGTGGACGAAGGAAGTGCCATAAAGTAGAAATATTGCTGGCTCGTAAATTCCCTCCATCACAGCAAGATTTCAAAATAAACAGAGCTACAGTCACATAGGACAGCATAACTCAGTGGTGCAAAATTCATCACTGCCTCTTGCAAAGGAGAGCAGCCTGACATCAAAATGAAACTCCTCTAAGAGTCCTATCTGCCTCAGAGCCCTGGCACCAGACCTGCATTACGTTTCCATACAGACTTCACCTGGCTTTGTTCTGCAGGGTATTCCTCTCTTCACAACCCATACCAAACTGAATACAGGATGGGAAGCTGAACTACAGCTGTTATTCAAGTCATTGGGATTTGGTGGCCCTCATGTCCTCTGGGTGGCTTTTATAAAAATACCCAACTTTTGATTTAGCTGTGCTCCTCCAGCCTGCAGAATGAATGTATCTGTATCTCCAGTATCTGTGAATCCAGCTGTGAGTACTGCCAGCTGCTGGATGCCAGGATTGCTTAGGCAGGTTCAAGCGCCTTCTTGCTGCTGGATCTGCTCAGCTGCAAATGACTCTTGCTTCTGCTCCGATGACACTTCTGTCTGTTTATAAGGGCTCAAGACCCTTTATTTCTGAAAACAGGTTATCCTGTTTGGATAGATATAGATGCCAGATAATTGCCAGGTGCTTGAAGAAGAGGCAGGCTTATGCACCACATAGGCTCTCAGCTTCTGAGTGCAGTGTTCTGCTGTTGGCCATCCGTGAGAAGAGCTTTTGGGAATTGGGAGCTTCTTGAAGAGAAGGGATCTTTCTCCTAATATTGCATATACCCATTCTGATAGGTAATGGGCAAATGGCCATCCAACAATTTCACAAAACTCCACACAATGTCAAGAAGTGGGATCAAATTGGTATTCCTTGAAACGAAATTTTAACTCTGGAACACAGGTAAAAGCATGTATCTCAACTTCAGACACAGGCACAAGTCCCCACTCAGAAGCCTGTCTTACAACTAAGAGAAATGGAGTCAACAGACTGGCAAGCAGATATCACTTGTTAGTTTTCAACACTCTTTTGAGCTGACATTAGATATTTTCAGAAGTCAAAATTAAGGAACATTTGATGAGTTTGTACAGCTTGTTGAAAAATATTCCATTTGACACAAAACATACTGCCTTTCCGCCGAGACCCAATATCCTCCTGCTCTTCTCCCCTGACTCTACTGTTCTTATCTAAAAATAATTTGGTTTGTTTACTCAGTGAAAAATTGAATGTTTCCAAGGGCACTGAGACCTTTTTTCTCTTCGTCAAGAGCTCAAATGTCCACTGAAAAAGCTTTGATGAGAAATTTTCAATAAGATCCAATGAAAAAAGAGAAGAGATGGGGGGAGGAAACCATGACTTTTTTTTTTTTTTTTTTTTTTTTGTTGAAACACACAAGAGAGTTCCTTAACATCAGTTGTGGGAATGAAGAAGAAAGTGTCTGCCTTTGATCTGAAGGGAATCCTATAGTTTTTCTCAATTCTGCCAGCTGTTCCGATTCTGCACTTCCACTCAGACAAAACCCTACATTATGACTGAGCCTGAAACCAACATAAACAATCCTGTGCCCTTTTAGCCCTGCCCTTGGAAGATGGAGTATCAGTGGAGCTGAGAATTTACTCAATACATCTAAATGAAGTGTAACCTTCCAGAGTTAGATGGCACCAGCTAGATAACCCCATTCAAGTGGAAATAGATGAAGGATGACACTGAAGATTGCATGATGTGGCTGTAGCTGGTAGTTCTACTTGTGACTTCTGTACTAACTCTACTGGACATACAATCACCAAAAAGTTTATCATTGCTAAATCTACAAAAACTCCCCAAAAGACTAGCTAAAAATTTTGTCTGCAGGTGAGGGAGAAGAGATTCATTATGCCATAGACTGTATCATGCAAGAACAAATTAGGGATAAATGCATGAAGAATAAATTGAGGCAACAATTAGGAGAAAGTCTGTAACTATTCAAGCAGCCAGGCTTTGGAAGACTCTGCCAGCAGACTGAATGAAAGAAGTGCAGAATCAGAGGGTTATTTGTGTGATAACAGGGTCTGGACTCAGGCCAGAAGATCCTTTCCTGTACTGTGTAACCTTAGAGTCCACAAACCTTGATGTACTTTTTAACCTCTGCAGGTTTATAGCTCTTGAAAATTAAATGTTTTCTAAGAGAGTGTGAGAGAGGCGCTAGTATTATCTGAAGATCATGCATGGATGATGAAAGAACTGTCTGATGGGACAGACACACTCCCACAGAGCAGAGGACTTGGATGGCAGATATTTCTGATCCCTCCTTTCTGAATGCAGGGCCATTGCTCAGGAGGGACCTCACAGGACGTCTTGGGCAGCATCTTGGGCAGCATCTTGTAAAGGTGCAGGTTCTACATGCCTAAGGGTACACAGGTTCTACATGTGCCTGTGCTTACACATCTCTAGCAGACCTCATGGGACCCACTTTTCTAGTAGGTGCTTTCCAATGGAGTGGAACACCTGGGAAGGGCAGGCTGCAGATCAGAAAAAGGAAAGGCAGGACAGAGGCAGAGCAGGACAATGAAGAGAGAAAAGGAGGGAAAAGGCAGAGAGAAGTGGAGAGCTGAAGGAGAAAAAAAACCAAAACAGAAAACAACAGAGTATAAATGTGTGAGGCTGGCTAAGGAAGGAGGAAGAGAGAATGACAGAGATAAGAAATGGGGGAGGCTGGACAGAAAGGCCAGCTGCTGAGCATGCCTTAAGCAACCTCTGGCCTTGCAGGCAGTGGAAATTAAGGAAGCTGCCATCTCTGAGTCAGGTCCCAGTGCAAGTACCAGGTAGCTATTGCTCACCTGTCTGTGCTCCTGCTTCATGACAGTATCCTATCTTGCTGCTCCGGGCTATTTTCCCTGATGAGCATGACCCTCTCCCTGTCTCTTCCAGCTTCACAACCCTGGTAGAGTAAATGTTTGGGAAATTCCTGTTCCTCTTGTTTTGCAGCATCTGGAGTTAGGGCTGAACAAAGCCCTTCAGGCTGGGAGGTTTTGGAAGGAAGCCCCACACTCACTGGGCCTTTCGCCAGCGAGTTAATCCTTTCTGTATTGACCCTTCTAGAGGCAGCAGTCCCAGGCCACCAAGGATCTGATAGCCTTGAACTCTCCATGCCTGTAACTGTGCATGCTGCTTTTTAGTGCTGATCTCTTCCCAGCAATTTCCTCCTGAGGCCCCAGGCGGTAAAGCAAGGGCAATACAGATCAGCCAAATCATTCCTTATTTTCTCAATCAGCGCTCAGTGCAACTGTCATTATGTCAGTCAAGACAGAAGATGCTATGCCATGCGCTTCAGCTGCTTTTGTTTATGTTGCTGCTGCCTTGCATATGTACATGGCAGAAACTCTACACTTCCCCATAGACATCCACGGTACTTTCCCAGGGCCGTTTGCTGTAAGCTGCATAGATCATTGCAACATCCCTTACCCACCTGCCCCAAGCATGGAACTAAAATCAAGCTGGGCTTAGGCAGAGCTGAAGGTACAGAGCAGTTAAATGGTGCTTGCTGAGTGGCATGTGTAAGTGTGTATGTGACCATGGGGGTTGAAGGCAGCACAGACATGTCCAGGGCGATTCAGTGCAGTGTACAAAGGCATGCATGTGCTGTATGGATGTTTGTCCTGTGTCCCATGGGGGGCTTGGGGTCAGTTCCATGACTTGGAGTAGGTAGATGGAAGACAGAGAATATTAATTATCTTTGGCAACATCTGTAAGTCTCTCAGCTTTCACAAGGAGCCATTGTAGCTGAGGATCACTGCAGCTATGGCAGTAAACTGCACTGCTTGAGAGCCTGGGCTTAGCCTTGTCTTTAATACAGACTTTCTGTGTAATCCCAAATTCCACAAATAACTCCTAGTGCCATAGTGCTCCTTCAGCAGCTGTTTTCCAAAGGCCAGAACACTCACAACCAGATGCTGAGGTCGGCTGGAGCTGGCAGCACTCAGCATCTTCAGCAAGCAAGGTTTGACCTCCCAGACACTGCTTCACCCAGAACAAGAGGACACTCTTGCAGCCATTGGCCAGAATAACACTCTACCTTGGTTCTTCCATCCATAAAATAGGAATAAAAAGCCAGCACAAAATCCTTTGGGTGGGATTTGAGTGCCTAGATATAGGCTCTTAGTGCTGTTTGGAACAGCTCAGCTATGCAGCATGCCTGCCAGGTGATGATAAGGTTACAGACCTGTGTATTTCTGAGATGGCAGCTGGAGGCCAGGCAGGTACCCCACAGACTTACATTGACCAGATGTCTACATTCAGGGAACTGACGGCCCTTTCTTAAGGTCTATGAGGTGCTAAGACATCCCCATAAAGAACTCCACAGTAATGTCTACATAAAGATATATTTTATACAGCCGACCCAGCTGATTTCTTCTTCACCTGTATTGCAGACAACTCTCAGGCAAGTTCGCTCTCCCTGGCACGTTAGGAGGAGTGCAGAGAAGCATCTGCCACCTGGCTTTTTCTTCCACAAATAAAAGTTAGGCCCAAGGGTTTTTACGACCTTTAAACAACTTACTCTTGCTCCTGCATCCCAGCTGCAGGCAGTCCACCTGGTCAGGGTGTTTGCTTGGGAGGAAAAAGCTACCTTCTGTGGGAGATCTGAAAGGCTTTTGTTTCCACATCAGATCTCCTGTTTGAGAGCGAATGCAACACCTCCAAGAAGTGTAAAAGGGAAAACTCTGGCCCCCATGGAACCGACAAGGCTGTAAATCCAGAGAAAATCTTCCTGTGTGATTTACGAGCCAGCACATCAGATACCGGCCTCTCGTGCAGAGTGGCTTGGTCCAGGCACATTCCTTCCTCTCCTTCTCCCAGTTACAGGAGCAGGGGACATTTGCTGTGGTGTTGTTCTGGGAAAGGGGATTGCAAGAAACAACATTTATGTCCTTAGATGGGCACATTACAGAAATTCATTTTGTTGTTCTTCTCAAGGAAAATTAGTTAGCTATAATCTGCCAGCTGGACGTAGGGAGAAATTCCATTATAACCTCCTGGATTTAGCATTCTAGGACCAAAACTGCAAGCCTAAAGCCTCTCTTTGCTCTGAATTCCCTGGCTTTCTGATGCATGCTGTCCTGGCAACTCTACCATTTTGGTTTTTGCCATGAGGTTATTGATAGGCATTTTATTGCACAGGGAAACTGCCATCAGCTTCTGCTGGAAAAGGAAGGTTCAATATTACTCTTGTTTCCAGGTGTTCTTGACTTTATCTTCAGGGCAGACATTTACTATTCCATAAATTCCATCTGCAGTTTTTCAGATATTTCAGGAGCTGGAAAAAGCTCTTTATAATCAGGGCTGAGGAATGAAGCTGGATTTTGTTTTTCAGGGAGAGTGGTGCAAAATTTTTAAAAAGTAGAGTCTATATCCTACATTTTTTTTATTTCTACTGGAGTTTCTGATTCCCTGCTAAAATCAAATTATGTGAGATCTGCTTGGAACTGCTGAAATCAGTGGGAATCCAACATCCTTGCTGGAGCTGAGCCCAGACTCTTGGCCACGTGCCGAGAGGGCATGCTGCAGGAAGTTTCAGCCATGCTTGCCCTCCACCCTTGAGCATCTGTTCTTGACCATGGCTGGAGAGAGGATTCTGGGCTACATAGACCTTTGATCTGAAATAGTATGGCCTTTGTTCTGCTCTTATGCATCTTCCTCTGGATTCTTTGCATCTATAAATGTCATAGTGCATGTTAGCTGGTTGTGCTCTGTCAATGACATCCTCCCCCTCTGCATCAGACCATGCTTGTGTCCGACATCAGTCCTGCCCCCAAACACCACCAAGGGAGCTGCACCAGGGCAGGATGAGAGCTAATGCACCGGGTGGACTTGTGTTGGGCTCTTCATCGCACATGGGGAATTTCCAGCTGTGAAGCTCTAACAAAAGTTGACACCTCTGTGCTGTATTTGCTCTGCGGAGTGGGAGTGGGGCCAAGGATCGGGTCCTCAGCCTGGAATATGCTGTCAGAGCTTTGTGTACATGCTAAATTAACACACACCAAAAAAGCTGTAAGTCAACTCTGCTACAGATGTTGGGGAGTTGATTGTCTGCATGTGTGAAGGGGGTGACTATGCCAAATTTAAACACCTACTTTATTCCCTTGTGGGAGGTTGATGTTCTTAGAGCTTAGCTTAATGTACATGTCACGAAACAAGACTCACATTTCTCATGAGAGAGAAGGTGCAGGGGTTTACATACGTACAAGCATTTTGAGGTAGGTCTTTTTCCTGAAAACGTAAGCAATCACTGTAAATGAGGAGAAATGCAAAACTGTCTGACAAATTTTCTTCTAAATCACCTTGTTGTTTAGATCTCAGTGTTTTTTACTAAATGAAGCAAGTCTTGAGGAACCAATTCCTGCAGTCATAGTCATAAATATAATGATTTTTCTAAGGTCAGTAATTTTGAATTGACTGCAACCCCTAAAATTGAGTTTACAAGATCTTCTCACATGTTCTCATCAAATGTTTGCCATTTGCACAACTGTCTTCCATTCTGGTTGATTAAAATCATGAAATTCAGTCTGCTTGGGTCCCTTACCTTTATGTTCCTTGCCAGGTTGAAAATAGCATGCCAAACTGCCTCTGGTGAGCTAACAAAGCCACAAATGCTGAAAAATATAATCCCACCTGCTCATCAGCAAACACCAGTCATTATTTGTGAATTGAGGTACAAGAAGAGCAACATTTTTGGGACTTTTGATATAGGACAATGAAAAAACATGGGCATTTATCATTTGGTTGTGTGCGTCAAAGAGGAAATAGAAACCATCTCCAGAGAGGAATATTGTAAAGCAGTAAATGAGTATAAGTAGAATTTTTACACTCCAGAAGGGAGGAGTTAAAAATAGAGACATTAGGAAAAAAAGATTTCTGATGGTAAGATGTACTGGACTATAGAAAGGTCTCCTGAGGGAAGAAATAGAAGCTGAATCCCTAAAAACTTTTAAGCACAGATTGAACACAGAGGCAATAAATCTTGAATCAGAAACAACCCTGCACTGTGAGAAAAAAGGGCTAGATGGCTTTACTGTACTTTTCCAGGTCTTGTAACTGACTCTGATGATCTTTGTGGATGGTTGAAGTTTTATAAGCAGTGGGGGATCCATTAGGATGAAAGATACTGTGGGAGTACCAACTGGTCTCATTCTCTCTGTGTTTCAGTATGTACGCTGATAATCTCCTGAAACATATATCCAGGCCCAAATTCTGAAGCAGAAGTTAGGAAGAGTAGCTACAGCCACAAGACCAAACCTACTCAAAAGAGTAGAAATGAGGAGCTGCTGTTTCTGCTAACATACTGGGGGAGTGGCAGGTCACGGGTGTGTACTTCAGGGACTCATTTCTGGCTGACTGTTTCCTTCTAAGTTAGCAAAGTTTTAGAAGCTGGCTTTGAAAACCTCGGTTTACACAATCAGCTATTGGTTATAAGATCCAGTAAGGCTCAGAGTAAAACACAACTCCAGCAAGTAAGCAAATAACAGGATTTGGCACATCCCAATCTCCCACATCCCAGTAAATTCTGGTCCTGTAAGACACGTCCTTGTTGTGTGAGTGACATGTATGCTAAGTGATGTTAATGATTGTTTATTGCAAACTAAACATTTTTACCATCTGGCAACTTTAGATGACAAATGTCAGAACATTTCCAGCAAATGAAAGGTTTCCATCACCATAAACAAGCTGTTTGCTGGATCTCACTTCAATGTGAGATTAATATAGCTGCCTGTAGCCCAGAGAACAAATCTGTAAATACAAATTAGATTTAGTTTACATTATCTGCCTCCTCAGCCCTCTGTGTATTCAGTGTACATGCTGCCCAGGCACTAATGCCTGGCTCTGGGCACACAGCATGGTATCCTTTCCCTTCCACAGACAAAGCCTCACACCCAATTCTTTTTTTTCTTGCTCATTTTTATCTTACCTATTACTCTGGGCTTTTATGTGATGTCGCTACTCTTTTCTAAAATGGCTATTGTCATGGTTTTAATTAACAATAGGACTTTTTCAAAACAACACTAAAATAATGGACTTCTTAAATTACAAAAATGCATTTTTTAAAAATCCCAATTTTCAGAAATTTTCTGAATATTCATAGAAAGGGAGTTAAAAAAAAACCAACCAACCAAAAAAAAACCCAAACAGACTTTTCAAAATGAAAAGGGAAATAAAGGAAAGATTGAGGCTATCTCCCAACAGGGAAAGGCTTTTCACGGTATTTGATTTTCAGCCAGTGCCCAGTCTCCAGTCACTAGAGGGCACCCCAATACCCCGAAACCGGCTGCTGCCGCCTCCGCGCCTTCAGCCCGGGGAGCTGCGGGCTGGTACCCTGGGTGGCTTTTGTGGCTCTGAGGGGACACCTGTGTTAGGGTTTTAATTGGGATCAGGGATGTGCTTTTGGAGTGGGCTTCTTGAAGCCCTATTGCTATTCACTTCGCATCGCAAAGCTGTCTCTGAATGTGTAAATTAGATTGCTTTGGGATGAAAGAAAGTCAGAAAACGAACTCCAGAAGGGCATGTACTCCAGTTGCTAGATAGGACTTCAGTCCTTAGGACAAGACTACAGCCAGATTAAAGAATTCCCTTGAAATGGGCCAGAAGGACTGCTTTGCTCCATTGATCTGTTCTTATTGCACCATGCAAGTTGCTAATACAAACAAAACCATGAGGCCTCTAGACTTTGCTGAGGGAGAAGGCAGCTGGAAAGTTTGTTTCAGAGCCTGAAAATCCCCAAAGTATATAGATATTTGGGTTATGGTGTTTTGTTCATGACTAGCTTAAATTAAAAGCAAATAATAATAAAAAAATCCCAAGAGACATGCAACTCATGTTTGATTAGTCAAAGGAAAGCCTGGAAGAAATGAGATGGGTGCTGTAAGGACCTCTGACCATTTTGACCTGGCTGTCGAGCTAGATCTCTTCCCTGCAGACTCAAGTCTGTTCAGTTCTGATGCTCTGGTCTTCTGTGCATCAGTTTCCCATGGAGAGAGTACAAAGGCAGAGCTGAGCTTGGCCCTGGCCAAGCCTCCCAGGTGCCTCTTCTTGCTGGGAATAGTAAACCTCTGTTGTTGAGGTCTAGGTTCCTCGAAGTGGCCTGCAAGCTCAATGAACCTGAACACTCCAAGCGAAACCCAAGCAAAGTCACACAGTTTTAAACACTCTTGGAATAAAATCCCCTCCACAGCGTCAGTGTGGTGCTAAGGGGGAGAGGCAGAACATGCCAAACTTGGCTCTGCTTTACCCCAAGCTTTCAGGAAACTCCTCACAGTGAGGCCAAGAGCTATGTTCATAATAAAACTTAAACCTAAGCAAAATTTATCACGTTTTGAGTTACTTCATGAAAGGTTAGACTAACTTGGGATGTGCTCTGCTGGGATAAGAGGAGAAATGGATTCTGCCCTTAAGGGCCAATTTCACATTCATTGAAATCACATGCAAAGTTCCCAGGGAAGCAGCTTAAACCTTTAAACACTGTTAGAAAGCAGCGACCACAGTTCTCTGTCACTCCAGTTAACCATCAATAAATGGTTACTCACTTGACCTCTGTTTGATCTCTCCTTCTGCCCTCCAAGAAATCTTTCAGAGCCAACACACATCATGGATATCTCTGTGTACATGAACTTTTGAGGCTCTTTTACTGCAATGAGAACACACCTCTTTGCAATTCTATCTGATACCTGATTATTTGGGGAGATTATTTTTTTCCTTCTGCAGAGCAGAGAAATCCAACAAGTCACTTCTCTTAGTTTATACTGCTTTATTCCAAATACTTAATACTAAAAGTCCTGTTTACTACACATGTAAAGGATGAGCTTGGAACCCTGACATGGCAATAAGGAAGGAAAATAGTCTTAGCACTTGAAGCAAGAAGGTCAAACACAGGAGTCAAGAAAGATATTCAAAATGCTCTAGGGTTGTCCTCTTCCAGCTGCTGCTTGGATGCACAGCAAGACTGCAAAGCCTTCAAGCTTTCACTTGATTAGTAGTCTTGGGAAAAAAAATTATTAATGTAGGAATGTCTCAAGAATAAGACTACTATTAAAAAAAGAATTCTTAGGCAAAACAAGAATAACTAAGATGGAGGTAAATCTAAGAGCATATAGTTAGTAACTAAAGAAAGAACTTTCTATGGATGTCTTGATTGTTATTTTTTTTGGAAGTATGATTATTCAAAGAATTTCAGAGTTATTATAAAATAATATAAATGCATAAAAACATTGGAACACTCAAAATCTCCAAGCTGTCTTAACTCTGCACCCTAAGGATAACATGCAATAGTTAATGTCAATTTTAGCATTTTAGCTTCTTTCATTTCCTTCCCATCACAGCATCATACTATGTGGAAATAAGCAATTTAAGCATACTTAAAAAAAAAAAAAATCTTGAAAAAAAAGAGCTGCATCTAGAGACAGAGATACTAAACTGCTGTAGTCATTATCATGTGGGCTAGTGTATGGTGTTACAACAAGGCAGCAATAAGTTTAATTTGGTATCTTAATTGTGCAGTCCCACAGCCTAATACATAGAGATTTCTAAATGTAATTATCCTTAACTCTAGATCCCTGAATTTCCTGGCATTAACATGCTTGGTTTGTAATGTATTTTACTTCAAATTGCTGAGATGCACTGTGAGTCTTAACTCCACTTAAATGTGGATTCTGTGTGAACACTATGGCTGTCCAAAAAAAGATGCATTTTGTTACAAATAATAAGTCCAGGAAATATTAAGGAAGATCACGCTCAAATAGTATTAGTGAGAACAAGATGAAAACAGGGGTACTATTTTCCCAACCTGAGGACATTTAGTTTAATTCTTAACTCACAAAAAAGTTTCTTAATAATGAGTTGTTTTGTACTGGCCAGAAAGGGCTTGCTTCAGACATAATCTGTGGGGATTTAAATCAACTTCAGATACTAATTATTTCATTGCTGGGTTGTGCCAGTCTAAAATTCTAAGGAACAGAAATGTTGCCATCTCCTTGTTTAAGAGGAAATGTAATTTGATACAAACACACTAAAAATTTGGAATATCATATTATTAAAAAAGGCTGTCTAAAGCTGTGTTGAAATCAACAGTAGGTCTATTTAAGGTTTCTGAATTCATCCTTTCTTTGTTAGCATTCAGATAAAAGATTAAATTTACTGGCTATTAAGGAGTTCTGGCTGCAGCTGGTTTGGGGGGTGAGGGGGTGGGGGGATTCAGCCACCCAGCTCATCGAGGGGTGCAGACGCGGTTTTTTTGAGCATTCAGATAAACACTGGTCAATTCCGTGGGAGTTAACATTAAGCTGAAACGAAGTTTTCAGGGAATTTAACACTTACACCGTCATTCGACTTTCTTTTAAATGTACGATTAGTTCAGATTTCCTTGAGTTCATAATTCTCTATTTGGGGGGACAAACCATAATACCCCGTTGAGGGTTTTTTCCTTGTTTTGCTTTGCTTTTTTTGTTTTGTTTTGTTTTGTTGCTGTTAAAATCTTAAGCTCAGAATCGTACTACTGTAAGCAGCAATTTGTTCTTGGCGGGGGAAAAAAAAAAAAAATCACAGTTCATAAAAATTGCTCGGTGTTCAGATGAGCTCGGTTATTTTATGGAGATCTCTTCTTCATCCCAGTCGCGGGAACACAGCAGGGAAGTCGTGAGGGCAGCCCCACGGCACAGGGCTGTATGTCGGTCAGGTCTCCCATCCCTCGCTCGTCCCGCAGCCCCTTTCAGCGCTCTCGGGCTTTGCAGCCTTGAGTTTGCTCTGACCCGAAACAAACCTCGTCCGCTTGGGGATACCCACCGGGGGAAATTCTGGGCACGGAGCAGGCTGGGCTGGTCTGGTCAAGTTGCCCTGGCAAAATAACCCCGAAGCTTGCTTAGATTTCTGATTTCTGCATAGGAGAGAACATCCCTATGGCTGTGTGCAGGTGTGTGCGTGCGTGGGGAGGAAGAAAACAGAACACGAAAGACAAGCGGTTTATCAGGCAGCCGTCGAAGCGGGGCGGTCCAGCACTGCAGGGTCGCCTTTCCTCCGACGCGAAGCTCCCCGGGGACTTTGCCCAGCACCCGGGCGTGGGCGGAGGCTGCGCCCCGCCGCCAGGCAGGTCCCGGGACCCCCCGCCCCGGCCCCGCCGGAGGGAGGCAGCTCCGCGCCGCCGCACCGCGCCGCTGCCGGGAAGCAAGGGAGCCGGCTCCCGGTTCTGGGACGCGATAACGGGGGGGTGCTGCCGGGTGCGGGTCCAGGGAACTCCGACTCCCTTCTCCTCGGGAGACTTGGTCTCTCACGCAGAGGCGGCTCTGGCAGAGGGTAAGGGCAGCGGAGGCACACGGGGAGCCAAGGCATCCTGCCGTAAGGAGCGTGTGAGCCCTGTTTGAAGCTGGCTGCACTCAGTTTTCCAGAGGTGTAGGGAGAGCCCTTGTATCTGCGTGCTGCAACTCTTCGAGTCTGCTCTGAAGATCTGTCCAGGCATTTCCTAGGATCCGACCAGTTTTCCCCTTCAGTTAACAACACGTGTGCATGTCTGGGGATGCCGAGGGGGAGACTGCTACTCAGATGTAACTCTGATCTCATTCCACATCCATCCAGTTTCTTTGATTAGCTCCCTGGACTGATTTTCTCTGTGCCTGTAGCAACAGCAAAGACACACTATTACTCTTTATGTGAAGGGCAGCGTGGACATCCCCATGTGCCAGGCACAGCACTGGTGGACAGCAGCACTCCTAGCAGCATTTGCAGTGGGATTACGATTTGCATCTCCCATCCCTGCAAAACGACACAACTGTCACAGCAGCTGTAGCCAGACTTACAGCACTAGTTCTGATTATTGGCCTTTTCAGTGCATCAAGTTCCTGCACTACTGTGCTAGCTTACCTAAAAGAAAGGGAGGAGAGCAAGATCAGCCTAAACAAATTGGTAAGCAGGGACAAAGAAAAACAAATAACTAGATTTAGGGGAGCTGGATGTGAGAATAAACTTCACCAACGTGTGTCAGGGAAGGAGGCAATTCATGGCCCAGTGTTGATGTAAGCATTTTCCCCGGCATTAGAAACAAACTCCTCTAAGTGAAACAGCCACAGGTTAGCACAGATGCAGGATTTGGGCCCCTGTTTCCAACCTCATGAGCTGTGCCTGAAAGAGTTTGAAGTTACCCAGGACATAAACTGATCATGCTGCTGTCTTTGGTGGCATAGTGGACCTGTCCTTTAAACACCTCCGGACCAGGATTAACTCTACCCACTCGCCCCCACTCTGTCCCAACCTTACACCAGGGCGCCTGTTTTAAATGCAGCCAAGGAGTCCAAATTCAATCAAACTCTCGATGTTTATTTAAAGTATTGAATAGCAACAAACAGGGCCCCGTGGGCTTGGACTGCAGACAGCGAGGACGTGCTTAAGTCAATTACACTTGACAATGCTGTAATAGCTCAGGGTAAGCGGCACCCCTTAGACCTCCCGGCTCTGCACCGCCATCGGGGCTTTCAGCCGAGGTGCCAGGGAGCCCAGCGGCATCTGCAACACAAAAGAGGCAAAATGTGGCAGTAAATGTACAACTGGGTTCAGCTGTGGTCTTTCGAGCCAAGCATGCGGAGGAAAAAACCTGAAAGCCTCCCTCTCTTTTTTTCCCTCAAATCCCCAGATAAACTTCTGGGAAGATGCTTCGTATGAGGCGCTGGATCTGATGCTCAGGGCGCCACTGTAAATCTAGATTTCGCGCCCAGGGGAGTGAAGGGGGATCTTTGTCCTCTTCCCGGTGTGAACGCTGAGGTGTGACAGGGTGCGTCCCCACAGCTGTCCCAGCTCTAGCGGCTCTGGTTCAAGAGCAGTGGGGCCGGGATGCCCAGAAGGGACCGGGGCTGGCATAGTTTGGCGAGAAAACTTTCTCCCCCTGTCCGGGCTGTATGGAATGACCGTGATCCCGGCTCCCCGCCGCGCCGCAGCCCCGGGCCGCCGTGCGGGCGGGACCCTCGGGGGGAGCGCACCGCCGCTGCCGTCCCACGGGGGGCTCGGGTCGCGGGGCTTCTGGGGCAAGCGCTTTGCCTGAGGGAAGACTGCCGGGCTGACGGAGCGAAAAGAGGAGCCCTCGCTTTTTTGGTTCCTTTCCAAGCATTTTTAACAGAGGAAGGATGTAATAACATGCCACGGGCAATAAATCATAGGCTAGCTACTCCCCCTGGCTCCCCTCCCCCAGCCCCGGCGGTCCCGGCCCCTCTATAGAGGGAGGGGAGGAGGGGACTCCAGCAGAGCGCCGCAGCCGCCGGGACGAACACTCCAGCGCCTGCCCCGCGTCCCGCCAGCCGCCCCAGCATGGACCTCCGAGCCCTGGCTCTGCTCGCCTTCGCCCTGGCGATCATCTCCCTCTCGGAGGGTAAGTGAGCTGCCGGTGCGCCGCCGCTCTCGCTGCCTGCTCGCCGCTTGCACCGCTCCTGCCTGCGGCCGCCGGGCAGCCCGGGCGGGAGTTACGGTCCCGCGGAAATCCCCGCTCTTCCCCCCCCCTCTGCCCGCAGCTCGCCCGCTCTCTGGTTCCTGCCGCGGCTCAGATGTGCGCGTCTGGCGAGCGCCGAGCGATCGCTGTTGTGAGCTGTAAGCAGGCAGGCTCTCCCTCCCTCGCTCGCTTTTTTTCGAAAGAAGGCTGGTCAAAGCGATCCTCTTTGCCAAATTTATCCCAGATTGAAATCGGCTGGGGGAAGACTTTCAACAGCGGTCGGTCTGCGGGGAGGTGGTGTGGTTGCAAAATATGCATATCGATTTCCCCTTTAAAAAAACAGCCCTAAAAGTTACAAGAAATGAAAACCAGGCGGTCGTTCGGTTCCTTTTCTGTCCTCTTTCGTGAACTATCTTCCCTCGATCAGGGCAGAGCTGAGCCAAAGTGGTCGCTCAGTAGGAATTCACCGCACCCCCGGCGAGGGTGCACGGAGAGGTTTCGGGGGAGCGCACGGAGGTGCACTGACAGAGATCTGGGGAAGGGCGGGCTGGCAGCCGGCGAGCGCTAAGGCAGCGACACCGCGGCTGTCCCTCCCGCACCGCGCTGCGGTGCCGTCTCACCGCCCGCCCGCCCGCCCCACGCCGGCCGCGGGGTCCCGCGTGTCACCCCCGGAGCCTGGCCGCAGCGGCAGCTGGCCGGTTTGCTCGCCAGGGGCCCGCCGTGGGAGCCGCCGGGTGCGGACAGCCCCGGAGCCCGCAGCAACCTGCGCCTCTTGCTCCGCATCCCGCGGGCTCCGGGGGACTGGGGACCGCACGGAGCAGCCACACTCCCCACGCGTGGCGGGGGTCCTGCCCACAGCCTTTGTGCACCTCCCGGGCGCTCCTCTGGCTTCTCTGCTCACAGAGATTTGCCACCTTTTGTCCCCTCATCGAAAGCTTGCTGGCCAGGTAAGGAGCTCTCTTTCAGTCCTCCGCTCCCGTCTCATTTTCCCATTCTGGCGACCGAAACTGCGGTGTTCCCCACCCAGGCCGGCCAAGGATGCCCTCCGGTGCCCTCTTTGTTTCGCCTGAAAGACTTAATTGCTCCCGATAATTTCGCCGATGCCTTTCCACAGTACTGTCCCAGCAGCAACCCCGTCCCAGTGAGGCTCACGAAAAACCAGCACGGAGCAAGCACTGCCCAGAGTCCAACAGGCAGAGCCGGCCAGGTGGGCTCTGGCCCCCGCCGCTTACGCGGAGCGCGGCTCCCTGCGCACGGCGGAGCGCACAGCGCCCGAGCGGCTTGGCCCGGCCGGCAGCAGGTGCCGGGGTACCCGGAGCGGGGTCCCCTCGCCCTCCAGTGTGGGTCTGAAAAGAGTTAGGGGAGCGCTGCCGGCACGTAGCGGGGCTGCAGCCCGAATGGGAGCCGCGGGAATAGGGGACGGGGGGCTGCCGGGGGCTCAGGGGCTCTCCCGCTCCTCGCCTTCCCCTCGGCAGGGCTTAGCACAGGGTCGGGGGGCTGGCAGAGCTGCCCCGCTGCACCTTGCTTTGCTCCCTGCCGGGCAGCACTTCTTAGCTGGCAGCACACGGATATCGTTATGGCAGGGTAAGCGTGTCTGAGACCTGGCTAAGTAAATGGCTTAAAAGGGTTGGAGAAAAACTAGTATAAGGAGAGAGATCCCACCGACTTGCAGTGATAACAGTGAAGCTTTTTGCCTGCTTTGTACATCGTGTAGTGCTCTCAACCTTGATCCAGATGAGGGCTTGCAGGACTACCTTGTCCTGGAAGGCAGGCAAGGTCTGAATTCTTCCTTGCCACCCTGGTAAAGCTGAATCTACCTTTCACAGCCTCAGTCCCTAGGGAAATGGAGCTGTTGTTCTAGTCTTAAAAAGTTGCCAGCCCTCTCCTGATATTGACAAATGCACCTTTGGATGAACAGGAGTAAAATGATGCTTCCATCAAATGTTTTGTCTGTTCATGCCCAGCCTGCTTGCCTGGATATAGCTTCTCTCTCCATTCCAGTGCCTGGAGCTTCCCAGCACGCACAGCAAGTTACCGACGGTAACTTCGCAGCAGAACTGCTTTATGTGCCGTCAGTTTAATGAAAACTGGTGCTTTCATGTCACAGTGTCACATAACAGACTATAATTTGTCCTGCAGAGGGAATGGCTTCTGCTTGTGCTCAGTGTTTATTAGACATCAGAGAACCCACAGAGCATTCACTTCTGCAGTGCAAACCTGTAGAATAATTGGCTAAATCAGCTGTGCATGGAACAATTTGTTTCAGATTTTGAAATGAGATAAGGAAGACATGTTTGTCAGCCTTGGGATGAGACCAGCAATCTTCCCTTTCCAAATTATGGCCCCCAAATGGCCCTTTCCCTCTCCTACTTTAGGATGGTAAGGGTTCATGTGTTGGGAGATGTCACACGCACTGGTTTTCCCTGGTTTTCAGCCTTGCTGAGAGCAGAGTGAGCCACAGCCAAGCTGAGTGCTGGAGGGGCAGTGATGCTGAGAGCTGACCCCGTCGGTGCCTGTGCTGCTGCTCCCTGGTGCTCAGTTCCTGTTGCTGATCACCAAGCAAGGGGCACAGAAATGCCAAAGGCATTCTTGTACTAGGAGGGGAGTTGTCATTCCACCTTGCATTGGAGTGACAGAAGAACACCAAATGCTGGGACTTCCCCTCTTCCTTGCTGTGCTGGATACCCTTTCTTGGGCAGGAAACAAGTTTAGGACTCAAGGGCATGTTAGTCGTGGCTAAACTTTCTCTGTTCCTGATTTCAAGTGGGATGGAATCGGAAGTCCCTCTCTCAGTCTCAGAGAGGACAGGATTGCATACTCGAATGATAGATCTGAACAGTTTATCTCATGTGTGTTGTTTAGGGTAAAGCTTGCTTAAACTTGGTTGGTACAAGCTTTCAGAGACACGCTGCAGCTGTACTGAGCATTGTTGTATGACTGCGTTCAATCTCAGCCTCCCTTTCCAATATGAACTCACTGATGTGTAGTTTTCAGGCACAGTTTTGCAGTGGGAAATCCTAGTGCCTTCTCTCTCCCTTCCACATTAGCAGTAGTTAGTCTAGTGCATGTTCACAAGGTTCACCCTGCAGCCCTCCTTCCTCCTCCCCCTGCAGATGGGAGCTTCTCCTCCCATTTATTAACTCATAGATGGTATCACTGTTTGGACTGCCATAAAACTGATAGAAAATGTCCTCCAATTTTGTTAACTTATCATCCAGATCCTGGTGTGAATTTGGAGGAACCCCTGCTCCTGCTGATGAATTCCTGTCTGTTTACCCATTTGTCTGTGGGATCTGATTCTGTCTCATCTCTTGGTAGAGGCACTTGGAAAAAGGGGTTTTCCTCCTGAGGACAGGGTAATTTCACCATGTGTGTGTGTTTATCTGTGCTAGAGACAGGCATTGGTAAATATGCAATATATGCAGATTAGCTGCACTTTGAAAAGCTGTCTCTTTTCTCACCTTCCTATAAGGCATTTTAGGGATTCCAAACTTTTCCCTGCTCTTTAGCTCTCTGTGTGCCTTTAAAGGCGCTAGGCTTGGATGCTGCGAGTGCTCCTGTGTGGCTAAATAAACAGGGCGGCAGATTGCCATGTGGGATCTAAAGCCCTGTCAGATATAGATCTGACCGTCTACAGCATGAGCCAGACCTTATGGGTTAGGTGTATGAATTTAATTCCTCCCAGAAGCTGAAAACTGCTCCACTGGGAAATTGCTTAAAATCTTAGGCAGCTCCTTCTAGACTTCCAGGCAAGACTTCTGTGTTTGTATTTTAGTGTGCATGGAGCTTTGAAGCTTACACACAGAGTGAGGACCTTATTTGTGTGCACTTGGTTGCCAGTAATTAAGTTCTTCCGTGGAGAAATCGGGTAGCAGAAGGACTGCACCAGAGGCTGTGGTGAGAGCTGGGCTGCTTTTCTCAGCCTCGCATGCATATTCATTGCTAATTTTTAGTCTAGGGAGCTAAACTTAACTCTGTCCCTCATGATGCTAGTGACAAGACTCTCATCCAGTCTTACGGTCCCTGATTAGTCTATGGGGAGCACACCGCCTGATAACCGTCTCCTGGATTGTGTCACTTTGCCACAGGCTGGGAGTTCAAAAGACTCCAGATCTCTCCTGCGTAAACCACTGTGATCTCCTGTGATCTCGCATCTCCGAGTCGCACCTCCTCATGCGAATATCTCGCCTGTGAGTAAAGGTTGGCTGTAGTGGGGAAAGGTCAGCTGCTGGGCCCTGGGAAAGCCTGAAAGACTCAGGGCTTTTCTCTAGCCAGTAAGTCCCCCGTGAAAAGCCTGCACCTGAGCAGAGCCGTTTTGATCTGAACTCTTTGGAATTCATCGCTTTCTTCTGGCTACCTTCTAATTTGGCCTCGGGTCAAAATCATTTGGCAAGAACAACACTGAGGACAAGTGCCCCCTCTTTTGGCCTTTATCTTGTCTAATTACCAGGAGCATCCCTGCACAATGGACTGGCTCCTTATTCTAATCTCTTCTTCTTTACTTATCTCCATTTTCTGTCCCTCTTCTTTTGTCTTCCAAAATCCCACGCACCAGGATTGAAAGGCTGGGTATTGGGGTAAAAGGATTGTGCTGTGAGCTGTGGGCAAATGCTCTCCCAAAGCTACAGCTTTTCTGTTGCTTTTTTTTTCACCTGCATATTTGGAGAGAGTTTCTGTCAGCCCTGGTCTGTGTATCTGTGCTGCTGACAGGGAACAAGAGGGAGTAATGTGTTGTTTCTCTCCCTGTGTCCCGCAGAGAAACCCGTCAGCCTGACTTACCGATGTCCCTGTCGATTCTACGAGAGCAACGTGGCAAGAGCCAACATTAAGCACCTCAAAATCCTCTCCACACCCAACTGCTCACTTCAGATTGTGTAAGTCTCTTTTCAGCTGGGTGCAAATCTCAGGTGTCAAAAAGAAGTCACAGAGCTGGTCCCTGCTTTGGCAGCTGCGATTTGGTCTGTGTCTCATGCCATGATTTCAAATTCATCTCTTCAACCCATGTGTCAGGCACAGCTGGACGCTGCTTTACCCCACACAAAGGAGCCCAGCTATATGTTTCCCAGCTGTGCTCTACCTCTGTGATCTCCCTGTGACTATGTGATCCCATCTCCTGTTCCCCTGTGGGTATGTGAGCAGGAATGTCAAACAGGCCTTGGATGTGGAGCTTCACACCTTGGGGAAAAGACTTTACAGTGGTCTGAGTCTTCTAATGCTCCGCTTCTCCATAGAGAGGAGCTAAACAAGCAAAAGGAATTCCTAAATTTTGTGTAGCCTCCACAGGAGGTACAGACCCTAAACATGTGCTGGCCTGATCTAGGGACACACCAGGCAGTGGCTGACTCTGGTAAATCACAGATCACAGCAGGACAGAGATGATGGGTTCCCAATGGAAAATAACCTCTTCATTTTTGCTGAAAAACACTGATTTTCAGAAAAAATGGGGTTGTTGATTTGTGTGTGCATTTTTAGGAAGGTCTTTTTGGTTCATTTGTGCATGGGTCACCCCCTCACTCCTCTCCCAAAATTCAAAATCTTCAGAAGAAAAAAATTGTCATTCATCTTTTGATTGCAAGGGAGCCCTACTACCATCAGCTTCCGCTGACCTCTGTAAGAGCACCTGAGTGACTAGACAGGCTTTTTGTGTGTTGCTCCCATCACTAGTTCTGTCTTCGATCCATGTCAAGCTCTTCCAGTTTCAACTTAAATGCTGTAGAAATCCATTCTTTGTCATCCAATACATTTCTGCACTCAGAAAACTGATGTGGTTTCATGCGATTTCTCAGGAATGTACAGATATATTGAAGAGCATGTATCCATTCATGAACGAGTTTTTATTCATATGATATTTTTCTTTCTTAAACCACTCTGGGTAGATCATGCACATTTTCTCATGTGTGCTTCTGTCTTAGGATTTGGTGGAGGACAGCGAGAAAAATGTAAGCCTCAGCTGAGAAAGAATTTTCTTTCACAAAAATGGCAAAACCAGCTGTGACTAACTCTGATCTCTACCTATAAACAATTTTGGAGGCAAGCATCCAAAATACAATAGTGTATGTATGGATTTGTGCTCTGGGACTGTCAGTGAATGTCATAAGGGTCCTAGTGCTAAGGCTTTTAGAGGATTTGGAATTTTCTGGAGTAGTTTCAAGAAAATGACAGGCATTTAAGACAGGATAGAGTATACATTTATCTCTTAATTAACTTGGGATCATAGTCATTAGAGATAGATAAGAGCATGAAATGCAGAAACACAAACGACTCATGTTCTTGTCCATTCTTGACCCAAATGTGTTTGTTTGCAATGTGATTTAGTGGCACACAGTACCCATGAACCTATAGTTCGCTATCTTTTGTTACTTTAAAAAGATATTTAAAAACTTACCTCCAAATACCCCTGAAACATCATGAGTTCGAACTAGGTCTTTATCAAAACAGAAGCTGAAATGGAATCAAAACTAACACATAAATTTCTCATCTTGATGGTTTTAACCACACTCTGAATTTAGTGGATATGCATTATAGAGTGGAGGTGTAAGTAACTTAAAAGCTACCATTTTCAAGAATAGAGAATCTCAGTGAAATCATATAGTTTCAGGGAAAGATCTCGTATTTTTTGCACAAGTACATTCCCCTTTATGATTGAGGGGAATTGTACCTGAACAAAAAGCCTAAGAGCAGGCTTTTGTCTTTGGTTCTAGGGGAAGTCATCTCTCCAAATCTAGAAATCTCCTCTTTCAATGTCTACTTCTACAAAGCCCATCCTAAATTCCCTGCTTTTCAGTACAGAGAAATAGGCATTTTTAGCATGCAATTAATTGCGTCCTAAAGCAGACATCTAAACCAGTTCAGATTAACACTCCATACAATTGCCTAGATCTCTGCCGTGACTGTACAAGGAGCAGGAGCTGACAGGCTCAGAAGTAAATGACTAGAAAAATCAGTGTTGTAATATTAAGTGAGAGGAATTGCATTGCATGTAGCTGGAGGCTGGTTACGTGTGCTTTTGGTTCTGTACCCTGCGAGGCCAGCTCAAGAGTTCCCAGGCATTGCTAACATCAGCAAATCCATTCTTACTCTCTGTTGGTATCACTTCACTGGAAATACTCCAGCTTGGCACTGCTGTAAGGGAAATATGAATTAGGCCCATTCATCTCTTTATTGGCGCAGGGGCTTGCAAGAGTGGATCTTCGATGTGTTTATGTTACAACTATGTTGTTACGTAACTTCAGACCAAGAAGCCTTTTTGACCTGTTATTTCTTACGCCATAGTTTTATATTCTGCAGATTTCATTTATAAAGCAGGGAACATTTTGGCTTCCCTCCAGCAAAATGCCTAAACAAGTACTGAACTTATTCCTATGGGCATTTCCATGAAATTGCTGTTCTTGGCACTTTTGCATGGCAGGCAGGCTGTTTAAGGGGAAATTTCTCAGCAGCTGGGGCAGGGTGCTTGGGGGAACATGGGAGATCACATCCTAGTGGGAGATCACATCATGGCACTCTCAAGAGGCACTGAGATCCCTGGAGGGTGAGACCTGCTGATGCGAGTGAAAAGCTATTTGTACTGCTTCTGTATGAAAGATGCAGATAGCCCATGTGCGAAATTCACAGGACATTCAAATTAGCTGAACAGTCTGGTTCGGAAAGTGCAACTTGAACATCCAGGAGAAACCCTTCAGGAGTTTTCTGCTTTTGTTTCCGGTGCTGAGTGAATGCAGGAAGGAAAACTTGCCTCTGGCACTGTGGTACTTCCAGTTGTCTTCCTGCCTGCAACCTGTTAGTTCAGTCTTGTATAATACAAAAAGTTAACCAGACCCTTTCAGAACATCCAAGAGGTATGGCTTGGTATATGTCCTCCAAACATGTGAAACCTAAATTTTGGGTTGAATCTGAAAGCTGTTCTTAATTAATTCCTTGAAAAAATGGCCTATATTTACAATGTCAGTATTTCTAAATGAAATTTAGCTGTTCCTGGTACTGAACTCATAACAGCCTAGGTATGAAATTAAAAACCTAGATTCAAATTCTGTATCTGTCCCACCCTCACATGCATACCACTACAGATCACAAGAATCACAATCAGAGGAGACAAATTGTACCAGTGCTTTGAACCCAGGGATATTTATAATAGCTGCCTTGAGTATGGCAGGGATAACCCATCCTCTTCATGGGTTAACTGAGAGCAGCACTGACACCCAAGGGAATTGGACACAGCTCTGCTGTCCATAGAGGAATTGCAAACCTCTGTGCAAAATAAGGCACCTGGGTGTGGTGGTGGGCTGAGGAACATCGCACATTAGACTCACTCTGACTTTTCTCCTTTGGCAGTGCAAGGCTCAAGAGCAACAGCAAGCAAGTGTGCATTGATCCCAAGATAAAGTGGATCCAGGAATATCTGGAGAAAGCTTTAAACAAGTAAGGCAAGAGACAAATGGACTTAACAGCTAACATCCTGAGTTATTAAAGGGTAGAACATTAAGGGCTGGCTTTTACCATGTGGACAAAATACTCGTGGAATCAGATATTGTTTTGAAGATGGGTTTGGAGTTGACCTAATCTGTATTAAAACAACAGCTTCTAGTATATCCTAAATGTTAAACTAAGAGTTTTGCCAGGGTTTGAGGCAAGATCTATCCTAATGAATCTGTTCTGGGGTCCCCAACTCATTCTTTTTTTAAAAAAAAGCCGTTCTCCCCAAGGAAAACGCTTCCTTTATGCCCCTACTTCCCCAAGCCAAACTACAGTTACTTCAAAATCTATATTGTTCCAGTTTCTTTGGAGCCCCTTTTCCATGTTACACTGGGGGTCTGTTTGCACAGGCAGCTGAGGCCTAGGAGGACTTGGTGCTAAAAATTGTTTCTCTGCTGGCTGGTGTGGAGTGCTATTAATATCGGCCAAGGCAAGATGTGCTATCATGAATAAGGCTCTCCCACAAAGCCAAGGGAAAACCAGCCATACTTGGCAAATTCAGACTTTTAAAATCTATTTTTATTCCCCTTGAAAGTGGGTGATCATGGCTACCGTGAGGTGGACCCGGCGTATCTCAGTTCAATTTTACAGTGAGCAAGAGCAGCTCAGAGAACGTACCTATGCTGAGTTGCAAGGGAGGGCTCCAGCCTTGCTGGGATGGAAGAGGAGACAAGTGATGGCACAAAGCATTTCCTTGCTTGCCGAGGCCCCTGCAATTGATCCGGCAGCGGTATTTTGGTCAGCAAGCCTACCTGTGCACTCAGTATCCCTCCCACCTTTGCCACCACATTCCCACCCCTCAGTAACCACGCTGTAACCGTGCTGAACCTTGCCCCCGCTGCATCCGTAGGGTAAAGGCAGGGCTGGAATCTAGTCATTTGTAAAAGCAATGCATTCTTGGAGAAATGTGGTGAAGGGTATTGCCCCAGGGCAGATGTGAGGCAGGACAGGTAGCTGAATGCCCTCCACTGTTTGCTTTGCAAATGTATCTGCCAAACAAAGGGTAGAGTTAAAAAGTCTTTGTTCCTCTGTATTTTTACAATAAGCGAGGGGAGAAATGCTACCAGAGGTAGAGAGATTCCTCCATGTGGCCCTTTTGGGACCACGCTGGGGCCAAGAGTGAGGACGAGGAGGGAAGGAAGCCAGCTAACAAACTGACAGTGATTCCAGCCCTGACAGCTCTTCCCATCTCATCCGATGCTCAGTGCCTTCTTTGCTGCCAGCAGTCAGCACTCTTGTCCTTTGGGCAAATTCTCTGCAGGGGTAATCCAGGTTAATGCTGCCAGGATGGCTTTGGATTTAGGCACAACTGAACCTGAGAGCAGGATGTGGCCCATGCTGACTATCCTAGGGGCTTGAGCTATTTTGTTTTCCAACTTGGGAAAATCCTCAAGCCCCTGCCTAAGTTTCTGTTTGCTGTCAGCCCCAATGAAGCCCTTGGTTCTGTTCATAAGACCTGAAATTTAGGAGGCACTTAAGAAATTTGTGGGGTTGGGCAAATGTGATTATGTGCTCAGATCCTGCCTGCTTGACTTAGGGGAACAACTCAGCTGGAACACATTCTGCTCTCACTCACTTCCACTGGTGAAGATCTGGGGCCAGCTCTACTGAAATCAGTGAGCCCATGCCTGATCTCCAGCCAGATTCTGGGTTTTGTTTAACTAATGCTAATCCAGAAGCAATTCTGCTAATTTGGTGGATTTCATCCTGGTTTCCACTGAGTAACAGAAGAGAATTTGGTCCCAGCTCTATGAAATAAGATGATAGAAAGCATGTATCTCCATCACATAATCCTGTAATCATGGCATTATTTTCATTTTCCAACTAGTAATGCTAGCACCAGTGGCATTTTCATGCTCCACAGACAGTCAGGGCTCTGCCAGTAGCATTTTCACAAGGCATGTTTTTGATATATTTTAGTGCACAGCTTTGACTTCTTCAACAAAATGTACTTTGGAATATATTTATAGCGCATCAAACAATTCATATATTTGAATTGGAGCCATATGAATGTTGGTAGTTTAAAACACCGATATCCCTCTAAACTACTAACAGCTTGTAAAATAAATCTATATAGATCTATAAATGTTAATGTAGCTATCAATTTCCATCAGCCATATATTATATTTTTTCACTTGTACTGAAATTGTATGAAATGTGACATTACCCTATATGCACTAGCAATAAAATGGCTAATTGTTTCATGTTATGAAAACCCAATTGTACATGGGAATTTATTTTTCTGGAATAAAATCAATACGTTTTGTAGAAAGGGCTCTTGTAATTGCTTAAGTAAAATCCAAAGTGTCAAGACATCTTAATCTATACCAGTGCTTCAATATAAGAGTATCTTCTGTGTTATAATCTGCAGCTAAGGGCAAGGAAAAGTTCATTGAATATAGCAGTCCAATACAGTTGACTTTGAAACCAGAGAAGTTTTTTAGTAGGGAATTATTTTGCTCACTAATTTTGCTTAGCCTTTATTATTGCTTTATATTCATCACATCTCCATGTAATATACACACTTATGAGACATCAGTAAAATACATTCTGGCTGTCAGGAAACCAAATTCCTTAACTGGCTTTAAAAATCATTGTGCAGCTGCTGTGGCCAACATCATTCAACATTCATTAATTTTATAGACAAGGGGCAAATCAGTCCTTTCTTGAAATAGCTAACAAATCCTTTATCATTTCCAGGCAATCCCAGTCATCATTTACAGTCCAGCCTTGACTGCCTTTCCCTTCTCCCTTCATGCAAGGATATGCAAAATCAGCCCTTTGCAGAGTAAACAGAGACCAGAGAATGATCCTTGTCACGTTAATATAGTCCCACCTCAGAACCTCCCCTCAGCCCAAGAAGCTGAAGTTAGTTAAGCTCAGCTGCTACTGCAGGCACAGATAAGAGAGCTGATGGATCTGGAGAAGATAAAGTCAGACAGGAAAAATCTTTCCCCTGAGCCCATTGGAAGAAACAAAAGGAAACTCCCAACTTCTAGGGGCTGGCTGTGATGGGAGCCAAGCCCTGCTGCTGCCTGCCTACATAGTGCTTGTAAATTCCGGTGTGGTAGCTCTTCCTAATTGCTAACCTCATTTGTAAATAAGGGCTGAAGTACAAGACGCTAAAATAACTATCTCCCAGTGCTCCACCAAGTGTGTACTGGGTGAATGTCCCACATGGTGAGAGTCAACGTAGGCGAAAATCTTCACAGCCTTATTTGAAGGCACTGAATGCTTGCAAATCCTATAGAATAGCCACTGGTTCTTGTTTATGTCAGTGGGAATGCTGGGTGGGAAAAGTCAGAAGTCCAGCCCCCCTCTGCTTTCATAGTACCTCAGGGGTTACCATGTGGATGGTGAGGGTCCTGGCTGACAAGTTCTGGCAGTCATTTGGGGATGCTTAGGTGTTTTGGGAAAAGAGTTGTTTTGGCCTCAGAATTTGCAAATGTCCTGTCACCAGGACACTTTAATTTGCCTAGCGTTCTTCTGAGGCAGAGGGTATCTGAAAGGAGATGATCTTCATTTGCACCCTGCCAGCAAGATGTGAAGGGACCATAGGATAAATGTGAATAAGGCCTTTGTATATGGATAATTTATGGCAGTCTTTTTGTATTTTTCTTTTAATTTAGACCACGTCATCGCACTCATAAAAAAAAGCAACAGAAGAAACGGGGCCCACGCTGCCCTTCCCGTGCAACACCACTAAAGTCTCCAGGGAGAAAGAATGGTAGGAGGCATTAGTTTCTGAGCTGGGATACCTCAGGTTCAAGTCCCTGCTCTTCCACTGACCATCCTATGTGACCTTTGGCAAATATATTAGCCTATCCAGACCTCCATTTTCCCCCATATTTGTTGAGGATAACAATTGTACCCTCCCTGCAAAGGGGTAATACATACATAAAACTCTTAAAACAGGGGGAAAGTTCAGACACAACAGAGAAAATTTTCCCATTTTACAGATAGGAAAATGGACACCCAAAGAGGCCAAAATAATCCTGAAGCAAAGCCAAAGTCAAAAACAGAGTAAAGGTTTGGAAGCCCTATGTCTTTTAGCTGGCCATATTCCTCCAGTTCTAAACTGACAGAGTTAAACTATAAATAACAGCTGGGAATTTGTCACTGGTGTTTTTTTAATGACAGATGCAGCACTGGGTGGTGACAACATGTTTTGGTACATTGGTGACTGGTTGACACCTCTCCTGTGGGAGATGCTAGGCAAGTCCCAGAGAACGGTGTTAGATATACCAATGCTCTGCATGTCCTAGTTGGTTTTTTCCCACCAGTGTGGCGTGTCCTGCCTTTCTGCACCAAAAGAAGTAAGGTTACTGGTGTGGGATATTGGAAAAGATATCTTCAAAGAGGAAAATTTTGCTCATGGCTTAGTCATCCTCTTTATGCCTGGATGAGTTTTTCCGAGGCTACCTTCACTGAGAGTAGCCACAACTGTTTCTGGCTGTGATCACACAATCTTAGTTGTCCAGCAGGAATGTCCAGAAAGGGATGTTTATTCTGGTCCTGTAGGCTAGACAAGACATGCTGGGATATCAGGGTTTTTGAATACCTGATATTTACCCTCTGACACTTGTAACTCAGCCTTAGTGATCTCATCTATATTGCAAAAGGCTGATCAGCCTGGAGCAGGAGTAGGGGGTCACTTCAGACAAAACCTGGAGGCCACCAGCACAGGCTGGCTCCTTGTTCTGAGTGAACCCTGCACACAACACACTTGCACTTTGCTGTGATCCCTAACCCACCACTCTTCCTAGGTGCCATGCTCACACTGAGCATGGGAGACTTGATGTGTCTGCCTCCCACCCTGAGCTCCCTACCTCTGAACTTAATCCCTCATACGTTTACTGAGCACCATGTGGCTGCTCACCTTCCCTGTCACCCCACCTTCACTGAGCAGCTCGTCACCATGACCTGTGATGTGCTGCCCAGCTGCTCACAGCAGGTGAGGTCCCAAAGCAGGGAGGCCATGAGGACGGTTCCTGGCTGGGCAGCACGCCTGGGGGCCTTTGCTCTCCAGCCACCCAATGGTGGGAGCTGAACACCAACAAGAGCACAGAATGGGCTGTCCTCTGTGTTTCTCCATCCTCACAGAGACCTGGCACCCTTGTAGACCCCCTGTGGAGCTGCAGTCCCTGATCTCCAGTAGAGCCATGGGGTAGGGGCAGGTAAAGGAGGCATTCCCAGTGCCACTTTCTCCACTACAGGGGCTGCTCACGTATGATTAATCCCTCCTTTCCCTGCTAATTTTTTACCGAGTCTCTGTGCCCACCGATAATTCTCTGCTCCAGCTTTCAAGTCTAGAATAAGCTTCCTAGCCAGCCTTCCTCCTATGTTAGCTCTGACCACCTTACTAACTGTGATGAGCACAACCTGCCCAAAATAACTCCCATTGCTGGGTTTGCCCTGCTGGGTCCCAGTACCTCCTTGTGGAGAACTTCCCCCAAAATGTTTGGCAAATACCAGTTGGAGGGACTACAAAAGGAACTGCCTTTGGGTTAGTCCAGACACGGATTTGCTGTTTGAGTAGGCCTGATATCAAAGCTTTTGCAACTGAAATAACCTTAATAGTGTTTCACTCTGTTCTTCATCAACAGGAGGTTCAAGATGTAAGAGGCAAGCATTGTAAGCCGTCTACAGGATTTCTTACTGTAGGACCCAGAGAGCAGATAACCAGTATTAGGGAATGAATACATTTCAGTTATCGTGCAGCACAAAAGCAACGCTTCATGCATTTCCAAGCATTTCCAAAGCATTTCCAAAGCTTTTTGTTTGGAGTTTTTTTGGTGGGTTTTGTTGGGGTTTTTTTTGCACAAACTGGCTTGCTTTCACAGTGCTACTTTTATATAGTAAGATGTAACTATTCGAGAAAAATGTTTTTATACAGGTTGGTTTATTACTTAGCACTGACAGCAGATATGTATTTAAACTAACCCTATGTTATTATATGATATTTTATTTCCTTTGCTATGTAGAGGTCCTGCTTTATTTAACTTTCTTTTGGTTCATGCAAGTCTCCTGGAGTTTTAAACCTAGAAGGACATGAACTGTACAGTGCAATGATGTTGTGCAAGTAGTGGAGGAATTCCTTGCCTCCAGAAGTCATCAAGGCCAAGAACATAGGAAGGCTAAAAAGCATCAGACATTGATGAAAGTGGACAGCATTGCCATGGGTGGCATTTATAGGTATTTTGGGTGAGGGATTAAACTCAAGCCTACAGGGCTAAAGCCCTTCTCTGAAGATCAGAGATCTTGGTGACAACTATGAGCAGCTGCGTCAATGCACATCTGGTATTGCAAGTGCTAGTACTTGGTTTATTGTAGTTGTCTGTGTTAGGAGCCACAGTACTGATCTGATGTCACCTGGCATTACCTATGTTCCTGTGTTTCTGATGACAGATTTTAACACAAAAAGGAATGAGTTATTAAAGTTCTAACCACACACTCATGTTGCAAATTTCTGGAGGAGTCAGATACACTACCATGCACCAGGTGTCTCTTCCCACGCATCCACAGGAGATGGCTTCAATTTGCCTGGCTGGCTTTGCACTGAAGTAGGAATAGATGCATTCACGTGACCCTTCACCAACGATGCTGTAGCCTTGGCTACCAAACAGCCACACACAGTCACATGTACCTGAGGGCAGTAACATCTTTGATTGCTCTGAAGATACCTAAAAGAGGATGTCTGGACATGTCTTTGGAGAAAAGAGATGCCTGGGGCAAGAGAGACTCTGCCCAGTTTGTGGAAAGAGTGGTGTTTCTTGGCTGTGGAAATGAAGGCAAACACTCACCATTCACCAGTGGTCATGGCCCTATTTGCTGGTGAGCAGGATAACCTCTGCAATTGCCTTTGCAAAGTACCCCCAGGGACAGGTACCACTTTCTTGCACCAATCCCCTCCCTCAGCCAGAAATTTCTTTCTCCCAATTCCTGCCTGTATATGCCATATCTTTGCTATATAGTGTATGGAAAGACATCTGCAATACTGCAATAATCATGTTACGCTGCGCACTGGGATCTGGGGGGAAGCACATTTGTGCGGCACAAGGCTTGTGTTTGTATGTATCTGTGTATGTATTGTAAACAAAAAACATTGTAAGACTATTTTTTTTGAGTGAGTTGCTCAAAGTTCAGAAGGAATCTTCCCTCTTCCCTGCAACCTGTGTCGGGAACACCGAGAGGGGTGTTTCACTAAGCACTCCTTTTTGTGGTAGGCATCTTTAGTGCCAAAGAAGCACTTTGGCTAGCCAGGGACTACCTTATTTCCATGTGGATTCAGGTAAAAATCTTGTATTTTCCTCTCTGCAAAACAGTGCTATTACAGAGAGTGCTTCAGCTGGGACCACATCACCTCATTTGCTTTAAAGCAGAAACCAACTGCTGTGCCTAAAATGTGTATGTGTGTGATTTTGACATTCCTTCTATTGTTCTTACCAACCCGGTGCTTTAAGTATATTGTGTCTCTGTCTTGAAAGGTCTGGTACCACTGTATTTGATGAGAATTGGAGTGTTGATTTATTGTGAGTAGGATCAGAACCTGTATTGTAAAGCTAAAGACAGAAAGAACTTCTGAGAAAACTAGAGTTTCTTGTGTCTTCCCTGGACTGTACTTTATATCCTAGGGTCCATCTACTGTCCCCACACATGCCCCTGCAATTGCTGGTGGTTTGGCAGAGACGAACATGTGAGTGTGAAAGCCAAGAATGACTTGGGGGAAAGTGTGGAAGAATCTTGGCTCTGACACAGACATGAGGCTTGTCCTTCCCACCTAGGAAGGTACATTCTTCCCATCCAAGGACAGCTTGAGGTCTGATCAATTCCAATTGGAGCAAATGAAGAATTAAATAATCCTCTGGTTTTGATTCAACAGCATACTCTCCTAATGATGATAGAGGCCATGAAGACTTTGTTTCTAGGGGTTTCCAGTGAAAAGATGTGACTGTACAGCCTTGCCAGCTCTGCTGCAGTCATTGTTAAACAGGGAGTGCATCTGGGGTCAGCACCCGCAGGGAAAGGCTCCTGGGCACTTGCCAGCTCCACATTACAGCCTGAGCAAGCAGACTACTTTGACAGAAGCATTGAGGTGGGCAGTGCTGGAGCACCCCAGCCAAACCCTGGGGTCCCAGCTCTGGACAGTATAGCCAGGTAGTGGAGGTACTGCAGGAAATGGGGTCGCCTGTCAACCTTCTCTTCTGGGGCAAACTAGTGGGTGTTGCAGGCGTAGACTGTACTAAATGAAGGGCATTTGCTCCTGGGAGAAATGCATGAGTAGCAGCAGGAAGGAAAGGGACTTCTTATGAGGCTAGGGAACACTTACAGCCAGGTGGTGTTTGTCTGGGTGCCTTGTGGGCTGTCTGCCTCGGGCATTTCTTCAGACTCACACTGTGACATGGGCCCTGACACCACTGATGATTCACTACTCATGTAGCTGAGACCACCTGGAGCATGGGGCTGCTCCCACCAGGTCCTTCCCTTGCCTGGGCAAGGTTGAGCATGGTGTGAATGCAGGGGTGGCACAGACTTGGCCAGAAATAACTGAAGACTTAAGTGACAACCTGATAAAAGCTTTCTCTTGCTTTAGACCAAAATTCAACTTTCAACAGGAAGCTTTGCTTTTTGCCTTTATTTGCATGATGTATCAGGAAGGGCAGCCATGCACTTCACACTAGCGAAATCAATCACTTGGCTGCACCAAGCTCCTTGTGCTATGCTGTGCCTTGCATGCTGTTCCTCCTGTGCACACCACAGTCTTAGCAGTCTGAGAAGCAGCACTAGCAGAAACCTGTTCAGGGAGAGCACTAGATTTTCCTTTCTGCCTTTAACATTTGACCAAAGACCGAATCAGGGAAAGGAAGCATGGGGAGATGGGAGTGATGTAGGGACCACATGTGAAGAGAAGGAGGGAAAAGAGATAACACTGAACTGGTGCTGCAAAAGCAGCTTCCTTAAATGTGAAATCATCATGCGTGGTATTTTCAAAGTGCAGCTGTCGAATCCTAAGGTTGGATTTTTTTTTTTTTAAAGAATAGATGGTATTTATTGCTGTGCCAATTTTTAATTTATACTAGCTTTACACTTGTATGTATGAATATCTTATCCGAATTCTGCCTGAGGAAGGATGAAGGGTGACTTTTATGTGTTTTTAACTAAGGTGTTTGAGTAAAGGTGATTGTTCATTTTGCAATGAAGGCTATATTCAACGTTAAATTACACATTTCATTGAAAATGCAGTTCCTATAGGTTTTGTTGCTATTTTCCCTTTGTTAACATCTAGAGGGTCCTTTTCACTGACAACTGGTTTTGAGTGATGAGATTTATAGTAACCAGAGGTTTCTGAGAACTCATCATCTAAAATCTGAATTTTTTTCTTTACCAACATCCCACCAAGACAAGCCTTGTCTGCAGAGGTGAAACTCTGGTGGCCACAGAGAAGAAAGTGCATAATGATGAAAGGGCTGCATGAAACTCCCATCTCCCACTCCTTAAGAACTCAGTGTTGTCAGAATGTGGTAAATACTGTACTTTATATTTTTATTAAGTAAAAAGAAATATCTTCCCAAATAATGTGAAAAGGGTTTTGTATTTGTGTTCCTATAAGGCAGCTTTTATGGAGGAGTTATATTACGCTTTGAAATTACTCCTTTCATAGAATATTTTGAAAACAAACACTTTTATATTGTTGTAATTTCTCCCATAAATGTATATGCACTTAAAATTTTCATAATAAAAAATGTCTATCTAAATGAAATTATTACTTGCTTCTAATTTTTTTTCTCACTACAATCAGCTAAAAGCTTCACATCAGAAAAAACATTCAGATGTAGTTTCAGTGTCCAGTTTCAAGGCTGCTTCCATGTAGCCCCATGGGCTCAGACTCTCTGCAGGGAACCTAAGGCAAAGTGCCCATGGGGTGTGGGTTTGGCAGGGAGCAGCAGCCTAGCTTATTGAAATGTGTCATCTTCAAAAGGAAAGGCTTAACCATTTCCTCCCTAAACAGAAGCCCAAACTTTTTTTTTTTTTTTTTTAAACTTTTTCACCCCAACTTGTCTTCTGCAGCAGGCTGACTTCAGTGGAACTGAAAATTGTGAGCCATTTTTGCTCCAGCAAGAGGGATGCCATCATCATCTGTGCTGGGGAAGGGATGAGGGGTTCTCTGAAGAGCCTGAGGGGTGTCAGGGGATGCATTTGACAAAAGACCAGATGTTGTGAATAACACTTTCCTTGGAGTTGGTTTTCCCAGGCCACAGCAGGGTCAGCCTTCAGTTTGGAGGTGGAGAATGGTTTTCGTGGTTGTAGGACTGGCCTGAGATCCTGGAGGTATAATCCTAACTTGGATGATGTTGTAGGGCATTTGCTGTGAGTTTCAAAAGCATGAGTTGAAAACTGGCTTTTGTCAGTGCCTTCCCCTATCTTCAAGTCCCCATGGCAGGGGAAAAGTGTTTCCTCTGGTCACCCCGCTGCCTCCACAGCTGCCCTGCTCCAACTTGCCAGTCCTCCTGCAACAACACAGGTAAATTCCAGCACCATGTACAGCTCTGGGCAGAGGAAAGGTTAGGGATAATTATCTCGTAACAGTGAAACAGTACTTGAGACTTACTGAGCTTCTTATTCAGTAAATATTTCTTGGCCAAATTGACGAAAGGCAAAAGACATGCAAAAAACGGAAAAAGGAAACTCAGATGACTGATGATCCCTTTGCAAATCCAGCAATGATTTAGTAAGAGATTATGAAAAACTGAGCAGGTAATTGTGAGTGCAGATGGTCAGTCAGAGATTCCCAGGCAACTGGGAAAAGCATTGGGAGTAATTAGCTACAAAATTACACATTAATATTAAGAAAAGGTCCGATGTTCTGTGAAGCACTTTGTTGTGCCTTTCATTAGGTCTTTTCTCTTGAATGTGAAAGTTTTGTTTCTTACTTCCTCAGTAAAGAATCATGGCAATGTATCCGCGAACTGCCTAGGAATTAGAGGTTAACCCACCTTATTAGCACATCTGGGTCTCTTCATAGGCAGCTTTCCAATATTAGCAAGCTGAAGGAAATCAGCTGCATTCATGGCCTCAGACATCCTGATTCTGATTACGGGTTGGATTTATTAGGCCCTGGCACGGTATAGGTCAGAAGACAGCATGGGAAACGTCCCTGCTTCTTGGGATCAGCTGGGGATGTTACCACTGATGATGCTACCTAGGAGCTGCTGTGATGTTACACAACAAGGGTCAGTCCTAGCTTCTGGTGAGCATCTCCCCATTTTATAAAGCTACTTGTACTCAACTCATCCCAAGAGTCCCTTAGACAAAACAAATATGTAGCTTTGAGACTAGCAAAGGCAAAATGAAAAAAACAAAAAAAAAGACCAACAAAAAAACAAGGTCTAGGAGCTGAAACCAGAGAAGTTCAAACTAAAAACAGATTTCTAAGTGTGGAACTGATTAGCCTTTGGAACATGTTCCCCAAGAGAGAGTGGGAAAGCCCTGATCCTTCCTATGTCTTCAGAGTGGGTCTGACCACTGTTGTAGTGTTAGCCACATGCTGCTCGTTGGGGTCTCAGGGGACAAGGGTTGAAGTTCTCTTGCCTCTGTTACTGATAGGGTCAGACAAGATGAGCTAATGATCCCTCCAGCCTCAGAAATCCATATGTAGAAAGCACCGGTTCCAAGGGAGCATTCCTCAGCCTGCCTGTGATTAATAACACCAGAACATCATTAGCCATCCCAGCTCTGCTTGGACTGAGGCTGAGGATGGCTCCTGCTGTTACACAGGAGACAGATTTGCGTAAAAGGCCTCTATTTTTGGTCATGAAGGTTGCCCTCCAGCTGGATGGGCAGAGGCATGGCAGTGAGAGAAGGCCGCAGCCCTGGCCATGCACCCCTTGACTCTGGGAGGGGTGTCTGCTCACATAGGTCCCCTCTGGCAGGAGTGTTCACACTGGCGATCTTTTCCTGTAGGAACCCCTTGAATTTCTTCCTTTGTCCCTTTTTGCTCCTGACCCTTATTTGTCCTTCATTCTGTCCTCTGGCTCTTTGAGAACCTCATCTTTCCTTTCAACCCCAGCTGCCACAGTTCAAGTGACAATTCTTGGTGATTTAAAGCCGTCTGTCAGTCATCAGCACCTTCCTGCTTCCTCATCCTTGTCAGTGCTCTCTGGCTAGGGCCAGTGGTCCATTTCCAGTCTCTGAAAGAGGTGGTAGGACATTACCTTTCTGTCCTTTGCAGCCATTGTATCAGAGCAGGATCCAGGGCCTTTTAAGTGAGGAGCTGCCTAAACACTGCTGCGGAGCTGTTTTGCTTATGCTCTTGAGCTCATTCCCATCTGTGAAGTCTGAACTGTCTCCCCTGGCCTGCCACACCCTTTGGCACATCGGCGTGTCCTGGCTCACATGCCTTCCAGCGCCTTCCTCTACAGCCAGCCGTTCCGCACGGTAGCTGCCAAGGAGGAACGGTGACTTGTTATTGCTTCCTTTGCACTGCCAGCAAACAGAGCTGAACCCTAACACACTGGCTTTGGGGGACCAAAAGGGTTCATTAGGCTTTCAGCAATCCCAAGCCAGGCCACCGTGACTTGAATGGAGGGTGAAGTCTAGCACAGTCTGTCAAGAGGTAGAAGAACACAACCTAAGAACAGAAGGACAGAGGTTTAAAATGCTGCTGTAGCTGACTGAAACCTCGAAAACGTGTGTGATTCTTCCACCCCAAAGATCTGCAATCACTTCCAGCTGCCTAGCATGCTGCGTGATTTATTGTAGTGCCTGGAATGAGATTTTGGCTGTGGTGAAACATGTTTGCACGTTGCCTTTAAAAACAGCAAATCTGAAAAAAGGACTCTTTGGATGTTGTTCAGAGTGTGTAACAAAACACAAATCGCCAGATTGCCAACTAGTACAATATACACTACCACAGCAATACCACATTTAAAACCTAGCACACACTATCTGCCTCTGAGCACCAGAGAGACACTTAAAATACTTCAGACTACACTGCACAATTCCTATGCAAAGGGAAGACTACTTACATGAGCAAATGTCAAGCCCCATTGCATAGCCTGCCCCATGTTTTCTAAATTAGAGCCTTTCCATAGGGCAGAGCACTAGTAAAATAGTTCTGCACAAAATATTTGGAAAAGAAGGAGGAAAAAGAGAGGAAATACTTTTTTCTTTCAAAATATAAATACTATGAATGTGAACAGGAATCAGACCCTGTGTGCCAGATCTACAGCCATGAGAGCAGCTGGATGATTACCATCATGCTAAGTGTCCACATTCAAAATTAAGGTCCTCATAGTAACTTACAGTCCCTTCCTCAGCCTGGTTGTCGCAGTGTTTCTCCTACCTGCCTTATTGCCTGCTAAGCAATCTACCCCAGCCTTGTTACTGAGGGATTGGTGTACCCCCCTGCACCTTGGGATCCCCGGAGCAGACATCTGGTCTTGCCAAGAAAGGGGGAAGACTCTAGAGGCATTTCCAGAATGTTGTACAAGCCTGCACTCTCCTACTCTTGTATCCCATCTCCCAGTCTGATCTTCTCTCTGTCCATTATTATTACAACTGGGACGAGGCCCCACTGTGCAGGAGTTGTATAAACACAGAATGACAAAGACAGTCCCTACCTGATAGATTTCATGGTCGAAGATCTGCGTTGCTGGGCTCTTAAGCGAACATACATGGTGCAAGGAGTCTCTATCTCTTCGTTGGGTGTTGGAAAAGCATCACACCACACATGGGATGGCTTGTCAAGCAAGTAAAAAAGTACAGATCATCTAATTTCACATTCACCTCTTTCACCATATGTAAGATTTGGTTAACAGAAAGTATTTCAGTTCCTTGGAAGGGTGGAGTAATGTAAAAAGATAATGGAGAAGTGACAAGGGGAAGCAAGGCTTCCTTGTCATTCAGTTACAAGAGATAAAGCCTGGAGAGGGATGCTCTGCAGGCAGGAGACAAGTAGGTCTGAGTTGTGCAGCTCACTCTGCACAGTTCCCACGTGGCCTGATCCCATGTGAGCCTTAGCAGCGCTCACCCTGTCTATCAGTGTTTTGGGCACCCGGCCATTCTGGCTCCTCCTCTCCTCTCCCTCCCCTTCCCCTCCCTCCTTCCTCACTTTTAAGTACTTTAAGATTTCTCTTTCCTGCTGCCATATTATTTGTTGCTGACTTTGGACATTCTTTATTGCCTTTCATCAGGCTTCCCAGTGCTCATACACTCTACATTGGTTTGGCCCGCTCTGCCTTTTGTCTGTGCAAAAACAAAAGCTTTATCTGTTGCCCAGAGACCATGGTGACTTCAGGGCTTTCCCAGTGCCAGCACCTAATTGCAAACAAATGGAAGTCCCCAGCTACATCCCCAGCAACACTGTGTCTTGGGTGGGGGGGCCTGATTCTGCTCACTCTGCACTGTGGGACTGGTGAAATGCTCTTGATTTACAGCAGTGTGTCTCAGAGTGCCATCTGGCCTTCAGCAATCTAGCTGCCTTGGAAGAGAAGGCATAAAAGCCACACAATGCTCGTGACATGAATATGGTTTCCCTTAACGTCAATGAATAAAGGGTAGTTGATTGCAATGAGCAATCTGGACACTCTTCAGAAAATCCTCACAGAGCACAGAAGCAAATGGCACAACGTTTCCACTCCATTTCTGCCTCTCTCTGAAACCCACAAAGGGATCGTCGCTCTGTGACAAGGACTGCCAGGGAGAGGCATACGGAGCAGGGCGTCAGGCTGGAAATATGTGGCTCACATGCTGTACACAGACACTCCTCTGCCCAGCACGCAGAGCTGCTTGAAAATTAGACTTTCACCCACGAGACAGGGAGAGATTCCCAATACTCTGACATTTGGTTTTATTCCAAGGCAGGACAGAAAAAAGTCTGAATATCAAGTTTTCTAATGGAACGGACAGTTTGGAAAGAATTCAATCAGGAAATGACAAAATAATTTGTCCTGCTCAAATTGACAGAGAGTTGGATCTGCCTACATGTCATAGTGACTCACAGGAGTTGTAGTTCCAGCAGTCCACCCATTCTGGGCTTCCCAGGCTGGACCACATCTCCTGTGCTGCATTGCTGTTGTGGCCCATCTATGACTTATCGGAACATGTCAGCCGAAGATGCTTCATGGGTTTTATAGTTTCTCCACAGAACCTAGCTCATAAAAGATAGTGAGAGCATGAAGAATATGGAAGCTTGGACAGGCACTGAACAAGATTGACTGAAATCCTTCCATTATGATTTCCCCACCCCCAGCAGATATTACAAAAATTTCTGCAAACTTCCCCTGAAAAACTTTGATTTCATGAAAATGATTTTTAATTGCATAAATACTCTGACAGAAAATTCTGAATCAACTCTAAATTTTCTGGCAAGTTATCATTTACCTGCTATTCACTATTTTATTTGCCACTCTTCAATTTATTGAACTTTGCTGTGGAATCATTCTCAGATATTGATCAGCAGATAAACAATCCCAAGTCCTGCCAGCATTATTTCTTCCTCTGTTGCTCTCAAGCACCTCCTTCCCCTTGGAGAGCTTCCCAACCTTCATATGAAGTGCACACTCCACATGAAGAAATCACTCCTGGGGCCTGTCCCACTCCTTCACCTCTGCCCCATGGCACCTGCATGTGCTTATTCTGGTGGTCTGCACAGGCTCATCCCAAACAGCAATCCCACTATCCCATGTGAAGGCAGAAAGAGGAGAAGGAGGATTATTCTTGCCTGCTCTCTAGCAAACAGATCTGGACAAAAATCTTTTTGTCAGACTGATTTTCTTGGAATCCAAACATCCAGTGGGAACATGGCCATGCTGATTAAACTTTAGTGGGAGTGTCCAAGTGCTCTGAGGTGACTTTCTCAGTCTCTCTCAATAGTGCTCAATTATGTCATTTTCATAGTATTGAAACCTGTAGTTCTGATTGATAAGGTAAAATGTCTTGTTTTGACTTCACCATTTCAAATATGATCTAATAATATAACACAGCAGAGCAACATCAAAAGTAGATGTTTCTATCTTTTGAAATTAAATATATTCCCAAATCAAATATTTTTGTGGAAATAGCTTTCCTGCAAGAAGTTATGATATTCTGACTTCCCCTGAGTCAATTAGTAATGGAAACAAATGGCAAAACATCAGCAGTTCTCAGGAAAAAGAGATTTCTTATTTTGACCAATTCTAATGGCCTCTCAAGACCATGGTTTGGGAGAGAGGAACTTAAGAGAAACAGAAGACCAATTTTTCTGTCTAGTCATACTGAAGGATTGAGGGTGAGTCCCCTGCAGTGCTGCTGGGATCTGTCCCTAGCAGCAGGAGCCTTAGTGATTAGAAGGTGAAGGTATGAGGGTGCCCAACAGTGATGCTTTGGCAACATCAGTGCCTGAAAACTGTGGAAAGCAATATGTGCAGCAGCCAACCTGGACAAGTCTTATGCACACTTCCCTCCGGGGGCTGTTCTGCAATGGATTTGAATTAGGCTCAAGATATGAATCCATTAAATGTGGTATTTTTGGTCATGCTGCCTGTTTTTGTATTAAGCCTCTGCAGCTTGTTTCTTTCTCTTTTGGTTTTTGGTTTTGGTTTGTTGGGTTTTTTTTTTCATTTTAGCAGCTGTGCAGGGTGCAACGCACTGCCTCAACAGCATCAGAAATAAAGGTAGGAGAGTGAGGGGAGCAGGGAAAAGGTGTGATGTTCTTCTACCAGCACAATATTTGAGGCCTCAGTGGTGGGTGAACTGAAAGAGTGCAGAGATGTTAATCAGAGGAAAAAGGCAAAATCTCAGATTCTAGCTCATGTCCATGTTAGAAATAAGCAAGAACATCTACAGGCAAAAAATAATGGAGACAGTTTCTGGTTTTCTGTGGGTCTGGGGAAGGAGCCTGTGTTCAGATGTGCACAGTACACCCATGATCTGTAGTCTTTCTTGGTCTGTAAAGTCAGGACCCAGACAGACCATCAGAGAAACAAGTACTGTGCAAAATGGGCATGCTAGTCTCTGGTAGATTTTTTTTTCCCCCAGCCAGCTCTGGCTCAAAATTTCACCACAACAAAAGGTGAAGAAACAGGTTTTAATGCAATTTTATTCCAAACTGAGAAAAATCTATTCTTTTGTCTTAGCTGTCTCCTGAATCTGATATATCTGTGAAACCACTCCAAAACTATCATATCAGATCATATAGGAAATTGATCTAATGCTTGACTTTTTAACACAGAGAGCTTGTTTCTAGCACAACTGCATGCTTTTGCTCATCATAAACATAAGGGTCTGTAAAAGCAGAATCAGGTCCAAAGGATTGCAAGCCATTTTGTCTATCTAGAAAAAAGCTTTAAAAAAAGTGCCTAAATAGTTTCAGGTATGTGGATTTAATGACACGAAGAACAAAGTCTGTGGAATTATTTTGGATTTATACTGTATAACCAATACTAGAACTTGGCCAAGTACCCTCCCCTTGGACTTTTCATCGCTTTGTTTTACTAGTTACTTAGGACCTGCGGATCCTAACTCTTTGAACATTGCTTTCAGAGGAATTAAATTAGATTATCGGTAGCTTTCATCCTGCAGTCTCAGTTGCTCAGACTTTGGCAAATGTCCTTCCACAGAGGAGCAACTTTTGAGACCTGCAGAGTAAAATACAGAGAAGGCTAAGACAAAACCCACAGTAATACACCATGACGAGTAACAAAACAAACCATTAGAGCTGGAAGGTTGGCTGTTTCCCAAACAGCAAGATGTGCTTGGTCTTAGTGGGTAAGATAGGTGGTGCCACGCTCCCCCACAGCATTAGGAGCAGTGCTCAGTGCTGAATCTTTCTCAGTAGATTGTGCAGCAAAATATCCCAATGCATGGAAGATTGTGAGAGGGGACGTTGTAGCTTTTGGGTTTGGTTGTTGTTTGTTTTTTGGTTTTTTTTTCTTTTTAATAAGGGAGAGTTTTGATATAGAGAGGAGAAATTTCTAGGTAGGTGCTGATGGATTGCGCTTAGGGAAGACTTTCACTTCTGAGGGGATGAGATTTGCTTAGGTGGATAGCACAAGCCATATAGCATGTACAAGAGCAGTTTGCTCTCACCCTGTTTCTCTCAGGGGCTGCATCTTCAGCAAAAAATGGTGAGACAGGTGCTAAATGTCTCTCTGCATTGCCTCCTCATTTCTAATTTCCCTTACTTGGTCTGCTCACAAGAGTTTCTAGAGATGCGATCTGTTTTTGTAATGCATTGTCCAAACTTGCATGAGCAAAACACTTTAAAGGATTGTTTAAGGATGCTATAGAAATGAAGTGTTGCATGACCTCTTCAGTGACCAGTGCTCCCCAGTGCTGCAGGGCAGCAGAAGCCTGTTCTCCCCTCAGAGACATCTTCTCCTGGAAGCTGGCCCCAGAACCGGGTAGGAGCAGCCCTTTGGCAAATCCCAATCCTTCACAACTCTGCAGAGAGAAATCACCAAAGCCCCCTTTGGTAGAGTCCAAACCACTCTTCTTCAGAGGGGGCAGTTTGCAGCTATGATCCGAGTGACGTCTCCCACAGCAGGCTTACCCATCAACTCCTTCTGGACCATTCCCTGCTGCCGGGAGGTGATGCTTGCAAATCTGTGACACAGCAGGAGTGGCAGTCAGTTCAGCTAGCTAGCAGGGCAAGATGAGCTGATCAGACTCCTTTCTTTGCTGAGTCACCACACAGTTATTAAGCTCTTCAAATCTCCTTTACTTATTTCCAGTGGCCTGAAACAATACCTTTCTTTCCCTTTCAAGAACTACCCAAATACTTAGGTTATGAAGTGGCTGTTGAGTTTGAAATGAGTCAGGAACCGACACACTCAGCACAACCCATCAGCTGGGGACAGTCTGTTTCCTGCTTGCTGAAAGCCAGGGAATGTTTACAACTTTTTTTTCTTTTTTTTTCCCCAAGCAGCAAAAAAAGAACGACATTACAACAATGTGCTTGGTTGTTCTTCTGCTAAAATTTATTTATAATGTCACCTGCTCACAAGTGCTACCATGCCAGAAAGGACCAGATGCAAACCAGTAGGCAAATGAAAGGAACAAGATTGGGTCCTGGGAGCAAAAACTGATACCAGTCCTCTTCACTTTCATGAGTGCAAGCACCCCTTCAGGGAGCCTGAACTAAGCACTGCAGAGCAAAGGAAACAGCAGCCCACGGAGATCAACATCTTAGATATGAAAAAAAAAAAAAAAATCCAAAAGGTGAGGAATTTCCACAGCTTGGACTTTCATGAGAAGAACAAGGAGCAATGAAAGTGAAGAAGCCTCCCACTGCAATGGGTGGAGACCTGGGTACAAAGATCCTCCTCTTCCGTTGCACTCTCTGCCCGGACCAACAGCTGCAAGATGTATTTCTAGCTTCCAGGTACTGGAATTGGTCCTGGTTAGGTCCAAGTTCCTGTGCAGATTTCAGCACAGGCCCAGGTGCCTCAGTTTCTTGCAATACACATCTCCCTCCAAGCACCCGACCTGGGATGAGGAGCCACTCAAAACTCCCCTTGTATCTCCCCCCTTGTATAGCCACAGCCCATGCAGCAGTGAGACTGTGACAGCTCTAGTAAATGCAGAGAAGGGGGGTAGCAGTTAGGAGGTGCTGCACTGTGAGTGGGAGATGATGAAAAAGAAGTGGGAGAGCAAAGAGCTAAGCAGGTTGCAGATAGCATGTGAACTGAACTTACCTGCTTTTTCATTTGGCTCTTTGGTTTTCAAGTCACCCTGTAGATTCAGTTCAGTTTGTTCTTGATTCAGCCAAGTGGCATGCTTTGAAAGTTAAAAAAGCCAAACCAAATCAAGAAGCAGGTCTGAGCTTATTGCTTTGAAATTTGCATTTATGTGTGAATTTAAGCAAGGTTGCTGCATGCTTCAACACTTGCTGCCCACTCAGTTGTAAAGAAACAGGAAGCCATAATTATGCCAAACATTTTTACTAAGTAAAATGTGTGTATCCATACATACCTAAATTTGCACGTATACATATATTTGTTTGTATATATAGTCATACATATAATCCATTTTACATGTGTATAAAAGGTGTGTGTAAAAGGCAGCCAGCAACCTAACAGGCTAGTAAAATTGCACCCCAGGTGCTCCAGCTAGAAAGCACAGAGTTGTATTAAAACTGCTATAGAGCTTGGCATGTAAATCAACCCTTACCTAGTGCTACTCATAATATTAATCAAGAAATGGCACTGCAGAGAAATTTGAGAGTGTTCAGTCCTTGGAAGGGATACATGAGATATATATTAGCCCGTCCAGTGGGACCACAGAGGAGACTGTAAATGCCCAGGCAGAGATGTGTACGGATCTGCTGGTAATTAATGATTTCTCTTTGGAAAATGGAGTTGTGTGAAGATTGAAGCCTTTTGAGGAAACAGATTGATTTTGGCAGCAGCTTCCTTTTGGGAAAAGTGAAGTGAAATGGCTTGCTTGGAATTGGCAGTCATGTCTCATCCATGCCAGTCATTCAGTGCCTCACATCATAGTTTTCTTTCTCGAGAGACATTGCACTGAGGCTGTGATGGGGGGATCACACTGCAGACTGGGAGGGGGAGGCCAGCTGGGACTGAATTCAGTACAAGTGGGGCTGGGGAACTGCAAATCACCACCAAGTCTTGCTGCAGAACAGCCAGAGAGCATCATGTCAGCCAACAGCAAATAGCTCCCCACTGCTGAAAAGGGCTCTTCAGTTGACCTCTCATCCTCTGTCATTGCTTTTCCTCACAGTTCTGGATGAAACAGTGTAGAAAATACCAGAACGGCCTGAGGGACACTGCATTTCTCATTTAGGCTTTAGCTGATAAGGCATTTGAAGAATATTTTTTTTTTAAAGGCTCACGTAGTTTAGAAGTAAACAGATGTTATAGGAGACCGTTGTGTTACAAACCCTTATGCACTGAACCGCTAGCAAGTGGACTAATTGATCATAGAATCATAGAATGGTTTGGGTTGGAAGGGACCTTAAAGACCATCCTGTTCCAACCGCCCTGCCATGGGCAGGGGGACACCCTCCACTAGACCAGGTTGCCCAAAGCGCCATCCAGCCTGGCCTTGAACACTTCCAGGGATGGGGCATCCACAGCTTCTCTGGGCAACCTGTTCCAGTGCCTCACTGCATTCATAGTGAAGAATTGCATTCTAATACCTAATCTAAATCTACCCTTCTTCAGCTTAAAGCCATTATCCCTTGTCCTACCAGTACATGCCCTTGTAAAAAGTCCCTCTTGCAAAAAGTCCCACCATTAAGCCCTGAGATAATTTATATGTGTCTAAGGAGCAAGCACCATCTACTAGCAGGACCCTGTGTGGGCAGAAAACTACTGAGTTACTGCAATATTTTGGTTAAGCTGCACTCAGTTGTTGTTAGTTTGACCATCTTGATGAAGTTCACACCAGCAGAACTGGATTCAGGTACAATCTCAGTATAGCCAGGCCAAAGAGATGTTCAGCAGATTATATTCTACTTCCAGCTCTGGTCTGCCCCACTTGCATGCTAAATAATGTTGCTTCCCATCTCTTTCTACCCTTCCTTTATCCTTCCTCCATTATAGACTCACCCAAATCGCTCTGAACGCCCTTCATCTCCCGACATTCTCCTTCCATTTTGGACTCTAGACTGCTCTGCAGAGAAAGGAGGTGAGAAGGAGCTGGAGAGAGGGTTATAGCATATAACACATACTTACAAATGTGGTCTCGTATAGATGCTGCCAAGTGGGCTGGGACATGATGTGTAACAGCCAGGGTCTGCTGTGTCACCCCAGCCACTGTGACTGTCTGTGATTTCTTCTCCTCTGGCGTGACTACGTGTTTGGCAACAGCCACTCCACATCTGTCCCTCAGTGCTGCTGGGTGACAGTTGTCTCTTTTTTTTTAATGAACACTACCAAAGCACAGGGGGATTGAAATTAGCCACACAGTTGACTGAATCCAGCCAACAGGTCCAGATGGAAAAAAAAGAGAAGTATTTCAGCATTTCAGATTGCTATTTTAAAATAAAAATGGTTTCGTTTTCCTTTTAAAGGGACCTTCTTTGTCTAAAGTTAACTGAATCAGAAAGATAGTTTGAGACAAAATAAATGGTTCTGTGTTGATAATCCTTTTTTTTTTACTGTTCCATTAAAGAAGTTCATCTCAGTCCAAATCAATTATCTCATTCCTTCCCTAAGTTTCCTAATTCAACTACCAAAAAGTCAATCTCTTTCCAACTTTTCTCCATCCGTATTCTCAGTCAATAGCCTCTTCCTGAGCTCATCACCCACTGTTTATCAAGGCTGAACGACTGGACCACAGTGGAAGTTAAATTACTCTGGGTATTTCCCATCTTCCCTTTCTTGTCAGCAGGATATATTTCTTCCCTTCATTCCTCCTTTGATGAATGTGTCCCTTCACCACCAATCTCCTTGGTTTCCTCCAATGATTTTTTTCTAAGGCTCAAGTCTTTTTAGTATCTCTGCTCTAATTTGCGCATCAAGCACATGTAAATGCTCACGCTAGGGCAGAGTCTGTCTTCATGACTGTCATTCACAGAAGGTCCTTTTACTTGTGAGTATGATAATGGCCAGGACCACAAGTGCTGTAAACTATAACAGCCCCAACACCTTTGCATGGGTCTGAGGTATTTTACACTCTGAAGAGATGGTTCATCCAGAAAGACCACACCATACTTTACAGAGGAAGAGCTAAGGTCACTTTGCCTGTGGCTGATATGTAGCCAGCTTTGTTCTGTTCTGTCTATCACTTTTATTAGACTTGCTTTCCTTACAGACAATCGTCTTGCAAGCCTCCTATTTGGGTAATCTGCTCTTCATCACCCTGTGTATTTCAATCCACATATTTACACGACTGGGACTATGTTAGAAACAAGATCTACATCACTCCACATCTGTACTCCTACTCTGGAAAATATTTCACTGCTGGGCTGTCAGGAATCATTACAAACCTGAGGAGCCAATGCCCTTGTATGAATGCCTTCAACTCACCTCCAGGACCAGAGATGATATAAGAGCTGTGTTAGGCTCTCTGCTTTCCCTGGTGCTCAGAAACACAATTCCTCTCTGGAAAGGAGGATGCTTATTGCTGCAGAAGTCTAATCACATCTGCACTCAAGGAGAAGAGCGAGATAAAGCCCTGAGCCTCCCATCACTGTGAGGTGCTCCACGGGCCGTGCAACCCAAAGCACTCCAACAGAGGTATAACCAGGCAAATGGTATTCCCGGTTAGGGAGGAAATAGACACTGGTGAGATACTGTAACACTAAGTCATGACTCTGTCCTAGCTTGATGGATGGCATCTCACTTGCAGTGCGGTCCTGCGGGCTGGGGAGGACAGTGCTCATCCTCCTGCCTGCAGCTGCACTCTGCCTGCTGAATTTATATGGCGAGTTGTAATGGTGTGACCCATCGGTGCCAACGAGTGTCGGGCACTCACTCACTCCACAGCTACTGGTACACATCAGGATGCCTCCCACGGCCTTTCTGCACGCCTTCTCTTTATCTCCTGGGTAAAATAGGGATGACAGTATGTCCTCACCTCAACAAAGATATTAGGAGGATAAATGTCTTAATGTGAGAATGCTAAAGCCCATAAGAGTATTATTTCAAACAGATGTCGCTTCTGTGGAGATCCAGTTAAGCAAAGCATGAAAACTCTGTGGGTGTCTTTTAAATGCAAAAAAAAAAAGTTTTTAAATGTTTGGTTTTGTTTCTCCTGTTCATTTTGATTAATAAAATCCCCCTCAACAATTTTTTCTTCTGATAATTTTGTTTAAAAGAGGAGGAGATGGAAAAGGGTAAATAGCAGTGAGAAAAGACACAGTATTTCCTTGCTTGGTTAGTCTTCAGTGTCCCTTTATTCACCAGGAAGAAATTGTGGAGAGGAAATTTCAAAGGAAATAAATAGCATTTTAATAGAATTTGGGTAACTACTTTCTTGGGAGAAGGGGAAAAATCCATAAAAGCAAAACAAAAAAATCCATAAAAGTGCTTTATCAGACAATGACTACTAGCCACGGATCTCTTTAGGGATCCCTGCTATCGGTAGCCCGGGCTGCAGTGGCTGCAGGCTCCCCCTCAGCCTCGGTGGCCTCAGCAGCTCCCTGGCAGGCACTGTGGTGGGACATCTCTGGCTGGGTGGCTGCACGTGCCCCCTCGGCAGCGAGGGCATCCAAGTGAGACCTCTTCCCTGCCAAGCCTCGCCTGAGCCCCTGCAAGCCAGCAGCACACCTCCACCTGGACCCACACCTCCTCCTTCTCATGGCACACCACTTCAAGGGATGAAGGAAAATAAAAAAGGGTCTTAGGAGTGACCTGAGAGGGGTTTGGATATGGTCACCCTCAGTTTCCTATCAGCCCATGAAATCCAAACCCTCTTTTCTCTGTGTTTACTGCCCATTTAAAAGGGTTTCCCTGTTTTATGTCAGCTCACGGATGACACAATGTCACATTCAGAATTAACGAGGCCAGTGAGGCCGGGAGAATGCCATTAGACTAAATGCAAATGCAGTGCTCAGAACTGGCCCAGACCTTTGCCCCAATGCTGAATGAATTCAAGGCTAAATCTCAGATGCAAATAGCTCAGGGCATGATCCAGTTCTGGTTCAGACTAAATCCAGACCTTGAACTTGAGAAAACTTTGTTAGTTTTTTACTTTTAATTTTCACGCACTATTTAGTTTCTGTCTGTATGCCAGATATGAAAGAAGAAATGCAGAGACACTGCAAAGGAGGTCATTCTTCAGCTCCCACCAGTCAGACCAGAAGGGGAGGTGGCTAAAAAGTCTAGATGTGTTTGAAAGATTTCCAGCATTCATTTGCAGACTCTCCAAATCTGGATCAATTCCCAGTGGTCATCCAATCTGCTAGGTCTTTCATGCAAATTGATCTCAGCAAGGTCTACTCCATCACATAAAAAGACACCCTATCTTTTCTGTCTGAGTGATGTCTCCTAGGACTGAAATAAAAAGGAATGGAAATAAATATTCTCAGGGAACCTGTTTATGATGGTTTTTACCTGATGTACTGCCTCTGAAATGAACTCAAAGTGGCCATAGCCTCCAGCCAGTCCACAGCTTCTCTTACAGCATGGGGGGGGGGCGGGGGTGGGGGGGGGGGGGGGGGGGGGGGGGGCAGAAGCCAGATTTTCCAGGTTGCACATAATTACTTTTTCTTTCTCCATTCTGAAATAGAGCAAAAGCCAAAATAAACAAGCAGAAGAAAAGAAATACTGGAAAGCAATGATGAAAGGGAAAGACAGTCCAATGCAGTTTTTCTAGACATAAAAGTTCCTGATGATTCATTTTGGCCAAAGGTTTCATTTTCAAAAATGCCAGTTTTCAAAAAGGAAAATAGCTGCCATGCATCCTCTGTGACCTTTTATTTACTATAGAATTATGAGAGTTAAACTTACTTTTTCCTTCTGGTTGCTGTTTTGTTGTCTTTCTTTTCCTCTTCTTAGGTAGCCTGAATACTTTGTATGTTGAAACCCTTGTCTTCACCTTTCCAATATAATTTCTTTCCTTCCCCAAGCAGAGATTTCCATTGCTGGCCCAGAGATGAGCATATGATCCCCATGTTCCCAGAGCATCCAAAATTCCTACTGACCTCAGCACCTTCACTGAAACTAAACTGCAAACTTCAGAATTAAAATGAGATTCAGATTTCAGTTATACTGTTTGGAAGCTGGGCTGACTTTTAAAAGTATACAAAATGAAGGATGGGGCATACGGCTCTCAGCTGCTGGATACCAGGCTGTACTGGCTTTGCCTAGTACTGCCCTCCATAAAGAAATCCTGTATCCAGGGACCTGTTAAATTAATAACTCATTGTATAAGCAAGCAGGTTCTCTCTCAAAGCTCTGCATAAAGCTTGCATCTGTACATATCTTTCTTTTTCTTGGGTCTGCTTTTATTCCTCATGGCTTGTTGCCAGGGCAGGGTTTACTAGTGAAATTCACATGGGAGTAGTTTTGAAAGCCTAAAAATCAATCATGACTTTAAGCTTTTTTACTCCCTTTTCTTTAGGAATAACACCTCTCCATCACCCTCCCTTCTCCCCAGTTTGCATTGCTCTGGTAAGTTATTTATCAATAACAATTCCACGGCCAACACATAATTGGATTTATATAAAAGCTTTCAAAACTGAGCTGCACTGAGTTGCAAGAGGCTGACAATTAACTTGACAGAGGAGTTAGCACTTCCAGCTTTGCATCTGTTTTCACTGCTTGCTTCTTTCAGAGCAATCATTTTCTCATTTTATTCTGGTTGTGGAAGGAGCAGGTAAAAACAAGCCACAGTTTATTTAGCGGCCAGCTCTGCTGGTTGTCTGATAGTCATTGGAGTGCCAGCAAACTAGTGCACTGCAAACTGCTACGGGCTATGGCTTTCAAACTGGTGCTTTATGGGAAAGGGTTTGGGGTAAGAGAAGGACATACAACAGGCTGCAGACTAATTTCAAGGATTCTCTGTTTAAGGATATACCTCATGTTGATAATCCAGTGTCACAAGTGAGATGAGCCATGGAAGCTGGGAAACACAAATGGTTTGGGTTTTACCCCCAGCAGTAACACTGATTTGAACACTGTGAAGCCCAGCCACAGAGCACTGCATCCTGGCGTCTGCTGCCACAGATTTTCCCGCAGCACAGGACAGACATCCAAACCACCCAAGCCAACTAGTCAGCGAAACCAGCTCAAGCAGCAACAAATATCCCTCTAAGCTCGCAGGGTGAACTCTGCCTCTCCTCCCAAGCACAGCTCTCCCACGGGAAGTGGGTCCTCATCCCACTGGAGCTGGGCTGGGCTCCCTTGCAAAGAAGCACCAGCAATGTCTCCTTTCCTTTGCAGCTGGCTCCACCACTTCCCCATGGTGGCTGTTGGCTGCTCCCCTCTCCATCACCTGTTTCAATAGTTTTTCTTTCTCAATCCGGGAATGAAGGTGACAGACCTCTTCCTGTTACCAAGGGCCCTTCCCACATCCTCCAGGCATTTGTGCCCCTCTGCCTGTCAGCCTCCATGATCTCAGATCCTTCTCTTTTTCACGTTTCACATAGCAAACCCATTCATCATCCCTGAAGCCCTGACAAGGTCTCGGTCTGAGTTTGATTTCCTAGCTGGCACCAGAGAGGAGTGGACTGCCTTGGGGCTGCAGGGACGTGCAGGCATTTCTAATGAAGCAGGCGGAGGTTACAAATTAGATTCAGGTCTAAACCAAACTTTCAACTCCAAACACTTCTGAAATGAAGCTCAGGACTGAATCTGGGCTTGAAGTTTAGTTTGGTTCCTATTGTGAAAAAGAGGCAGAGCTAAGGACCTGAGCACTTTGGAGCTGGGCTGTCTTGAACCTTCAAAATGAAACACACAGCGAATGTCTTAGCTTGTCTGTCTGAGGGCTAAGAGCTGGAGGCCAGAGGAAGGAAGAGGAGCACCTCAGCAGAGCCTGAGGTGGAGGATCTTCTTAGAACCACTGTCTTGGCCTGGGCCACCCACCTCTGTGTCCTTCTGCTAGCGGTGGCCGAGAGGAAGACTGGTTCTGTTGCAGGAAATGTAATTGCTTTACAATTTGCTTCCTGTTTGAACAAAACCAGAAGACCAAATTACTAAACCATTTTAAAGGCAAAGAATTTCAGGAGAATTGAATTAGGAGTATGGAAACAGCATTTTTTGAAGCATTCTCAACAAAGATAAAAAAAAAAAAACAACAGCAAAATTGCTGAGAGCAGCTTTTTCCATCTTGAATGAATGTTTTGAAACAAAATAACTTTATTTTGCTCCAAAGCTCAAGTGGAGGCAAGTTTTCTTTTTGCTTCATTTCATCTCCCTGGAATATTGAAAAACATCTGTCATGATGGCCAGATCCCTCTTGCTTCCCCACAAATATTGCTTTCACTTGAAATCACATTTTCTGATAGCAAAAACTTTTTGGGTAAAAAAACCAGTCGTTGTGAGAATGGACATGGAGCTGTCTAGGAAGAAACTATAACTCAATGCAATGTCTCCATTCACAGAGAACTTCTCCAGCCACTTGGTTCCCCCCCAGTACACAGGCTTGCAAATAAAAAATAAAGGCCTCCTGCTCCTTGCAGCCCCAGCAGATGGAAATAATCTGCGCTGGTTGCATATCATTTTACACCCTGGGGAAATCAAGCAGGTGGTGGCACAGTTACCTTTAACCGCGACTTTAAAGCAGTTGCAAGTCCCCACGGTACCCAAGGGCAGTGGTCCGCCCCAGCCAGCAGAGCTAGACGAAGGTAACGGAGTGAATGGGTGGGTCATACACACATTTTCTGCAACCCCCTTCTCTCATCTGGCGCGTTGACTCTGTACCCCACCAGCTGTGGCTGCCTGTGGGGGACCCCTGGCTCGCGGCACCACCTGAAGGAGTCAGTTGCCTGCAGCAGGGGAGCCCCTGCCCTCGGCATGTGCTTCACCCGCCTTCCAGCTGGCTGGGAACAGCCTTCGGAGGGGTTTCACTGTCCACAGCAAAAGCTGCAGCCAAGGCTAGAATGCAAATGCTGCTTCCAGTCTCTAACCTGATCTTTTTGGCCTGATTTCAGCATGCCAATTCCCAGTCTAGAAGTGCTGCTTTTCCCTACTGCTAAATTCTGTTTGGATTTAAGGCTATTCCTTCTTGCCCTGCAAATGATTTTATTTTACTTATTCATGTATTTCTGGCAGGCCACCCCAGAAGGCAAGGGTTAAGTTATGCAGTGATTTGCAAGTGAGACCTCTCAGCTTTGGCAGGGTCTGTGCTCCCCACCCCTGCTCCCTGTGTTTGATGAGATTCAGGTCAGGGATAACTTGTGCAGAGACAATGTAGGAATGAGGGGATCTGGGACCTGCTCCTTTGCTGAATGATTAGAAAAGATTTCAGAGCTCCCCCATCTCTGCCCCATCTGTTGTCTCTGAAATATTCCATGGGGTCAGGAGGGAAAAGTCAGTGATGCTTCATAAACACATCAGCTGTTTGGTTTTTTTTTAAAAAAAATTGCAGTCTTCTTCCCCCCTTCCATTTTTCAAGAAGATTCAAATAAAGGGAAAGAAAAAATATGTGGGTTTTTAAAAAATTGTTTTAAATAAAAATTTTCAGGTTTTGTCTTTCAGTTTTTAAATAAAACCCCCTAAAGCAGTAAAATCAAAAAAGAAAGAAATGTGGGGGAGAGAGGATGCAGGGAAGGAGGAAACTCATATTTATCTTTGTATGAAGTCAAAATCTAGTTTAAACAGCAAATATCATGCAACCAATCCCTCTGCCCATCATTCCCTTCCCAAACACAGAAACAAACCCAACCTTTATTAGCATAGGATTTGTCTACAGACAACTGTATAGCTTTAGGAGAACATGCAAGTAGTACGTATCTCACACGATTTCTGTATATTGTTTTCCTTGTAGAAATGCATCTTCTAGCCAATCCGTTCATTCCAGTAGACAGCTGGGCATATGCTGGGCCAGAGTAAGGCATCTTTATTTTGCTCTAATCTCGTTGCACATCTCATCCATAGGTGGAAAAACATTCCTGACCAAAGCTGATGTGGGGATACTTAAAACAAGTTACCCTTTCTACAAAAAAGTAGTAGTCTCTGAGGTCTCCTCCAAGCCCTTCAAACCATTTGTGAGAGGGGCAAGGCTACCAAAGGGGAAAGCACACTTTTAGTTCATAATTTTATCTGTGCTGGGGGTTTTGCTACACTGGCTTCACACTCCTATCTCACATAGTCACAGCAGAAAAGCTTTAGGCCAAAGTGTATTTCTTATGTTGAATGAAAAGCTATCAGGCAGATAGTAGCAATGCAGTGCCAAGAAAGGGCTGCTTGATTTGCACAGCCTGTTGGATTGCTCCTTTCAGCGCTGTTGATAGGATGGAGAATAATCCACTCAATAGTATAATGTTATTGCATATATCAGTGGGGACCCTATCCCAAAAGGAAGCTCTGGAATCAGAAGTGTGATTAGAGGCAGGAAGAGAGATTACAGCCTAGGAAAACATGTTGGGTAAGAAGATACTGAAAAAAGTGATACTCGCTTTACAGTGGAGATAAAAAACTAGGGACTTTATAGAAGTAGACAGGACTAGCAGGGCTGTATAGAAGTCAGATCATCACAGAGCTTCTGTTGCTATTTCCCCTAACACAGAAATATCCTGGATGTGCACAGATACTCCGCGAAGTTGACTCATAACATTTGAATGTAACTAGAGGAAAGGCTTCTCCACACATTGCAAATAAATACGAGGCTTTAGATGCCTAGAGATTAGAGAAGTTCAGAGTAAGATAGGACGTTCCTCAAACCCATGGGAATATTCACAATTATATTAATACAGTTTCAAAAACAAGAGTTTGGGGAAGGTTATAAAACATATTGGCAGACAACTGCTAATAAAGTAAATCAGTAAGCAACTTCCCCAGCGGGCAGTTTCTTTCTTCCTTAGGAGCACCTGGTTCTGAATAGAACTGGAGTTGGGATACTGGCCCAGATGTCTCAGGCAATTTGGCAAGCCTGAGGTTCTTCCCTTCTGAATTTACTCCTATAAGTCAGCTAAGGTTCAAAATGCTCAGTTTTCTGTCTTCCCTCCTGTGCATTTTCTCAATATCTATTGCTGCTTTTCTTATTCACACAAACAAGGTTAGTGTTAGCACACCGGGGTCCTCTGACCAGCATCCACGCTCCCATGAACTGTAGAGTCTGAGTTTTGTAGAAAGAGGACGAATATTTTTATATGGATTTTTTGTTTTAGGCAAGACTGGGTTCCTCTTGCAGCATTTCCAGACCAATCACAAACCTCTGGAGGAAGTCATGGCTTGAGAGATTTGCAGCTTCATTCTGCTCACTGTAGAAGTTGGAATAACTTGGATAAACATTGGTTAATCAGTACAACTCATGCTTATCTGCAACAAACCCAGACTGCCTACTCCTTACTATTCCCCCAGCACTAGTTTTCACCAGACATAATCACAAACATTCCTGTTTCCTGATAACACAGAGAGGAGCAAAGTTGATTCAGAAAAATTTTCTTGTGTGTGAGAGCGCAGGCAGCTGGGGCTGCTGCTCGCGCCTGGGGCTGATGCTTGAAGGGGCTCGCCAGAGCCAGCCTGACTTTCAGTCCAGATGTGGCTGGGGAGATAGGGAGCTGAGGAAGCGTGACTTCTGAAGAGCGTCGATAGCCTCGGATAATCACTTCTTGTAAGCCACTGAAGTAGGTCGCTTGAATTTCACTTCCCGATAGTGCCGTGAAGTGTGTGAGATGGTGACACTTACAAGAGAAATGAAGAAATGACGCTTCTGAATGGGTGTTGGAGTGTAGTGGATTTTTGGTGAGCCAGGTAAATTCAGCAAATTTTAAGTTTACAGAGGGAGCAAAATTATTTCAGGAGTTTTCTTCAGCTGATGGAAAGTTTACAATTAAAAAAAAAGCATGGGAAATTTTGAAAATGTGGCAACATTCCTCGTTCACTTTTCCAAAACAATTAACTTTTATTTGGAAATATTTTGTTTTAAAATTTATCAAATGAGGCATTTTTTGTTTGAAGTGAATATGAGGTTTAGGATGGAATATTCCAATTCATTTTATCTTTTCATCTAGCTAGAAAAAAATATGTATCTCATCCTGCCTGTATTTTTGGTCTTGATTCCAAAAAGAAAAAACTAAGGTGAAGACATAATGTGTACTAAGGCAACAGTCACCACTCAAGACAGCAGATAGCTTTTCTGGACTGTTCTTTAGAAATCATCTTGGGCTAAGGTACAGCTCCTAGCTCAATCCGGACTTCCTGAGTGAAAACATCTGAAAAAAGATTCATCTTCCTTTCCCTGGCTGAGGAAGAAATGAGGTATTTGCCTAGCAGTTTATTTCAGAATAATATTTTGAAATATTATTTAGATAATTCAGAACATAATTCAGAATAAAAATCTGAAATCTGAAAGTTCACACAGCTGTATTTAAGCCCAGCTACCGGGCAGCAAGGGAGGCAGGAAAGTACTTGATCAATGCAGGGTCTGTGCTCTCCGAACATGTGCTTTTGGAGAGGACAGGGAAAGGAAGAGGGCTAATGGGATTAGCTCTGATACACAGCTTGCTGCTAAAACTCTCACAGCAGACACGCTGCTGTGCTGGGAAAACAAGTGCCACTTCAGGCCTCCTGCTCCCTGTTCTCTGGTGGGCTTTCCCCACGCCATCCTTAGAGCCAGACCTCCCTAGGCATGGCCACCCAGCCCTGGGTCTGGGACTGCAGATCCAGCTGTCTAACCTCCCCTCTTTGCCTCCTGCTTGCTCCTGCCTCTACCTCGAATTGCCTTGTAGTGCTGTCAGCCCATCCCTATTCCCCATGCTCCTGGCCCATAGGCTGGATTTGGGGAGCCCTGGGCTCTTGCAGGCACAAGGTAGAGCCCCTGGATTTGCAAATTGCAAGGTGGGCATCCTGGGGTGCTGCTCAGGCTGACTTGGTTGCACTAGGTGTCTGCTGAGGCTTGGACAGCAGACCTGCCTGTTTCATGTCCGATTGTTACCCTTGGACACGGAGAACAATGGAGTATAAATCCTGGACTGCAGGAGATGAGATTACATCTTCACACACGTTAATTTACATCCATGCCTATAGTTCTCTTAGCTTTTTTGAGGACATTTCTATTTATTTATTTTCTCATGTTACCAGTGACATTAATAGCTCAGCAGCAGCTGCTGCCAAAATAATGATCCAGTTTATAGACCCAGTGAAGAATGACCTTTTACATTATTTGAGGTAAATAAATCTTCATTTACCAAGCAGAAGAAATTATTTCATTCAGTAAGGTAACTCGGCAAAGAAATGTTTCCCCCAAAAAGGCTTCAGGAAGTGCTAGTAATACGGAATGCAATCACCACAACAGATTTATTTAGCCTTTTTCCCTCCATCACTTGTCATATACTTTTAAAACCAAGCTGACTCCCAAAGGGACCAATTCACAAGACATTTATAGTAAAAGTTATGTCCAGCCAAAGCAGATGGAATGCAGATAGTGCAGGATATGACAGGGGAGCAGATGTTTTCTAATCATTCCCGCATCATTCCTGGTCACTAGCCAGTTGTATTGGGATTACCCAGTCCCCACACACGAGCAGCATGGCTTTGCACTCTGCAGAGACACATGCTAATCCAGACGCCTGCTTGGGAGAAAAATTAGAGGAGACTCGGCACTGGTATTTTTATGATGCCTTACTGTTGCACCTCATTTAATTTTTGTGCTGATGGTAAACAAAGGGAATTAGTATCAGAACTGAAATCACACTTTTCACAGCCATCTCCCACATTGGCGTGGTTGGCCTGGAGCCCTCTCCATCTCCAGAAGAGGTGCAGCAGCCCTGCAAGGCTGTGTGTGGCTCCTCACTGGCTCGCCGCCATTGGGAATAGCCTCCCTCAATCCTGGCCTGGGAAAATGTCATTCATTTTTGCATGTTCACTGTTGTCTCTAAGTTACCCTTTGAATTCTATTAAATTTCACAGGTGGGGTTTTGTTTTGTTTTGTTTTTTTCCTTCTAAGGACTGAATACCTCTTCTATCTAAATTCTGAGAAGAGATCAGTTTGGTCTTCATTTAGACAGCAGATAAGATCCAAATGGTTCCTGAAAGAGAAAGATTTATTCCAGACAGACCTGCTGTGAAATCTCTCCATTCATTTACATACATAAATACATATGTAGAGACAGACACACATAGATGCCCATATGCATCAGTTATATCTATATCTACATCTATATATGTTCACACACAATGAACTGCAAAGATATGTTGAGACAGCTCCATCATGCTTTAGCCCATACTGTCCTGGAATCGAACCAGAATGACATTTCCTGAGTTACGACAGAGCTGCTTTCATTCAACAGGTCATATGGATTAGACAAATCTTTTTCTTCTTTCCTTGGGAAGCTGGGATTTTCTCAGGAGATCCCATTCACGTGTCCATGACCTGCATTTTACTGTATGATGGTTACCGTATATTTACAGTGAAGTGGCCTCTGAAGTGGGGAAAGAGATTTGTGTTTTTTTACAAGGTCCTGGGTAGGTTTGTGCCTCCTGGACTTAAGGTTGTGTGTGGTACCTGCCCTACCATCAGTTCCTTGTGTAGCTGGTCCCAACTGTGCCTGCAGGTATCGCACTCACACCTCAAGGCTGCAGAGCTGGTACAGGCTTAGGGCTGTGACCGGTTTAGGCACATCTGAAAATAGTCCTGATTTCTTTGTAGTGCAGTCTGTATACATACATCTCTGTACAAATACTTGGGTATGAGTGTGAGTCTACCTAGAAACAGCCTTTCCTTTCAAGGAACTACCAGATAAATTTTTGCTTCTAAAATAAATCCAGAAGTTTTCATAACACTTCATGAGTGAAGGACTGAGATTTTGCTGCGGACAAGGACCAGTCTGAGAAACATCACTGAAAGAGGTGTCTTTATTAAGGATATTAGATGCTGGAGAGAAAGGAGCTGATGGCCCTGTGAATGTATTCATATTGAGAGGTAACAGTGCAATTATTTTCTCCTTTGGCTTTCCTGCCTTCATCAGCAAGGGAAGAGCCTAAGCACTGAATGCCCTTTGTAGAAGATTCTTCGCCACCTCCAGGTAGATGAGGATTACAGGACAAACAGAGGTGATGGTGAGTCCATCAGCCAGCTTGAGAACAGAGAGATATCGGGCTGCTTGGGAAAAGGCAGGAAGGCAAAATCCTGATGCTCAGGAGTCCAGTAATATTTTCACTGCTAATAGTGACACACGGATGAAGGGCTAAGACCAGCTGGACTTAGTCTGTGAGATCTCACGCTGGGGCTGCATAGGTCTAACAGTTTCCATCCCTTAGCTGAATTCATTTGGGACTTGGCTCTCAGTCAGCCGTGGCACATGATCCTTCCCACTGCCCTTCTAGGAAGGAGTGTGGCTGGCATGCTCCATGACCTTGGCCAGTCTTTGCTGGGAAATGCTCCCTGGGAGCGAATGGGTGTTTAATTGCTCTCGCATCCCCAGGAGGAGTCTTGACATGCCTCTTGGCAGAGGCTGAGTATGCCTGGAGGTAGATGGAGAATGAAGTTTTCTTACTGCCTTGTGTCAGGCCCCTCCTGGTGTCCAGAGGACTCTGCTCTTTAGATCCCCTCAGCCAAGCACTGCTCATGAGGGTGCAATTTACAGCAGACTTTGTGTGGGTGGGTCTGCTCAGAGAAGAGTGATACTAACCCAAGCACAGAGCCAAACAGCTTTGCTTTCCCAAGGATGACGCAAAGATAAAACAAATTATGGCTAAAAAATACTTTGCAACGTGAAATCTGGAAGCTGTCAGGAGCATGGAATTGCAATTACAATTCTGTCCTGCTCTCAGCCACACCATAAAAAGAAGGTCACCAGGATCCTTCTGTTGATGACAGAAGGACATGTTTGTTGCGCTAGGTATGGCAGCTGTAAGAAGGTCACTATGCAGAGAAATTTCTTTACAGAGAATCATTTTATTATTCCAACCTGGAAAATGCTGCTCGTCTTGAGAGTAGGGCCAATCAGGAGGCATAAACTCTGCAAGAGCAATAGAGCTAGCTTGAAAAATTCATATCCAAACCTGACCTTTCTCTTTCACCTCTGAGAGATCATTTCCAGGGAATAAATAACTCGGTCATGCATGACCCCATTGGGCAAATACAGTGCTCTCATGGTCTTCCTGTAAGCTTCAGGCATCCAGAACAGATGAACATATGCCAGTGTCTGAGGCAGGGTTTACAGTGGGTAGAGCAGAGATCAAATATAGCAGTCTCCTAAGTATTGCCTGTGACTTAATTCAGCAAAACACTAAAGCATGTGCTTAGCCTGAGATTGTAATGCAAGCAATAGTCACTTGTCTGCTTAAAGCTAGGCATGTGGTTAAGTACTTTGCTGGATTGAGGCCAGCATGTATAGCATGATGCTACTAGCGGAATAATCAGCAGTGGGGACTGAATCCACACACATGTGGAGTGAAGGCATCCGTGCGCTGAGCTCTGCAGGCAGCCATTATGAAACAGGGCTGTCACACTAGCCCCTAGAAGGAGACAGCACACTCGCTGCCCAGGTGTAGCGTGGCGATGCCACCTGGCACAAGGGTGTAATCATCTGTGTGACTTACACATGTTGGTAACTTTACTACCAAGGTAGTTAAGTCCTCCTGGCCCTTTTAGCTGAGTGGATGTAACATATGTGAGCATAGAATGAAGGAGATAAGTTGCGAGTAGATGAATCAAGGATATATCTCAATATGTAAGCTTTGGGTTGTGGCCTGGAGAACAGCAAAGGCGGCAGGGCCACCTATGCACCCGGCTGCTTGGAAGGGACCAGAGCTGTGAGGAGACTCTGTCCTGCCATGTTTGGTAGAAGGAGTTTTGCTTGTTCTTTGCAAATGGGCAAATTGCAGCAAAACAAGTAACTCACAACAGCACTAGATTTTTTTTTCCTTCTGCCAGAAATAAGACTTGACTTGACAGGGATGTGCTGCGCAAGGATCCGTCCAGCAGCATCGAAGCCTTGCAAAGCAGTGCGCCTGTCTCTGAGCATCTTTTTTTTTTCCCCCGTCCAAAGGGATGGATCCCACTTTGTAATCGTGGCGAGCAGTCAAACAAGAGGGGTTTTTTCATGAAAAATCTATGATTTTTTTTTTTTAATTGCTCTACCAAAAAACAGACCAAGTGACAGAAAAACAGGCTTTTGCTAGTAAGAAAATGAGATGCATTTTGCCCATTTAAACACATATGAGATTAGACAAATGTGCATTCTGTTAAAAGAGGTTTTATTTAAGGAAAATACCTAGTGCTAGTGGAGAAAAAAATAGCTTAAGGAAGTAACTTCTAGTATTACACTGTGTCACTCGAGTATTCTTGGTGAATCAGTGCCAAAAGCTAGATTTCATTCATTAGAAACTATATACTGTTCGATCTAAGTCTGTGAATGAGTTAGTATCTGGCTTTTGTGTCTTATGAGAAATTCAGCATGAGATGTCAAAAATATTTCTATTCTAAAATGAAACAAATTGGGGATTGTAAGCATTGTGTGTGAAAGGATTCAGAACATTTTGTTTCGCTTTTGATTTTTTAAGAATTAAAATGCTTTTATATGTTTTAAAAAATGCATTCTGGAAAGTTATTTTCGAAAGAAAAATTACTCTTTCTCTGAACTGGTATCATTAAATTAAGAATGTTTCAGTACTTTTGAAATGTTTCATTCTGGAGTTTCTCACCTAAACAAAATGTTAAAATCAGCTTCTAACATTTTTCCATATAGAAGGAACTACCTTCTCTCAGTTAACAATTGTCTCATTAAAGAATATGAAACGTCCTCTGAAAACTCACTTGAGGGTTTATTTCACAGAGCGCTGGAAAGCAGTCAGCTCTGGCAATGGCGGTGTGAAGGTTTTCAATGGCTCAGGAATTCATAATGATTAGACACTTAAGCTAAGATGCTTCCCAAAAGGCATTTGGAGCATGGAGCTCTCAGTAATGTTTAGCCATAAATATTATTCAGATTTTAATACCATTTGTGGTAAGCAATCTTAGACTTCAGTGAAATTCAGAAAGACTGTCTTGTGTGTATAAAAGTGATCTTTGCTGCCAAATGCTACATCTTAAAAATGTATTTGAGAATAGCTCTACCTTGGATTTAGCTGAGTGTACTGGGATATCTCTTGCCCAACAAAATAAAGATGTATTGCATCAAGAGATTTGAAACTGGTCCATTTTTTTGTTTGCATGTGTACATTTCTTTGGGTGGAAAAGTAATATATATAGCAAAGGTGAAATAACAGAAAAATGTAAGTTTCCAGAACAAATCTTTCAGCTAAATTTGTTTTGATGAATGATACCCCAAACCAATCTTTCTGATATATATATATAAAAGAAGCCATATACGTATGTATATATATGTGTGTGTGTATGTATGGCTTTCAGATATAAAGTAGTCTTTGTTAGGAAACTTTCTGATTTAACCCTGATCTTAGGCAGAGGCCTCTTAACTACACAGCACCCAGTAATGGAATAATCTGATTAAAAGTGTTTCAGATACAGGTAATTTTATGAAAAGCATTGAGCTATTCCAGGGCACGATGACTATCACACTGCTTAATTATATTTTCTTTCTCTAGAAAAATGCAGCTATCTGAAAGTCTAATGAAGTGATTGCTGTTTGTGTAGCTGTGAAGAAGGGAAGCTCATTGGTTCATTAGCAAAGCAAATGATTTGCCTTTGGCATTAGTTAACCCTAAGGGCCAAATTCCACTCTCAAGTACATCAAGAGGAAAATAACAAGGGGTAGACTGGCTTTGCAGTGCTGTGAGTGGGAGCAAAATTTGGCCCTTGTCCTTCAATGGGAAAGTAAATACAGTATTCCTGGTTTCCATCCATCATGTCAGATAGCTAGATGGCTTGATTAGATTACAGAGGCCACACTAACAACTACATATATTTGGCTGAATTGAAAAATACCATTAAAATGGGATTCCTGGAATTTCGCAGGAAAACAAAATATTTCCTCTCCAAACTCATTATACTTATGGAAAAATTGTGGGTAAGTAAACAAGAAAGCTTGAAGGAACTCTTCTGTCTGTGTTTAAAATTAAAAGCATTTAAATATGATTTTTTGTTATTATTATTATTTTTCCCTGGATTTGTGGCAAGTCTTTGGATATTTCTAGCTTTATTTTGGGAAAATCTTAAACTTTCCAAAACTACACATTTTTAACATCTTCTCCTGTAGAGTATACACTGAGCATAATGCTTATCCCAGATCTGGAAGATGGAATGGACCTTCTAGCACCAGATTCTTGCTGGGAGAAACATTTTTGACTTTATAACCTGTTGATTTCTCAATCTAAACACTCTGCACACGACTTTGATTTTGACACAACTCAGGGACAGCTGAGCACTTGGCTGCTTTTCTGCCAGCTCACTTTTCTTGGTTGATGGCTGGAGACTAGGATTTGGGCGGGGGTGCACCATTCACAGCAGCCCGCCATTTGCCTTCAAGCTGGGGGTAACAGGCTTCCAAATTTTTTGATGGAAGACAAGGGGAAAAAACAGACCTTGGTGCTGGGCAGCTAGGTTTCAGTTTTCAAGACAGCCCCAAGAAATGCAGAGGATTTCACCAGGCTGCATTTGGCTAAAAGCCAGCTCATCCCAGAGGGATTGGTGGGAACACCGAGCCTGTGAAGGGCTGTCTGCACCAAACCAAGAGGAGAACCATGGCCCTGTCTGGCTTTATTTCTGCAATACTAGGTTTATATTTCTGTAGAAGATCTTTGCAGGGGAAAACAGCACGGAAACATTTAGCTGTGAACACTGGCAAGGAAAAGTTGGTTATTGACAGTGGGAAGGGACTGAAGAGGTGAAGCTGCGTCAGTGGTGCGAGGAATACTGAGAGATTTTTAGCCATTGGCTTTTAAGTTCAGAAAGTGACTTCTGTGTCATCTGGGCAGCGTAACGCTGGCCACAGGTCTGTGGTGGGCCTTAAAAAACTAACCTTGTTTTTTTGAGTTTTCTACCAATCTCTCCTTCTCGAATTAGGCTTCACCTCTATGTAACCCTGTTATCCCCATGTGTCGAGTATCCCCGCCGTTCCCATGTACATTTTCCCCTCCTTCCCTCTTGTCCATACGCACACAGCAGGTAGGCAGAGATTTGTCATCCAGTGTGATTTTTAAAGGTATACAGGGAGGGATTCCAACATTATTAAGCTTTCTCACATTAAATAGTCTAATTTATTGTTAATATGTTACGGTTTTTTCTTGGACTCACAGTCCTTTTGTATATTGTGTTTGAATCCCTTTACTGCCAGCGCAGTAAAACTTCAACTACATCTAAAAGCATTCCTAATAAATAATCTAGAACTCAACTTATTTCCCATTAAAAAGGCCTCTGTTTGTAAAATTCTTCTCATGTTTAATGGATTTTTTTCTTGCATTCAGCATTTCCATCATTTGTAACTAGATCTAGCGCAAAACCTTGTGGAATAAATTTTGATCCCACTGTATAAACTGAGAGTAATTTAAGTGACATTACAAGAGCTACTCCAGATTTGCACAAGTATAACTGTGAGAAGGGTCTATTGAAAAAACAGACAGATTTGAATTTCTAAAATAATGCGTCACGTGCACTACAAAGCTACAAACAGCAAATTCAGTTGTGCTTTACAATGCATCTAAAGATAGTGTTTCCCAAGGGCATGTCAGTGACTTAGCAAGAACCTGATCAAGGGACTCAAACCAGCCCGGATACTGAGATGCATTTCGGCTGCAGCATCCACAAGTGCAGGTGGAGTCCTGGGTGCCCAGCAGTGGTACAAGGGGAGTCAGGCGCCTGGGGACAGGACACCAGGAGACGGTGCATCATGGAGGGAGCAGCCTAAACTACCAAGCAGGAAAGGCAGAGGGGAGGGGGAAGATCAGCCTTCCCCCACAGGGAGACTTGCTTAACTCTTCATCAGCAGTAGCACAGCTGTGATTGTCTTCCCACAGCTGGATATCTAAGCTAGGTTGAGTTTTTCTTCCATATGGAAATTTGGCAGACATCGTGTGCCTCCCCCTATCTCACCTTGCTCACCCCCTCCAGGGCCAGGGACCTGAATAACTGAAAAGTGAATAATTCAGGCAGAGAGACCATTTTCCAATGGATGTGGAGTGCAGAGGGGTAGCTCAGAGTCACCAGGCTGCAGGGAGCACTCTGGGCTGCTGCCTGTGAGGAGGACCTCTCTCCATGTGCTTTCCTGTGGCAAGGCAGAGCAGCGCAGACTGATCACCTCACCTCAGGCAGGTGAGACCTCACAGAGATTCAAAAGGGATATATGTGAAATCAGAGTGAAGGGGGGGAGGGGGGCGGGGGGAGGGGAGGCAGAGAAACGGTGATTGAAGTAATTGGAAGTGAAAGGTTGTACCCCAATTAATAAGTCTGCCCATCGGACAAGATTTGATACTTCCTCACATCTGTCTGTTTGACCTCATGATTTTCCTAATAATTTTTTTTGCAGGCAATGTAGGAGACATATCTGTAATTACAGATATCTAAATAATAAAGGGAAGTGCAGAAAACTAATGTAGTGCATTAGTAATAATAGCCTGTTCCCTGCCTCTATTAATGTCTCTACAGAGAAGCCCTAGGAACAAGGAGGAGCCTGGCTGTGTGGGCCAATACCTTTCATCAGCATTTGTAACCAATGCAAAGGACAGAAATCAAAGAACAGATTTTTACAGTCCAAGCTCGTGGAGGATAGGCTTCTCCATGGACACAAGCTGTTTTCCATCCTTAAGCTGTACACAGCAATCTCTGGTGCATGCTGTCCTGCTGTCTGCAAGCACTCAGAGATTATGACAGACCTTCAGTATCTCACAACATCTTACAATGCAGCAATGCAAACTGTCATGTATGTGCCTGTCAATGTCTTTTCTTCTAGTACCTTTTAAATTGACATTTCTAAGTTTTTCCTTTGCAATTCAAGGACTGTGTAAAATTCCTCAGAAAAAAGTTGCAAGATGAGTTCCTTGTGGAATCACATAATTTTGGGACCTTGGACTTTAAGCAATGGTAGCAACTGCAGGATCAGTTGACAGATGACCTACTGCTGGCCAGAGTATGGTGGTGGCACCTTTGGTGATGTGGCAGTTGTGGCAGGGTCATATTTGAGTTGTGTGGCTGTTACTGCACCTGTGACCCACAAGAAAAGAGTATCTTGAGAAAGCACTGTGCTATAAAGGCATGACAATGAAAGACTCTTAAAAGGTACAAGTAGACAATAACTGAGCGGTAACAGGAAATTGCCACACTGTAATGGGCTTGGGTGGGTTTTGTGTAGGACAGCAATTGACTGATTTCAGATGAAACTGCTGTGATGAAGGAGGATTTCACACCAAACATGACTATTCAAAGCATGCCAGAAACTTTTTTATTTTTTTTTCTCCCCAGAAAAGAATTACAAATGAATATTGAAAAATGTGGGGATTTTTCCTCTTTCAGTTGGAAGTGTTTGACTCCTCTTTTCTTTGCTGTTGCAAACAACAGTCCGTTGCTAGATTATAAACTATCCTGTTCGTTAGCTCCTTGGAGACTGAGAGGATCTATGTGTGGATCAGTGCACTCCAGTTTCATTCTGGTATTGAAAAATGACTGATTGGTTTGTCTGTGGCTGTAAGTATCCCTGCAGAAGCTGTACTGCAGCCAGTCCATGCATATGCGAATCTCATTCTCCTGATCTGCAAAAATCCTGCTAACATTGCCTCCCTTTCAGAGCATGTGTGGCAAGAAACAAGCATGCTTAAGATATTACTGGCCACATGAGAGATCCGTTTATTTTCAGTTAAAGCATCCCTCATCTATGCAACCCTCTTTTTGCTTAGTTCACTAAATAGGGATATTTATGGCTCCTTGACATTATTGCTAGCTTTCTCTCTTATAGTCTATCTACAGGGGGTAAATAAATCCTAGGTCTTGTCTCAAAGGAGAGGATATCTGACCATTATTTTACAGTGATTGCAAATCTTCTTCCTTTTAAAGTCTTTTTTTAAACATATAGTCTCCAGCTTTGGCTAGCTTAGGACCATGAGCCCACTGCACATTTGGCTAACGTGAATCTCCATAGCTCTTCTGTGCAAGCTATTTCCTTGGGCATATTCAGCAACAGAGACACTTCTGATGAGTCAGTGACTGCATTAGCAAACAGCGTATTTTCAGTCTCCTATGGGGTCTAAGAAGACCCTGAAAGACCAGGAGAAAACCACGTCCAAATAAGCATTGCCTGAGCCATTACCCTGGCTAACAAATGGTTGGGTCTGTATTCTTTCCATTTATTTGCCTGGGCTGTGACAGATTATAAGACTAACATAAAGGCTTAACTGAGATCCCACAGAAAACTGTGCTTGAAAGGTCATCTCGAGTACAGTTACAGGTGCTAGCCTAGGCCAGAGCACCAGCAGCATTAGTGCTAGTGCCCGATAACAGGTACAAGATTTTCCTGGCAGCCAAGTGGAAAACAAGTTTTAACAGAAATCAACCCCAAGATAATAAATTTCTGAGCCCCCTCACCCCCCTTTTTCAAGCTTCAAAGCTCAATAGAGAAGGCTAGAAGAGCAACTGGGAGCAAGTATGCACAGTTCAAAACTACATGTGCAGCAGCACTTGTGAGGATGCATGCAGTCTTCAATGGGTGCTGTTGATGAGGGTTTCAAATACTATTTAAGCCCTTGGGTATTATTAAAATTATCTGATGTGCAGAGAGCATGTCCCTTGCACACCAAAGAATATTGGTCTGAAATGCTCTTATTTAGTTTGTGCAGAAGCACTGTTTCATGGGGACATCTCTGCCAGATGTCACCATCCTCCCTAATCTGCAGCTCGAGCAGTTTCTGAGACTGCTCCTTAAATTATTTCCATCAAAATGACCTCATGCTTTTACCCTAATATGGTACTTAGCAACCGGTCCTTGCTAACCCAGCTCATTCTGATAGAAATGAATCATAGAATCATAGAATGGTTTGGGTTGGAAGGGACCTCAAAGATCATCCTGTTCCAACCCCCCTGCCATGGGCAGGGACACCCTCCACTAGACCAGGTTGCCCAAAGTCCCATCCAACCTGGTCTTGAACACTTCCAGGGATGGGGCATCCACAGCTTCTCTGGGCAACTGTTCCAGTGCCTCATTGCCTTCATAGTGAAGAATTTCTTCCTCATATCTAATCTAAATCTACACTTCTTCAGCTTAAGGCCATTACGCCTTGTCCTGACACTCCATGCCCTTGTGAACAGCCCCTCTCCAGCTGTCTTGTAGGCCCCTTTTGGTACTGGAAGGCTGCTATGAAGTGGAGAGGACTCTGCCAAACAGCTTTGCTGGCATGCCTGTGCTCTGGCACACTGCAAGGTGGTGGCAAGCAGAAGGCTCTTTTGTGGTCCAGCTGCCTGCAGTGCGCACAGTTGCCTGCAGCGTGCACAGCTGTCTGCAGGGAGCACAGCTGTCTGTACGGCACACGACTGTCCACATGGCACACAGCTGTCTTCAGGGTGCAGACTTGTCTGTAGGCCGTCCCAGTGTTCACATGGCACACAGCTGGCTGCTTGGCACACAGCTCTGCCTGGGGCACAGCTGTCTGAAGGTGCACAGCTCTGCATGGCACACAGCTATCTCAAAATGCACAGTTGTTTATGGGGTGCACAGCTGTCTGCAGGCTGCACAGCTGTCTCAGGGCACACAGCTGTCTGTAGCTGCAGAATTCCAATAGTTCTTCCCTAAGTGGATTCACCTTAATGCAGTTTAATCGAGCCTATCCAAATTCATGCCTTTCCTTAGTTCAGGTTGACTTCAGTGTGTTCCCAGTAGCAGCCAGGGACACAGCTCTTTCAGACCTCGAATCGGGTGAGGTACGGGGGATAGGCTTACTGAAGGCTGCCAAAGATTACAGTCGATGTCACATCAGGTGCTGCCCTGCCTGTAGGTGCAGACTGTTGAAATCGTGGCAGAATCCACAATTACCTTTTTCCACAATTACCTTTTTCCATGGCATCATGAAGGTCAAAAACTTGGAAGGACAGACCCTGAGAAAGGGAATGGGATGTGACAAATTAATGTGACATCTGTCAGGAAAGTTTTGTATGAAGCTGGTCTTGTCCTGGGCAGGAGAAAAGATTAGATGATCTCTCCAGGTCCCTTTCAGCACTATGAGAGAAAAATGAAATTCCTTATATGAAATACAGAATGTTACTGTTATACATGATCAGGAACAAAATATTTCATAATACTGAATAATTAATAATACCACCACCAGTTGGCTCAGTGATTCACTGGAGTTGGGAGAGGTGCCAAAAACATTTCAACCCTACCTGCTTTCCCACCTGCCCTGCATGTGTGGCAGTAATTTTCAGGATGACAGAGGCTGCCTGGCCAGCACAAGTATAACAGCCTTTGTAGGGTCTGGTTTGAGTTTTCTCAAGGCCAAAGCATCCCAGGAGGGATAGTCATCTGGTGAAGAGAGCAGCTGCCTTCTCCATGCAGGGGAGCACTAATCCTGTGGCACACCACACCTTCTGCAGACTGATTAACTTCAGACCTCCGCTCTTTGCGTAATGAACTGTACTTTATGGACTGGCAGCTGGATTATCCGCTCCGTAGTTGGCAGCACCCACTCCAGTGTGCAGCAGGGCAGTGCTAGCTGGAGGAAAACGTTGGCAGGGTTTCAGAGCAGGATGGAGAGCAGGACTCCAGAGCAGGGCAGGGAGGATGGGAGAGGCACAAAGGGCCCAGGGAAATGGGGAAGATGAGTCTCAGGAGACTGGGAAGTGGGACGGGATGCTGTTGCATATTCTGGCTGGGGATACACGAGGTTATTGGCAGGTTTTAATCCCTTACTTTTCCAAAATTCGATTGCAGAGGAGCTAGGAGGCACTGCCAGGCTGCAGTCCCATTGCAGGTAGACCCCCAAGGGTGCATGAGCCCTCCTGCCCTGCCCTGGGCATCCAAACCCCTGTCTCCTGCTTCCTGGGCTGCTGTGGCCCCCTCCATGAGCCAAATCCCCCCACATGTTGCAGAGTGGACCTGCAGAGGAGCCGTACTGTGGGAACGAGAGACAGGAACTGCAGTCGATGCCAGGGGCTAGTCTGTAATAGAAATCACAAAATCAGGAGCCTGGTGAAGGCAGGAGTGCAGGAGAGGGGTGTTGCTCTGGGGGTCTTAGGCATCCACATTATGTATAGGCCATGCTGGGCTTGTCCCTGCTGCAGCCATCAAGTGCACAGCGAGAACACCTTGTTCAGCATATTCCTGTAAAAGAAGCTACATTTCAACTGCGTAATTTCTAACACCTATGGTAGAAATAGCTGTGCCGCCTTCTGGGCTTCCTCTGGGTAAGTTTTCTTGCTGAGGAGACAGACAAGCATCAGGGGCATGCAAGGGAGAAGGAGGGAGCACACAGCAAGGGGAACAGGGCAACTGCCCTTTCAGCAGCCAGCCTGTTCAGATTTGCTGGATGTAATGTGGAACTGCATTCGAAGGCTCGTCATGGTTTCTGATCGCTACCAAGCAGCCAGCTGTTTCCCCAGACTGCATAATGACTCTAAGATTTCTTTTGTAGGAGTGCCACTACCTAACTTACAGCCCATTAGCGCGTATGGGGAATTAGAATTGTGTCTTTTCCGTGAACATTACTTTGTACCTATTAGCATTAAATTTACAAACAAAACTCACTTAGTTCATCTCTCTACTACTCAGTAACCTGGGATCTTCCTGCATCTCTTCTCAGCCTGTGAGAATCCCTGTATCCTTGGCAAACTTTGTCACCTCTCTTCTTGCTTCTTCCCAAATAACTTCCAGATCTGTCATGAAGAGATTGTAGCTGAGAACTGTGATCCTGCAAAGAGCCCTGTTCAAACAGACCATTATGTCCTGAACATTGTTCCAGGACTGGTATACATGGACTCCTTTTGCAACATAAGAGTCTGTACTAGGAAAAGAATTAACAGGAAAAGAAAAAAAAAAAAAAAAAAGAAAAAAGAAAAAAGAGCTATAGCTCTGTAGATATTAGGGATGTTAATGAATATCTAGTGGAAATAATGGAGATGATGTTGATAGATAAATGTGGTTAGTCTCATTCAAAGTTGCAGAAGATGAATACTAATTCCTTCCAATAATTTCTTTTTTGTACCCAGCATTAAGAGTGTGACTTTTGAGAAGCTGAAAACAATGTATCATTTGCTAGATTTAAGAAAAAAAGGGAAAAAACTTAACATAAGTAACCCCAAAACATTTGGGTTTACAGTGAAATTCTGTAAGCTCTCTTTAAGGGAAGTGTCATGTGAACTGTTTTTTTTTCTGGCAGAAGTCTGTGGCTCAGTGGTGATCTGTAGGACATCAAAACAGCTCTGCAAGAAGAATTAGAAATCTAACAGAAAGGGGAATTTCTTTATGGGGGTGTATATTTGTATTGTAAAATTATTTATATCATAAATAAATATTCAAAATGAAGCACGCTGTTTAAACTGCTTGTGGATGATAACTCCTGTGGCAGCACTGCACAAGATGACCCCAGGCTTGTTTTCCAAGAGGTTAGGTGGTTTTGGGTTGGAAAAAGTTGAGAAACACCGTTATAAACTATAACAGCCAATGGGATCCTGTCAGTAGGGTTGGGAGGATCTGGTTCTCCCAGAGCTCTGTAGGACTGACTGAAGAACCCCACCACGTACCAAACTCCATTGTAATAGGTTGGCTCCTGGAATTACACCCATGGAGCACTCATGGGTCTGTCCACAGTCACTTCTGCAAGACCTCCTAGAAAGGGCGCGTTGATGGAAGCGGCAGCCTACTTCATTTACATATTGTAACAATTGACTCATATCCAGGCGAAATTCAAAACTGTGGGCCAGTATTATTTTATTCCTCAGGGTTTCCCTGGCAATCACATGACATTTAATAAAACAGCTAGAGGTGGAATAATCCCATGATAATCCCAGAATGGCCCCAGCAGCCCCATAACATTGGAATGCAGATCCATTCCAGGGGATATTTCCTTTGCAGTAGGCAGGGTTCTGGTATCTAGTGGGTAGAGGAGAAGTGATGAAAAGGACTTGGCATTTGATGTGAAGTCTGAGGGGGTGTTCAGCTCCACTGTTGCTTCTGAGTTGAGGACAGGGGGGTAAAAGCAGCCAAGAAAAGATCTGTTTGTCAAAGTGATGGTTTCCAGCCATCCTTACAGGTGCCAACACTTAAGCTTCCAGGTCCGTCCTTCCTGCCCCTGGAGTAGGGTCTGACTTGAAACTGAGCACTTGTTTGCATAAAAGGTTGGAGGAGTTTTCCAGGTGTCACCTCCTGGGTGACTTTCAGCCACTGCCTGGTACTGGTGGAGCTGAACTTCTCAAGGAGCTGTACTGTGATGGGCTAGAGGAGCCAATTTCCCCTCAGAATGGTCAGGTTGACCAAATCCTACCTTACCTGACACTACTGGTGGAGTAGAGAACACATCGAGAGCTGTTTTGCACTCTGCAAGGTTAGATAAAAAGTGGGCAGAAGGATCTTTTCCTTCTGTCCCCATCCTGGACAAGTCCACAGCCCCCAGATAGAGCTGGCCCTCAGTAACCTGTTATTGTTCCTGCCAGAGACTATTAGGAGTATTCAGAGCTGTGCTAGTGCGCACAAATGTTAATGAGAGACATATGAAAGCACTGAATCTCTGTCCTATGGGAAATGTGGATATTTTAGCTTCTCCTTTAATCTGGAGACAAAAATGAAAGGAGGAAAGGAACTAAGAGGAAGGAAAAGTCACAAGAATTAACATTTTTCTGGGATGGCAAGTCCCCAGAGATGTAATCTGAACCCTCAAAAATGTTAATTTTCTATGGATAGGGAAGTGCTGGTGGCTTTGATGTGACAAAACCTCTAGTAGGAGCAACATTTGGTGTTTCAAAGGTTTGATGCGAGAATGTGGTAGGAACACAGTGCTGGTGGGGCCAGATGACTCAGCCACTCTCCTGCTATCACAGGCATGTGCACTGTAACCCCACTGTTTGCTTCAATACATTAAATTCAGTCTACAAGCAGATTTCTTTTCCAATTTTGCTACATTTGGAATGCCTGATCCCGAATCCCACTGCTTCTCATTTTTAGTGAAAATATAATTCTGTTTATTAGCTCTTGTACCAGTATTACTCTTTGGCTCTTCCTTCTATACAGTTTCTGCCCACTGTCACCCAGTACTTTTGGAAGGTGTAACCACACTGCCTCTTCACCCATTTTGCTAAGCTATGCAAACCAGGCAGGCTACTTTAGCTGTCTCTCACAGGACAGACTCTCCAATTTCCTGAGCATCCCTGTAGCTCTTGTCTGTACTGGATTATGGACAGCCAGACGTGTGCAGACAAGGTCTTACCAGACCCCTGCTTTCTGGCACGAGTATTTCCCTCTTCACATGGGAATACCTCTCCTCGCGTAGCCTCAGCAAACTTCTGCTTTCCTCTGTCAGTATTGTAGTGGTGACTTTGAGACATCGTGTGTCTAAGAGCTGCAGAACTTCATTAGTTCCCAGTGATGGACTGTTTGCTATTCTTGAGCCTAATCCCTACGCATACAAATTTGTGTGAAGCATTTTTGTCCCATTTCTCTTGTTCTAGTCCCTGAGATTATCTGATTATTCCTGTATGTGCTATAATTACACGAAAATTGGCATTTTCCCATGTATGCATTCAATTAAACCTGTGTTTCATAAGAAGTGTTGGATGGGGCATGTTTCTTATTGTTTTGTTTATTAAATTAGTTTTCATAATTATTTGCTTTAATTTTTTTCAGCTCTTTTTTTGACAGTATCCTGCCACTGTCTGGATTAGTCTTTTCAGGCTGGGATCTGGTCTCAGAAAAGTTGTGTAAATCTGATGTAATACCATACAAACACAAAACGCGTCTTCAGATTAAAACTGGAATAGCCCTTAGCATTGCTGAAGTGATTCTGGGTTAATTGAGATCAGATTCCGGCTGAGTGACTCTACTGAGATAATTTCTTTGAGTAAAAGAAGCAGGACTCTACCCAAAATGTAGACAGCATTGCACAATAACAAAAACATACCTTGAACTGAGGGCTTCTTCTTTGGCTTGAAGCCAGCGTGAGGCTGCCAGCAGAGTAGGGTCAGCCAGCTGAGAGGTAGGGGACCCGAGCTGGGCTCCTGTTTCTGTCCTAGTCTCTCTGAGCAACTGTGGCCAAGACATCAATTGTTTCATGAGGTATTTAAAGGCCTCTGAGGACTGGGGCCATTAGTTCAGCTTTTCAAAGGAGCTGGAGAAGTAGACTCTTGCCTGATAGGATCTACAAGAATGCCTCAGCAGGCATCAAAAGCAGGTGCAGGTTTACTAGGAGGGATGGTTGAAAGGACTGTGTGCTCCCCCCACCAAGTGACTGGTTTCCAGTACCGTGCTAAAGCTACAGGTCCCATGATGAGAAAGAAGCCGAGAGCTGCACAGCATCCCCACGGTTGCATCCTGCCTTGAGCTCGATATGGGAGCTTCTGAAAAATCACGCTAAGCATTTGGATGGATTTTTAGGCTCTAAGTATTTCTGGCACCTTAGTTCCTTTCTTCTTCATCAGCATTTGCATCTGTAAAAGAAACAATTTCACTTCTCTGCCAGGGTGGTTGCTAGGATTAGTGCATTCGTGAGTGTGAAGGGCTGCGATACTGTAACAGAGAAAGTAATGGAAGTCCCTGAGACGTGCATCTCTGTGCAGTTAGCATGGGAATTTGCCAGCATTGTGGCAGGGCTGATTGTTTGAATTAAGCCTCAACATATTTGCAGGAAGAAAACTGTAAACAGAGAATACAAATGTAACCATTGTTATTTCCAACTCAACTTTCAAGTGTCTTGCCAGATTATAAATCTTGACTGCATGTACCTCTGCCGTTTCTCAGGTCTGAACCAAAAATATTTACCAAGGAAATAATGTTTGTAGCGATGATCTCAGACCAGTGCAACTCATTAGCTAGTAATGTGCCTGCAGGCGGTACTAAAGATTCGATCCATCTGGAATTAAACAGCAAGGGATAGCTGGAAGCTGTATTCAATACCTGCTGGTGGGAAAGCCTTAAAACTCCTTGATTGCAACACATGAAAGCTGTGAACCATCAATAACCAACAAAATATGATGTGCCAGCTATAGCAAAAGTAACAGCAGGCAATGCCATTATTTGAGGTCATTCCACCTTCATCTGTCAAAAAGGGATAAAGGAAGGACATGACATAAGCCAGATCCTAGCATATCCCCCCTTTGTCAGTAGGACCTAATTGACATTAAATACTGAATGTGTCCTGGATTTAATACAACTCCTCTGCTCAATTACTTCATCCACTCAAGCAATGGAAAGCTGCCCATTTCCAGAGTTTACAGGGGATAGCTTGCTTTAAGTGCTTCAGACATCAGAGGCCCAAATGTCCTAATTGATATTTTATTAATAAATTCTCAAAAAGATTTTAACTTGTGCCAAGCAGGGGAGACAAAACCATGAATGATTAGGAGGGAAGGGGCTCTTTTCTATATAATACATCTTTTTGAAGCTGCTTAGAATTGAGGGCGAACCCTGGAAACCTGTCTCCATCGCTGTCAGCAGGGCCATTGGGAAACATGCAAAGCACAACAGGGGAAGGGTAAACTTTTTCTTTGCCATCTCTGACTGTTGAATGCATTTTAGGGCAGTGAGGAGCTGAGGCTCCATTGCCCTTTTGCTGTATGGCTTCTCTGCTAGCAAGGGGGAGCAGGAAAGGTGGTAGAAGGCTTCGTGACCGAGTAGGAAAATAAGTATTTGGGATACACCCCAAGCTCATAGCCAGTTGCTTGAGAAGTAGAGGCCAAATGCCAAGAGTAGGGATTTCCTTCTGGATTTGAACTTGGCGGTCAGCCCCAGCTATGGGCATGATGAAAAAGTTTCTGCAGTGAAAGCAGTGTGAAAAGTGCTGTCTGCTGTCTCCAACTCCATCTGGGAGCACCTTTGTCTTGCAAGGTTCTCCAAAGCAGAAAGCCAGTCTCCAGTGGGTCCAGCTGCAGTCTGGGTGAGGTAGGACAGGGCTGTCACACCATGAGGCTGCTATTGTGCCTTGCCAGTCTGGTTAATACCAATAAGGTGGGAGCAAGGTTTGACCTCATTAGCAGCCAGGTGTTTCTGCAGCTCCTGAAATGGTGGGGCACTGACCCCAACCAAAAGTCTGCACTTCACATTAATAAATGAAGCATTTGAGCAGTTGTGGCAGATTGATGGGCTCATAAAAAGCAAGATGGGAAGGGACCTCAAAGCATCATCTAGTTCAATATTTTTTTTGCCTCTGGTCTGCAAGGCATCAGGAGACTGTTTGCAAAAGCAATGCAAAAAATCTGTTGTAAAACCATACCACCCACCCCTATACACTCTTGTGTGTGCCAAACCATAGTGGGGGAAACTAAACACAGAAAACAAGTGCTCAGAACCTTAGCTTCAGTTTTCATCCAGTAGTAAATTAAAAGTGTGGTGGTAATGCTGCGCAGGAGCTGGAGATCCATCTCAGGTGGTTTGTGTGGCCTTTCATTTAAAATAAAAAACAAAAAAACCCCACAAAAAAAAAAAATCATTCAGATGCAGTAGTCTAGACTCTACCTGTGTTTTCTGGAGAGATAAGCTCTAACTATTCATGGGAGAAGTTTGTCTAACCTGCATTTGAGTTTTCTGAATAGATCCCCTTTTTCATATCTGAAAGTCTACCTGTGCAGCACCAGAGGAACCTGCCCGTATCTCTGAGATTTCCAGCAGTCCAGCCAGGAGGGTGACCCCAGCCAGGCTGCCTGAGGACCACATCTTGCAGGTAATGCTATTTGACCTATTAGATGTGTTAATGAAGCCCTCATTACTTACTGCATTTTTAAACCACCTTTTGTCTTGCCTCTCCGAAGCACTTTTCATCTGTTCTTTGTTGCTGAGACACTAGCAAGTTCATACACATTTGTAACCCTAATGAAGAGTCTCTTATTAGATCAACCCAAACCTCTGTTCAGCTGTCCATCTATACCAGTTAAGTCCAGGATAGCTGCAGGCAGGAGAGGCTCAGCAAGCTCCATCCTACTGCAGCTCCACTAATACCAAGGCAACAAAATGAGGATGTACTTTTTTCCATTTTTTTAAAGGAAGTAATTACTAATTTTTCTTTTGCCTTATTTATATTTGCTTTTTGGAACTTGGATAGTCTTACTTCTTTTTTTATATTCTTCTTTTTAATATTTTTATATTTCAGGTTTTATATTCCATTAATCAGTTCTGGGCCAGTCAGTTGGGAGCAGACAGCAAAAAGGGTCCCCACTCTTCAAGCAATTCAAGCATGAGTATGAATGGCCAGTTCCCTAGAACAATGCTGCAACAAGGGACTAAGGAAAGCAAGACAAATAAATCATCTCTTGGCCGTAGCTCATGTGGAAAGAAATTTCACTCCCAAATTTGCAGCAATTTTAAAATGAGATTAAACAAGTCTTGCTTGATTTAAAAAAAGAACATGTAAAACCATACAGTAGGTTTACCCAATTATATCTGCCATAAGAACAGTGTTATTATTACGTGTTATTACTCTGAAAGATTTTTTACAACCTTCTCTGGTATGCAGAGCCACCAGCCAAGAGGTACCACATGGTGATGATAACCTGACAGCAAGATCTCCTGGCAATGCTAGCACATTTCTTGAATGGTGTCTAAGGTTAATTTAAGCATGCGTAGCGGTAGCCTGATTTCTGAATCCTGATTTGGGTGGGAAATGTATACATATTAATAAAGGAATACAAATATTATCCATCTTTTGGGTTTTATGAGTCATATTTTAAAAATGATGACACATTAAACTGCACTTTATTTAACTTGATTTTACTTACACTATTATATAAATAACACAATGTACGCATCATAATGCGCATAAATTGTCCATGTGTGCACAGTCAGCTGTCAGCTATCTTTGGAGGGATTTTTGGGACTGCACAGAACCTGTGCCAGTGATGTCGAGGCAGGAGTACACGCATCTGGATTAGTTCTAGCACTAATAAACCTTCCCAGAACCTCAGCGCAGCGTAGTAATGTAGCAATAACCAGCTGGGATCCTGCAGAGCTGGCCCTGAACTGGATGGAGGTAATAAGTGCTGGTGGGCCCCAGCTGGCCCCGTGCAGAGCCACCTGGCAGGCAGCGTATCATGATCCCTGGAGAAGCCCGGAGCATGAAATTTTTATCCTTCTGCTATGCAGGTATCCAAACATCCTTCCTCTTTTGGTAATTCATTTATGAAGCACATTTCCAGGGCAGTGGTGAAATCTAAAAACATTGTTTCTAGAAAACCCAGGCTGGTAAAATACTCAGAAAATGGAAACTGTAGTATAAAGCATCACTGGTTTTATCTGTTTTTGTGTTCTGTCCTGTTGGGAATGACAGGCCTATGATGTTCCAAGATAATAATATAACCTAGGTTCAAAGGCAACATTTAGCTCAAGGAACAAATAAATATGGCAGCCTTTTAGCCCCAACCCTACTTGTACAGCTCCTTGCACACTGGGATGCTTCTTCAGCCACTGGGATTTTTTGATGGTGCTGAGAACTTATATTTTAACAACCCCCAAACCACAAAAAAATCAAGATTTCTAGAGCTTGCTCTTCACTTTTAGGTTTCCCAGTTTTTTAAACAAGTGCCCAAGCTTTACAAAATTGCAGTCATTCAGTAACAGTCAAAATCTAATTTCCTCTCTTTCATTTTGCAACAGGTTATTGGATTTGAGAGAAGGATCTTACACTTGTGTTTAGTGCGTCCTCCTTGCTTTTCAGACAATTGAGTGCTGGAGGGTTCCCACAGGTGTAGAAGCAGCCAGCAGCTGAGTTACAGGGTCAGAGTGTCAGAAAGCAGATTCAAGTGGTGCCACAAACAGTACAATTGAAGCTGCCATATCCATTCACCCACCCAGTGGCTTTGTCCTCCCAGTGTGTGCTCTGGGGACTAAGTTAATTATGACAAGTCACAGGTCTCTGGGACTTCCTACTCTTGTAGGCACCACTTCATTTACAATCTCTTTCAAATCCTGCCTGTCCTGAGAGGGGAGGGGATTTCTGAACCAGCCATTAAGTTGGAGTCGTCAAAGCCTCTGTTAGTATTTTAATGCAACATTCTGCTTTGGTACCCTGGATCTGCTATTTGAGGACAAAAGCAATAACGGAAAGCAAGGCATTCTTGAGAGGCAATGCAATTTGTACATGGCATCCTTATGTTACCCTTCTTGTGCAGCATGGAGCTCTTTAGGGACCCCTCTTTGATCCAAGTTGAACTTTAGCCCTTTGGAGTTCAGAGGTTATGTCAAAAACTTTCTTCCTGGCTTTTAACGTCAGCAGCTAGAGATTTAAGCCCTAATAGTGACAAACTCCCATTGTTTTCTGTGCAACAGGATTTAGATGGGATTAAATTCAAGGAGATGTGCAGCAGGTCTCTGCAGCTTGCCACTGGTCATGGTGTTTCTCTTTAGGATCTTTAGGCTTTCAGGAAGAAACTTAGTTCCCAGTCCTAGACTGCATGTATATCCTGACTAAAACTGCCTTGTCCAAATATATTTTGGAGAAAGAAATTAAGATGGATTCCTGTTTAGCCCATCTGCTTCCATTTTTCTATGTTTCTGTTGGCCGATGGAGTTTAGAGATGTGTAACAAACTGCCAGTGCCCAGAGAGCTCCCCATCACTTAGTTTCCCATGGACAGCCTTGCAGAAGGAGAAAGTGCAAACATTTTGCTCATGGGTATCATGACCAGATTCAACTTGTAATATTACCAGTCTAAACCCAGATGAGTAGATGCTCTGTGTTTCCAGTGAGCCTGAGCCTCTAACAGGAAAAATATCAGAAAATGAAGGCAGATGCTGCCAGAAAGTATCTCTTCCCCTGGAGGGAAGGAGGAGAATGAAAGAGATCAGCTGTCAATGCAAAATATTTTGCCTAGAGAGATTTTGGAATGGTTCCCTAGCCACAGTGGGCAAATCCTTATGTATCTCTCATCTGGGCTCTGTACTTATAAGTGCTATTAATGCACCTAACAAAATCCAATCTTTTGTAAAAACCCACAATATATCGCTTTAGCCTATCAGCCTGTAGGTGACAGCTTGATCTACCATGAAATGCAGTGAGAACAGAGCCTTGCACAGTAGGATCTGCTGTTTGCCTCTGATATGCTGCTCCATCACTGCCAGGAAGCAGATCCCACCTGGGCAGCATGGCACTTTCTTCAAAGGCCAGCATGGAGGACCTCCTTAGGGCAACTTGAAAGTGCAATGGAAAAGGCCAGGGTCATGGTGGAGCCATAGATCACGCCCCGGGAGCAGCCACACAGCCTGCAAGACAGTTGGCACTTCCTGGAAGCCTCCAAGTTGCAAGGTTTCCTGCATTAACTAGCTGGCTGCTGAATTGCTGAGGTGGGTGCTATTAATCAATAATGTGATTTTTGATGACTCCAGCTCACAGGGTTACAGGAGGGCACTTGCATGGCTGCACGAAACTCATGTCAGGCTTGGTTGCCTTTAAATGGGGCAAGAAGGATCTCAACCTCATTTTTGCTCATGCTACCCCAAAAGTACCAAGATACTTAACTCCTCTCCTGTCTAGTCATAGCAAGGTACCATAGATCCTTGGGTTCGTAGAAGGGCTTACGAGAAAGTCAGATCTGATGTTATATGTGCCCCGTTAAAAGCTTGACCACTGAGTTCTTTGATGTCTGTGAGTGCTTGTGGACGGCGGGCTTCTCAGATACTGAGGGTCCCTGAGGAGCTCAGGGCTGACAATATAGGCAAACTAGGACATCTGCACCATAAATACCCTGCAAACGTCACAGTACCCCAGTGCTGCACAGCCTTGCTCGAGAGTAGGCAGGGGTATCTCCATGTCTGCAGCAGCCTCTCCGCGGGCAGATGCAGAGGCAATAGCCTGGCTTGGCAACGGGGACTTCTGAGCTTTCTGTTCTGTGCTGTTTCAAAGGGCCTGCCAATACCTCTGCTGTTTCACACTTTGCTTCCCTCAGAGATCTTGGATAAACATCACCACTCCACCCCAGGGAATTACCGCACTTGTTTCTCTTTCGCTGTTCATAGCTGCTGCCGCAGAGGTTTTGCTGTGCATCAGGGGTTTGCGAGGATGGCCTCACACCAGGGACTTCTCCTGTGCCTTAAATGGCAGCAACTGGCTTAGGAGTGTGCCCTGGCACAAGGACAGGAGCAGCTGCAATTTCTCAGGACTCGGCACTTTGAGGAAAGGAAATAATTTGAAATGCTCTTTTTGTTTCCCTGCTGGGCCAGCGTGTTCCCTGAGGAGAGGGAGCGAGAGCAGTGTCTGTGAGGGATGGGGATGGGTGCCTTGCACAGGGAAAATGAGTGCTGGGCAGAGCTCAGCCCAGAGGCAGGATCAGGTCATCTCTTGGGGGCAGCATTTGTTGGCTGTAACTGGGAGGTGCTGGGTGGTGCAGTGAGGTACCGCTATCACCCTGGGCCTGTGCAAAGGACAGATGGGTGTGGGGAGGCAGAAGTGTCTGCCAAGATGCCCTGACAAGTCTGTTTAATTCCTGTCCTGGTTTCAGCTGGGATAGAGTTAATTTTCTTCCTAGTAGCAGGTATAGTGTTGTGCTTTGGATTTAGGATGAGAATAATGTTGATAACACACTGATATTTTGGCTGTTGCTAGGCAATGTTTACACCAAGTCAAGGACTTTCCAGCTTCTCATACTGCCCTGCCAGTGAGTAGCTGGGAGTGCACAAGGAACTGGGAAGCAACACAGCCAGGACAGCTGACCCAAACTGGCCAAAAGGATATTCCATACCATATGATGTCATCTCTGTATATAACCTGGAGGAAGATGGCCAGGGGTTTATACCGTGGCTCGGGAACTAGCTGGGCATTGGTAGTCTGCAGGTGGTGAGCAATTGTGCTGTGCATCACTTGGTTTGTATATTCTATTATTATTATTTTATCGTCATCACCATCACCATAATCTTCTTATTCTGTTCTATTAAACTGTCTTTATCTCAACCCACAAGTTTTACTTTTTTTTTCTGATTCTTTCCCCCATCCCACTGGGGCGGGGTGTGAGCAAATGGCTGTGTGGTTGTTTTAGCTGCTGGCTGGGTTCAACCATGACAATCCCATAACCACAGACAGATTTTGCTCTGATGGCATCAGGACCACGAGACCACAGGACACTAACTCACCTGTGCTTGGTGCAAAGAGTTGACCTTGGGAACCTCTGGCACGAGCAGTGTGCTTGAAGTGCCAGGAACATGTTTTACCCCTGAGTTGCCCTAGTTTGTTATTACAGTAAATTCTCCCAGTAAGGCTCAGACGAAGGAGCAGTGAGGGTGTTTACTTTTCTCTTCCCACACCTTCCCTTTATGCTACTAGAGTTTCAATGAGGCAGCCACGTTTCATTTGTATAACCTGTTAGTACCCCCTACCCTTGGGCTACATGGCTTTGTGCTCTGATCCCCTTATGTCTCCTGAGACGGCTTGGGTCAGGCCAGCCTTGCGATCACTGGGCAGTCTCAGGTGCTCCAGGGAGCATTGCATAGGACACAGTAAATGACACATTTCTTTTCAAGTTGCTACTGAATGATGAGCTGGATCATGCAGTGCCCCAGGAGTCCGCAGTTGCCACTGGAGAGAAATGTATTGTGCTCACCATGGAGGTGACGTGAATTAGGGCTGGCTGGAAATCTTACCAGGAAAATGAAGAGCTCAGTTATTTGGAGAATTTGTATAATCTGCCTTGGGCAAATTTTTTTGCAGTTGGAAAACTAGGAAAAACATGTGGCTACAAATGGAAATAAGTTAGGTTTGCAGCTGAATATGACAAGATTAGTTGCTTTTTCTCTCAAGAAACTTAATGATTTTCAGCTGTACTTTGAGGGCTACTTGTTGGAAAAAAGTTCCACTCAGTTCTGCTAGGTTTCTGTGCAGGAAGAGCTTTTTGCCATAGTGATACAGAAGTGGTATCCTATAAAGGTTTTAAGTGTGGGGTATTGGCTCTTAGCAATATTATAGTGCCCTTTGCAGATGCAGAAAGGTGTAAACCTTGTTGGCAGAGCCAAAGAACAAGTTATTGAGCTTCCTCAATTCTGCTGTCCAAACTATTGTCAGCCAAATCCACAAACCACAGCTAAGCCATAGCTATCCTAACTATAGTTTTGGACAGATGTTCCTGACCTTGCTATCCTACTTTGTAGCTTGGTGTTGTGCATTCTTCAGTTTTGAGCAATACCAGTGAGTCTGGGAAGGAATCCATTCATATAACTTATCTAGCATATCAATTTTTTGCTCTCAGAGGGAAATCACTCAGTAGTGGGAAACACATAAAGAGCACACACAAGGTTTAATGTAGCAAACACTTTAATGGCAAAGAGTTTACCAGATGGATGAGTCCAGATCTCTAAAAGTATAATTTTTGGGGGTATTGCAATTTTTTGGCATTAATTCACTGAATTTTTCTGTACAAATGGAACATGTGGCTTTTTATTCAGTATCATTAATCAATGCATCACAGACTGTAGTGATTCCTGAAACTGTTTTCTCTCCATAGTCTCTCATTCTGTTACCTCCCCCCATCCCCATCGTCTCCTTTTCCTCTGTGAATGCTGTGACCTAGATTGACAGCATGGTCTATATGTTCCTAATAGGTTTCCTGGGCATGAAAGGAAAGCGAGAATGCTTAGTCTCTCTGCTAAAGAGCTTTCAAACCTTGGGCTCTGCTAGCAAAGTTTTGCTGTCACTTTATTTTGGCTATTGCCTGGAGCATCTACATGAGTGTGAGCTGCTCTCCAGGAGTGTGCTCAGGCAGACGTGTGCCAAGCACTCCCTTGGACCTGGGGCACAAGCACTGTGCCCAGGGCACGCTGATATACAGGCACTCAGGGTGTCACTTTGATGAGGGGGGCAGACATTTTGTGTTCAGCACATCACCTTGAGGGGCTCCCCCACCCAAGGAGGGGCTGAAACGTGGCAGTGCCTGGGCTTTGCACAAGGTCTCTGATGCTGAGGTCAGTCGTGTTGGAGGGATCCGTGCAAGTGTCAGAGGAACAGGAGGACAAGGTAGAGTTTGAAGGACCCTGCCGGCAGCTTCTCCTGGCAGAAAGATGTCCAGAGTGCTGAGGATCACAGGCAAAAGGCCTCTTTTGTCCCAAATAAAAACTTGGCAGCAACACAAGCACTTCTGTTCCAGTGTTGCACTGTGGTGGAAGCAACACAAGCACTTCTGTGCTCTCCTCTGGTTAGGATGAGGGTATCCCATGCTCCCTGTTTCACACATTGCCAGCCAGGGCTGCTCTGGAAGGAAGAGCAGGGTAACTCCCCCCCCACCCCGAGCGGATGCTTCCTTTGCAGTCAGGAATACCAGGTGTGCAGTCCTGGACCAGCAGCAGGTGCTCTGGCGAGCTGCAGGCTGTCCCAGAGTCAGTCTGTGATGTTCAGAAGCTGAAGGAAAAGAGATAAGGGGGAAACAAGGCCAGTAAAACTATCCTACAGCTATGTACTCTTTTTGCATAGGAAGAGTGCTGTGCTACAGCGTGATTTGTTGCAGCACTGCAGAGTGGCTAGCTGGGTGTCAGAAGGGCAGCCACCACAGAGCGTTTTCAGGAGCTCACCCTATGCAGATAGTTTTTTGAAGCGGTACCAGCCACTATTTGGAAGAGGCATATCTGCTGCTGGGCAGTGTGGCTGTTGCTTCCCCTCTACATCCAGGTGGCTGGGCTGGGCTGGCCAGCAGATCCATGAGGCCACCAGCCTGCCAGTGCTGGGGCTGCAGTGCAGGAGCTGAGACTTGTCCTGCAAATGCACAGGGCAAGCTGCTGGCTGTGGGGAGCATGAGGGGGACCTGCTGTGTGAGCCCTGTGCTCAATATTCAAGGCTTGATCAGCTTTAAGTTGTCACAAGTTTGGCACCCAGATGCTGAGGTGTCTTTGAACACCTGTGATTCAGAACAAAAATAAAAGGATGAGGTTTTTGGATAGGTTGCTTACTGCAGAGTTGTCAGCGCTCACATCTTGTAACACTGGGTTATTTAAATCTTGGCTGCCAGAATTAAGGGTACCACTGAGAATAGCAGTTTACATTTCTTAGCTTAGTTTCCTAAGGAAGCCAGGCTTACAGGATCAGCATACCTAACCATCTGCCTTTCCATCCCTCCCTAATGACTTTCAAACCCTCAGCAGACTGGAGAGAAGGGCTGAAGTCTCAAAGGTATTAAGTTTGTATGAGCATTGTGACACGGGGCAAGGAAGGGAAAGAGAGGAATCTTGTTAAAACCCTCCCGAGGGAAGAACAAGCAGGACTAGGTTGTCAGCCATGCTTTTTGTTGGCAGCTGCCTGCCCAGCCTGTGCACACAGGCAGGTTTGTCGGTCCTCCCGTTTGCTCCCACCTAGCCAGCTAAAGCAGTCATGGGAAACCAGCCACCATCACTTCTGCTGCCTGCAGAGCAGTTTTAGCTTACCTGCAAATCTTCATGATTGCAAAAATAACACGGAAAATAAGAAGCCTACCAGCCCCTGGTTTCAGAAGACCCCTATGGGATATGCCCTGGCTGATGACATTTTAAAAGCATATGTTTTTGCTCTGCATGTAAGTAAGCATTTCACTACACCGATGTGTTCCCATACCTGACACCCCTGGCAGAAGCGTGAAGTGCAATGTCTGGTACTTTGTGACTCAGCATCGCTGTATTCATAGCTCAGTATCTTTGTTGTACTTATCCTCACAAAATCTTTTCTGAGCTGTTGCCTATTTTCCTAACAATGAACCATGAGATTAAGTGACTTGCTTAAAATCACGAAAAGTCAGAGGCAGAGAGACATTTAACTCTAGCTCTGCCATGCCCCAGGCTCCCATACAAAAACATGTAAGACATGCTGAGAACCACTGGTGAAATCAGCTGTGGGTAAGCAAGGCCAATTGCATTCACTTACCATGTAAATAAGTACAGCACAAAAAACTCAATATATAAAATCTTTTGTGATTTGTGTTGTAGCTTCCTGAGAATAAAAGCTGTCTTTCACTTTGATTCTGCAGCACATTGAACAGTGAGACCTTGATAAGCTTGGTATAACACCACCAATTCAAACAATTAATAAAGGCATAGCAAATGATGGTACCTGTTTTCAAGGGGTTACTATAATGTCTGTTATTTTTTCATTTAGTTCATGAATAACAGATTAGGAGCATAGCTTTCCCTCTTGCTGTTTTTTAAGGGTGTTATGAGATCATTTAAAGCTCAGTAAAATATTATCGGCAGTCACATTCCTCTGATATTTCTTTAACTGAAAAGAGAAAAAGAAGATCAGCTCCACCATTTCATCTCCTCTAATTGAGTTTTATTTATGGACCCACTAGAGAAAAATTTTGTGGGCTATTCCTTATTTAGCTGAAAGAAAAAAATCCAAACACTTTTATTAACAGCTGATTCTTTCGACCATTTAGGCAGCCCTTTTAGTTTTTATAAAATACCTGTTTTTCTGTAAAAATATTTTATAAAGTGATTGAGAAGCCTGTACATTAAGGTTGTCTTTACATTTCACAGCATGGAAGGTGATTGGTCATTTCCAAACAGATTTTATTCCTCTCTGCATTAACAAGGTCTCAGGTTTCATAATTACAAGGACACAGTCCTTTTATGAAAGCCCACATTGTGAACTGAGGGAGAGAAGGGGATCCGCAGAATTCTCCTATTGCAGAGCTCAGAAAAAAGGATGCTCTTTTTTGCATCCTTTTGTAGGTTCTTTTTAGTCAGAAGGAATGATCCGAACTAAGGAGACCAGGCACAGCAGCCACGTGCAATGATGGAACAGCTGCAACTCCATGCCAGACCTTCAGCTAAGGTGTACTGTGCTCCTCTTCCCTTCACCTCCCATCTCACAATGAAAAATCTGGTAAGGCAAGCTGGATTTATGGGAACGCTTGCTGCAGTGCCCTGTTGGGAAGGGTCAGTTTAACTAGGAAAGGCAGTGGTGGGAAGAACAGTAAAAGAATGGCAGTGAATGAGCAAATCCTAGCAGAGCCAGATCTGGGCTCCTGCATGACCCTGGAGGGCTGTGGGTAACCTCCTGAGGTAAGCTCCTTCCCTGCCCCTTCTCCTCCTGCTTAATACCAAGCACGATATTTATCAGCTAGTAATGCAAAAGAGTCAATGGACTGGTCCCCAGGGGTTAATATAGCCACAGACTCACTAAAATGCCTAATTACCATGCTGAGGAATGCAAGATTGCAATAACTCATTCAGTTATAGCTCACTTTTTGTACTCAGGATGAAAATCCCCCCGTAGATATAATTTATTAGTTTTTCATATTAATACTTTCTAATACAGCAGCAACAGTGCCAGGAAGGCTGGGTTCCATGGTAGGATAAAGAAACTCTCTGACTTGCAGCGTATGAACGCACACACTTCACCGATTTCTGCCAGTGTCTATCAACATGCTAAAGCCCGTAATCAGGAGCAAAAGTTCTTTAAAGACTGAGTATTGGTTTTTAGATGATGCTTTTGAAATGCTAATGCTAACGGTATTGATCAGCCAGCATTCCCATTGCTTCCCTGGGACAGAGAGTGAAGGAAACAGCATTTCCTGGGCAGCGTGGGTACCCATAGCCCAGCTGGGTCTCTTCCAGGTGGGCAGCAGCCCAGCATGGTGCCAGTGAAGCGGTGGGATGACCTGGGGGAATAGCAGAGCTGTTTGGGCTCCCATCTATCCTGCCCCGTGACCAGATGGGCCAGCCCCGGGTTGTTGTGCTGGAGTGTCTGGCAGGGGAAGACACTTGAGGAAACGGACTTATCAGTCAGCAGCTGAGTCTAAGTCATTTTTTGTTTCAGGTTGACTCAAAAAGTCTGTCTTAGCCCCAAATCAAGCATTTTATTGCATTTTTAAAATTTGTTTTGAAACGTTTTCAAAAAAGTTGGGATTGTCAGAAAAAAACAGTGTGGGAGAAAAACTCCCACTATCTCAAACTGAAAAGCGGAAGTGGTTTCTTCTGACTTGTTTGAATATTTTATTTCCCTGCTTTTAGTTTCTTCTGAAACCTATTATCTGAATTAGAGCAAGGTCCCAAAATAGCTTCCATCCCTTCAAAGCTGTCCCTATCCCTTTTTTGTCCTTTTCAGCTTTTACTATTCATTAAAAACATTTTGCTCTGTTCTATGCCTGTTGCCTCTGCAAGGTGTATGTCCACATGCATTCTCTGAGACCAAGGGCTTCCAGGCATTTCTGGAAAACCTGAAAGCACCCCAGGGCTTACAGCTCCAGTAGCCAGGGAGCCTTGGAGCCCTGTCACCCCGTGCCCCAGGGCACGCTGCACAGAGGGGCTGCCCTGGCACAAAGGATCTTAAAGCCAAAATCTGCCCACAGTGTAGCTGTTGCCAGACTTGTGACCCCAGATCCAGACGCAAACCCCACATCTGCTTGAACTTCCACCAGGCTCCCAGCCCCTAGTTTGGCAATTGCTGCTGTAGTTCATCGAAAGTTTGTCAAAACCCATACAATTCCACAAACCCCGGAGTTTCAACAAATCAGCATTTTTCTGCTGAAACCTGTTCTGCTGGAAATTTCCCAACCCAGTTCTACAGAGAGCCATTATTTCTGAAACACTTCTGTAAACATTTATTGCAGGGTTTTTCTTAATGACAGCAGCCACAGACTCTGGCTGAGCTTAATTCGGCAATTTGCAAATCTCACTCCTTTTTGTGTTTTGGCCAGTTGGAGGAAGGGAAAATTCTTTTGTGTCTTTCAACACCACCGCTGTGGTTTGGCTGCAAGATGTGCTACAAAATGTTTCCTGGAGATGTCCCTGCCTGACATGGCAATACTGTGGGACTCCGGGCATTGCTCATACATAGTGGCAAAATACTCCACGCATCCTTCTCTTGCAAATCTGCAACATAAAGAAAGGTTGACCAGTGCACAGGGAATTTCAAGTAGATGGGAAGAATCTCAGCTTGTGTTGCCTCCATGAATTTCCTTTGATCTTTACTAGAGAAAGGACAACAAATGCTCGCACCAGGGAAAGTGGAGGGACCAGATCCTGGAGGCACACAGCATCCGACAAGCTGCATCCAGAGGGACAGCAGTTACCACTTCCCCACAGGCTCTTGTTTTCCACCCAAAATAACCTGGAAGCCCTTCAGAGTCTGGCACCCAAACCTTATGCATGTTTTGTAAGACCCCAGCAGAGCGGTGTTGGTGGGAGGTGGCCGATGGGGAATAGAGGTGGGGGGAGAATCCCCTTGTGGGATTTGCACCGGAACTGGAGGCTGTTTCTTGTATGACTGCCTAGGGGGGTGGCCCCAAAGGGTTCCCCTTCTGCCTCTCGCTGCCCAGGCAGGAGGGGTAGCCCATCCTTTACCCCCAGACACACTTGCCAGCGCAGCTTTGCAGATCAGTGTTTCTCTAGCGCTCCCAGTGCTGTCGCAGGGAGGTGGCCAGCAGGATACAGCCAGCCTGGATATGATTTCATTAGTGGTGCTTTGTGGGCCGGTGTAAGTCTGCTGTTTTTCACATCATCCCTGATCCACAGCTGTGGTACGGAGAGGAAAGCTCAGCCTGCAGCACTGACCGGGGATATTGCGATTTGCTGTTCCTGTTAGCCGTCCACCTTCCCTTGCCCCTGAGATCCCTTTCCCCACAGAGGCTTTCCGTGCCGCAATGTGGATTTGCTCTTTGTGATCATTATAGTCAAACCTTCTCTCCCCCAGGTTTGGATTACCTGATCTATGCTCTTGGCCATACCTTGCCCATCTGTGAAAGGCTCTGGGAGTTTTCTGCTGGAGCAGAAAGTTCAGGTATACGCACAAAACTCCCAGAGCCTTTTACCGATGGGTGAGGTATGGCTTGTCCTTTCACTGCTCTATAGGAGTCAGGGCAGATGGAAAAAAAGTCTCATCTCTGCAGGGATGCCCGTGCATGTGCTGAGTCTGTGGCTGATCCACGCCATCCTGAGTGCTGAGGCTGCTCTGCAAAATGGACAAAGTGCTACAATCCAGCCCTTGTACTTAAAGATCACTTCAGGCCTCCTTAATAAGTCCAGTTGCATCTAATATAAACACCCAAGTGAATTGAAGCAACATGTTTGTGTGCTTGGGGCAGCAAATGGAGAAAGTAAAAATGTTTCTCAGCTGGTGCCTCTAATTTTTCCATTTTTTCTGTTCCTTACAGTATCTATAACACTGTTTGAATTACAACCCAAAACACACTCTCTTCTAAAACTACTTTAAAGGTAGTAGTAACCACACAAAGCAGAACTGCATAACCCTCTTTCCTCCTTAAATAATTTCATATTTCGCAGGTCCTACAGAATGCTTTGCAGTGCAGGAGAACAGTCACTCTGGGACATCACACATCCCATTTTAAATAATAGCCCAAGTGTTGCCTGGAGGAATATTAGTAACATTTGCCAATTTTAAAAGGTTTGTAAAAGAATCTCCCATTACAGGATTTCACAAAGCAGCCATTTCAGTATCATTTATGCCTTGTTATGTTTCAACATTTCTCTAAGTTTATATGTAATTTCTAAAATAAGAAAACACTTGCTCCAGTAAAGACCTTCCAATTCTTTCTCTAGAAAAGACTTTGCTCCAAGTGAGAATACTGTGGGGTTTCTGGTACCTACATTTGGATCAAGCTCTTTGGTCCTACAGAATCATTAGCATCCTCCAAAGAGGATCAGGACAGCTGCCTGTCTGACTCACAGCAGGCAGGCTACAAGGTTAGCAGTGGGGAGGGCTTGTTAAGCAGCTGCTATGAGATGCTCCAGTCTCCTGGAATTTATTCATGACTCACAAGGCAATGAGGCAGACCGCCTTCAATGAACTGCGGGAAGAGCTGTGAGCCCAGCCGAGCTGCAACTGGTACCAGTTTTGGTGCTGGACACCCGTAGCTAAAGGACGTGCACAATCACTCCACATGTGTGATAGACACTGGCTCTGGTAGCTGTAGTGAAGGAGAAGCATGAACGAGAAGTGGCATGAAGAAGAAGCCCATGGACCCACTCCTGCACTGCTTCAGTGCGATCCACATGGAGACAGAGGAGGATACTGTCAGGGCCAGCCCAGCCTTGCCCTGGTCCTTCCCCTTGGTTAGGCTGTTGGCCTCTGGTTGCTTTGCCTTTCTTTTTCTTCCCCTGTTCTGCTTGCTCTTTGTTTCCTGCTGCATTGCTTGTGCTCTCATCCTGCTGGTGGTGGTGGGCAGGACAGATGGGGAATGAAGCAGAAAGGCCCCAGCTGGTTTTGTTGATGCACAGCTGGATCTGCAGCTCTGGCAGGTGTAAACATCAGGGCTCAGCTTATAACAAGAGTGGATGTAAGACAGCAGCAGAAGTCCAGATGATAATGCTGATCCCCTCTGCACCTCACCACAGAGGTTGGCAAAATGTTTCAGGTTAGAGTCACTAACACTGAACACCTGTACAAAACATGTTTTTAAACCTTCTGGAGCAGGGGCTCGGCTCTTGCCTCCTTCTGCCTGCCTCCTCGCATTTCTCCATCTATGACCGGGTGCATTGAGAGCACTCCAGGCTAGAGGGTGCTACAAGCTCGAGTCTTCTCATGTTGAGGAATTCAAATTCAGGGGTCTCAACTCTTGCTCTATTCACTTCCCAGGTATATAAATGGAGGGGAGGAGGATGCCTCTTTTCTTCTCTAAAAGAAAAGTAAACATAAATTTATAATTGGAATGTGAACTTTTTGGTGGGAAGCATTATCCAAGCATGCCTTGACTCTTCTGGGATTCAAGAGACCAGCCTCTAGTTTTAGGATCCCCCTCAATGAGAAATAAGTGGCCAGTGGACCAGACTTTGGGAATTCAGGCTTTGTTGAGAAGGGGAAACCTGGGCACTGAGGGACTGTAAAGCCAAGGAGCAGAAGAGGTCTAACGCATCCATTTTGCCTTTACTGGAGAAAGCAGTCCTTGTATCAGAGTCAGTCAAATGCAAAGTGCCCACGCCTCGGCACTCCTGATTCCCAGCTGTAGTGTAAACCAAGGCACCAGCCTAGCCACTGGTGCAGCTGTGGCACAAGCACTCTGTGCTGCTGTCTAGGGCCCGTAAACTTCAATGCAGAGGCAGGACTGAAAGCCCTGGGCAGTAACATCTTAAACTATGTCATTGAGCTTGTCCAGAGCTCATTTGTCAGAGCCTGAGGTCTTTAACTTAACATAATCTTTTCTGAGCATAAGGCATCAGTCCTGTATGAAAACACTGAAGATATTTTGAAGTGTAACCATAACTTGCAGTACAGAGATCACAGCTGTTTTTCTGTACACAAAACTCAGTTAAATCTTCCACATTACCCCAAAGCCCCAGACATTTGAACCCCACATGGGAGCTGTGACAGCTTGGGGTATCATCTCCTGCATGCTTTCACCCTGAAGCAAGCATAAGGTACTGTGGTTACATGACACTCTTAAAACCAGCAATCCTCAAAATCCTGGGAAAAAAAAGTAAAGATGAGCATAACAGAAGTGGAGGGGAGGGTGCGACATGACTACAATTGCTTGGAAACATTACTTTATGACAAACAAGCACCTAACTTAAGCAACTTGACGATACAAACACAATAGTCAACACTGGAATGAGCTGAAATGGCAAACAGGAGAGGTGACAGCAGGGGAGGACTGTGTGCTTTAGCGATGGCACCAACCCTGTGTGCGATCCTGGCAGAAGCTGTGCCTTGGTTTCCTGTACCATGAGATGGAGAATAGTATTTCCTTATCTCACAGTATTCTTGTAAGTCTTAATTAATTTATGTTCATAAATCACTGTGAGAGCTCAAATAGGAGTATCCATTTACTGTGGAGCCAAAAAAGATATAATCATTTTTTCTCTGTGATAAAGCACAGCACAAGATAAATATTTTGCCAAATGAGAACCTCAATTATAATTTTGATGAGAAAATAGCCTAAACAGTCTAATATTGAAACAAAGTGTTAGTTAACCACAGAAGTCTTTCCATGTCCAAAGCTGGATCTGCGACTTGTGAACCTACAGCCTAGAGGCATGATGGCTTTCTATCAAATCTTCTACATGCTGGAATAAAATACCAATGACTGTAATCCTAGGGAAGAATCCAAAGACTGTGATAGACCTGTAGGAGAAGGAAGTGGGAAGCAGTGCTCTCTGTGTCTGGGGAATGTTTACTCGACAAATATTTAGCAAGCTTGGAGGTATTTTTGAGAAAAAAAAAGGCATGGGTTCATGTTGATGAATGTTTTGCTACTGATTAAATCTGAGCCTGTATAAACTGTGCAGTGACAAAGAAACCTGAGACTGTAATGAGGAAACAGTTGGGTAGGATGTGAGAGATTGAAACCACAGATATTGCCATCCCCAGGAGAAATACCTTATTCTAAGGACTGGAAATTAGTTTGGGACTATTGGATTCCATTCAAGGAATAAGTCCTATTACGTACAATATCTCCTAATCTTTACCCTAGAAATTGCCTTTAAAAGCCAAATCTTGTATTGCAATAATTAAAGGAAAACATATGTGAAACAAGACACCTATTTCTTGTCTGGACGTTCATTACCCTGTCCAGTATAAAACATCACTGTGTCTCCAGTCAGTACAGATCAACTTCCCTCTACACACCCCCAGATGGAAAATGGCTTTGAGCATTTTATAGACACAGGATTTCTAAGGCACTGAATTTTTGGTTGTGCAACCTGGCCTCGTCCTTCAATATTCATTTATACAGTTAACCTCGTCACAGCAGTCCCACTAACTTCACTGAGACACTGTATTCAAGCAGGTCCCTAAGTTGTTGAACTATATTGCTTGGCATGTTATTTTTTAACATAGAGGCCAAAAGTTTTGAAAAGTGGTAACCTAAAAATGAGTTTCCTAGCTCCTGACTTGGACCCTTATTAAAGCAACACTGAATGTGCAATACTTCTGGACATTATGCTGCTAATATAATAGGTCCACCTAGTCATCAAAGCTAACTTAGTTTTGAAAATTTATGTCTAAGTATAATGGAAAATATCCCCAAGTAACTTGTTGCAATACAGTTATGTCTTTCCAGGGTAAAAGTCTGCCATACCTTGAGTAATTTCCGTTTGACATTAATAAACATTTTATTGCAACACATTTAAGCCATGTTGTATATCCCTGCTCAGCAATATTGACACCCAGAGGTCAAGACTGCGTGAAATGGCATAGATCCCATAAAAATACAAATCGATTTGTGGTCAACCAAAAAATTGAGTTTTGTATACACACAGACATAATTGGCCTTTGGAGTTTTTCAAGTATGTCCTTGCTGAGGCATTCTTTGCTGCTCTGGTGGTGGTTGCAAAATTTTGTTCTTCATAATAAAAAAATTAGTTATACTAATGTCACAAATGCTCTGTGTGTGACAAGTAAGACTATGATGGGTACAATACAGCAGGGCAGGCTCTGCCCAGGCACAACCCTATTTGATAGTAAAGAGCACGGGGTAACCTGCATCACCTCCATAGAGCCAGAGCAGGGGAGTCAGCTGCCAGGAAAACTCACCCTGCCCCTTTTGCCAGAGTTGGAAACCCCATAAGGAGAACAAATTGATGGTCAGAGACATTTTCAATGATGCCCTGACATCTTCCTGATGGGATTTCAAACCACAGAAATGGGCTGAATGATCCGCGTTAAAACAGAGGCATAGCTGGGAAAGTTGTGAGTTCAGTGGGTAGCTTTTTGGACTCAGGCCCTTCCTGTTTATGCTCAGATATCTCTCTCCTCATCACATCTGACATTTCGAGCCTGCAAATGCAGATTACATTAGAGGGTGGGAACTGTGCTGCAGTTAACGCAGAGGTTAAACGCTCATTCTTTTCATAATTATTTTTTCCAAAATGCTGTAAAATCTCCAGGTTTCTATGGATAGTTTGGGTAATCATTATATCTTACGGAGAGCAAGAATTTGATTCCAAAACTGGGATATTTTTGGCAAACAATGGTGAGATACGTACCTAACTCCTTCAAATTATGATGTGATATTGAAATATTTTGGTTCATATTCCTTTTAGTTCACCCCAGTTCCTCATCTGGGAAGGCTGCATTTCCAAAGTTACTCAGGGTAAAGTCTGAAATTTAAATATAGACCAGTTCCCAAAAGGGAATGAGAAGTGTTCAGCAGAGCCAGGCTCTCTCTGTAAGGTAGGGCTTTTGCAGACAGTTGGTATTAGGAGGAAAGGGCTGGATCCAGATGCTGTGCCATGACTACTGACCCTGAATCATCACTCAGTCCCTTGCTAAAAATGTGTGCTCTGCATATTTGTTGCTCTCCAACTGCTTTCCTTTGAGTGTCCTTGGAGCAGTTTGGCCCTGGAGCAAAGCTTTAATTGCTTGTGTTTCTAAGTGCTCTAAAATCCACCTGTGTATTTTAGAAACTTTTACAGAGAAAGAAAAAAAAAAAAAAGGAGTTAAAGGGTTTTAACACATTTAAAACCATTGTAGGAATAAGGGGATGGACTCAGAGACTGGTAAATCTAGCTATGGATTAATGGACTCAGGCCCAGAGATGTAACAACCACTGCTTCTTTTTTTTTTTTTTTTTTTTTTTTATACACAGGCAAAACCAAGTATTTTAAATATAGTACGAAAATAAGATTAAAAAATTCTTTTTTGTTTGTTTGTTTCATTGTGTGTCATTTGAAATGTTCCCTGAAATCAAGTTTCATTTCAAGGCTTTGTTTCCCCCCATTTTCAAAGACATTTAAATGACAGTGGAAAGTAACTACAGTGATCTTGAAAAAAATGGTAGTTTTCTCAGGAAAATGATAAAATGAAGCAGCTGGACCTTATAAAAGTTTTTTCTATTTTTATTTTTTGCTTGAGTTTGGCAGATATTTCTATTCTATGAAAATGACAATATTGGTGGAGATTTAACCAACTTTCTTCATAACACTGCTGTTCCACCTTAGCTCCAATGACATCCTTAGTCCTGCTTCCTGGGGTTGTTTGCTCAGGAGATTCCTCAGGCCTCTCTTATAGCAAGAAGCTGATTTTAATATTCAGACTTGTCTCAAGGCATGTGGCTAGGGAAATTGACTTCAAAGCTGGTAGAGCCTGGGGCAGACCTGGGAATGGAAACTGGGGATAATGTGATTAAGGGTTTGCAGGGATAGAGCAATCCCTCAAACAAACGGGGGCTTCATGTTAAGAAAAAAAGACTAAAATTCTTTAGTGCATCAGAAGCAATTACGCTGAGAAATAAGCTAGAATAGGGCTTGCTTTACAGGTTCACAGCCACTACAGGAACAGTTTTTCAAGACAGAGCATCTCTTTCCTGGCCAGCCCAGAGACAGACAACTCATATGGCTTCTTATCTTCACTGAGCATCCAGACAAGGATGACTATCTTTGCCCTTTCCCTGCTCTATGAGTTATCCAGGGAATACAATCCAACAGAAAATCTTCAACAGTCATTGCTCACACAACTGGAGTCTGGCAGACTGAGGATGCCCAGGGAAATAGTTGAGTCACCATCCCTGGAGATATTTAAAAGATGTGTAGAGTGTAGATGTGGCACTTAGGGACATGGTTTAGTGGTGGACTTGACATTGCTAGGTTAACGGTTGGACTTGAAGATCTTAAAGGTCTTTTCCAACCTAAATGATTCTATGATTCTATGATTATAAAAGAGCTACCCTTTGCTCAATTGCTACCTCAGCTACATCCAGCCAGCCTTCTCTATCCACCCAAAACATCCCTCAATCTTGTTAATTTTGGTGAAGAATAGAAAACTGGAAACATTTGATCTGTGCTAAAATTTTCAGGAAAGATCCTGACCAAATTGTGCTTCATCTGTAGCAGGTGCAGGAGATACAGTTGACATGAGCAGTGGAAAACGTAGCCATACAACTGACTGCGTTGGCGGAAGAAAAAACTCCAAGCATCCTGCAGCCACAATCTCCCAGGAGCCATCCATCACTGTGCTGAGTACTACCTGGAGGGTGCTGAGCTCCCTGCACTCCCACAGGCTATTCTGAGCTTCCAGTACCTCCCAAGAAGAGGCGTGGAAATGGTGCTGCAGCCCTGAAACCTAACGCATTCTGCTTGTGTTCCCTTCTATTTAGTTAGGAAAGTGGTAAACATTGCAGAGATTAACCTTGTAACCTCAGCTAATTCACATTAAGTTAGTAAAATGGAGCAGAATCTAGAAACAATCAGCATTTGTGGCTTTCTAGGCTGTTTAAGCTCATTTCTCTGCAATGCAAACCTCCCTCTCCAATGATTTGTTCGGCTTTAAGTCCTCTGAATTCCAAGCTTTTATGTTATTACAAGCTTCCCTTTACTGACTGTGTCTGTGCCAGCAGGTGCATGAACTGGGAGGCCCATGGCAATGTGCATTTTATTACTTCCAAACAGATTTTTAAATTTTTTTTCTTTTTTTTTTTATTCTTGCAAGTTCTGGAGCTATTACTTGGTGTTTGGCTATTAAGGTTACAAGTGCAGAGATGCCTCACTTCTGAGCCTGTAACTACAACTATCAAAAAGGCTACTGTGTAATCGGTACTTGAAATGTGCGTGCCAGCTGGGAAACCTGCACACGTGGAAAAATGCCAGTGTAAAGAATAAAGAGACATAATAAATTCTGCTAAGAAAGCAAGATGTTTCAACCGGGATTTCTGTTTGCATCAAAAGGAAACCATCCTACTGCATTAATAAACAGGGCTATGCTTCTACCAGATCCTGCATACGAGCGGTCCCCAGGCAGCTCTATCGCTGAGATGAGGAAGCTCCAGGCAGTGTCCCAGGGCTGCCATTCAGGAAGGAGAGTGCTTCTCTCCATCAGCTCCAAAGGAGCATCCCCCCTTGCTCGCGAGGTGTTTGCTCTCTGTGATGCTGCCTGCTGTTCCTGCCTGGTTTTGGCTACATGCTCTGATTTATCTCTGGCAGGAAATGTACATGAGGTGATGGCTATAACCAGTCAGACAGGGCCTTTGAGAGAGGGAAGGCAAACTCTGGTAGCTTCATGAAAAAAAGATGACTCAGTTGGGTTGCCATTAAACTGTATGTACACAGCCCTGCTCAGAACTATTTCTGGTTTCTATTTAAACGTTCCAAGAGCAGTGGAAGTCCATTTACAGGAAATCAAATAGCAGACAATAGGGACCTGCCTCAGCAGGAAAAAGCACAGGCTTTCATTTACAAGGAACTAATTCTTCCAAGCAAGGGGGAGTGCCAGACACAGCGACAGACTCCCTTTCCCTTCCCAAATGGCTGCTAAAAGGGACAGACATTGCACTCTGTCAAAATGTTTACGTATGGCCTCCCCGACAGCCAAACCTGCTGTCGCTGAGAGCCAGAAGCGAGCAATAAATAATACCACTGACTTTCACCTTGCTGTAAAAGCTTTCATCTCAGAGGACAGGAAACCCTTTCCGAAACACTTCACACCTTGAAAAAATGCCTTTGCATTAGTAAGTGGGAACTGAAATGACCTTCAGGAGAGGTGTTGATGCGCAAGGGGACCTAGTCCAGAGACTGTTTATTTGCATACTTGCTCTGTTAAAGGATGAGACTTGAGGAACATGTTCCTTTAATACAGTCTCAGTCAGCCTTTGTTTCTCCTTTTTGGAAGAGAATGCTTTCAGGAAGAGGGTTGTGATTCATTTTGTGCCTACTTTTAAGGGACTGTGGTGGGGAAAAATAGGTTTGAATTTTCATGCATTAGTCCTTGCAAAGTGTTAAAATCAGACAATTGTAGATGATGGTCTTGCTGACACTCCTGTGGCTTTTGTAGCCTGTCAGTGCTCTTAGCAGGCTGAGAGGCTACTGGTTATTTTCTGCAGACACTTGTCCTCCACCAAATCTTTAAATAAAAACATTCTTACACCCACTTGTTCTTCTGAGACCCTCTTCATCAGCTCTCCTGCCTGTACACTTTTATAACCTGTGATCTGTTTATGGGTTTAACTTTATAGCCAGCCTAATTAGCTGTTGTGATAAGGATAATCAGGTAATTAGGATAATTTGGATAGCACAGTATGAGGCTTTTCAAACCTCTCTTCTGGAGAGCTTTGTCTGCCACAGTGTAGTCAGTGACACTTATCTGATCTGATAGAAAACAAAAAGCCCATATATCTCTGAGCATGATTGATGGCAGAGAGTTACCATCCAAGCCAAAAAGCTGAGAATAAGTAACCTTGAGACACACTCTGTGAGGAGAGAGCTGTAGCACTGAACTTGCGCAGTCACAGCTGAAAGACACACGACGTGATAGCTTCCTCTTATCCCGCTGGTTACAAAATCAGGACCGGGATCCCTCTGTTCCTAACCTGCTGACTTCTGATAGAGACAACGATGAAGCACTAGACAAAATTAGCAAGAAAGCAGGGAATTCTCCCTCCCTTAATATTTTCAAATCCAAACTGAATGCTTTCTTGGAAGATACACTCCAGCCAAATACAAGTTACAAGCCACAGAGCAGGAACAACTAGAAACTCTATCGCTCCTCAGAGAGGGTGAGATTGCAAGGTCTCGAGCCTCTCTTGTCTGAATGCCTGTGAATTGATGGACTTTCTCTTGTAACCCTTTTCTCTCATTCCCTTTTCCCTGTAGTTCCTAATCTAGCTGTTGTGAGCATGAAAGTAGGACTGGCAATGGGATCATAATTGCAAAGATAGGACCTTAGGTAGAAAAGTTTGGAAACATTTTCCTGTTCCTAATTGTAATTGCTGACCAGTTTTCAGGAGGTAAATTTCCCAAATTGTTTCAAGAGGTGAAGTGTCATCCAAAGCTCAGGGAGGCCTAAAAGGCGAGATACAAACTGGGAATAAACAGGGAATTTGAAAAGAACAAAGTGGGGAGAGTGAACATTAAACACCCATTTGAATTTCCAACATTCATTGGAAGGGAGTATTGAGCAACTGTTGGAGCCTGGGCTGAGGAGGAAGAAGTTACAGGACCTGTTAAACATGTTATGTGTTCATGGAGAAAGAAATGTGAAAGCTGGTGACCGATGAAATTTCTAGGGCACGAAAAGAGAAGGTGATTCATCACGGAGAAGCGCAGCCAGGCTGAGCTCTGTTATTCACTGCTCCGAGCTGCCCCCAGGAACTGTCCCCTCTGTGTCCACGCTGGAAATACAAAAAAGCTGACTGAGGGAAGCTGAAGGGAAGGAACCTTCACAGGTGGAACATCACGTGGGCACTCCTGGGGACAGGTACAGATGCAGGTGCAGAACACTCCCCTTCTCTGCCTTTCGATGTTCAGGCCACATCTGGAGACAGAGGGGTGTGGAAGGCATCACAGCTGGGAGGTGAGATAAGACTATGCAGCCCCTCCAGCACAGTCAGTTGGCCAGGGCTCAATCCTAACAGCTGAGCTACAGAAAAGGAGCTGAGATGAAACTGAAACGCCAGGAAGTCTCACGAGAGCCTGCTATTCTTGTAATCCTGGGTCTGCCTGGGGGCATAGAGAGAAAAAAGCTTTCCTAACAAATTGGTTTACTGAGGTTTTAAAGTGGAGACAGGCAAGGATCCAATCTATATAGAGAAAACATGCAAGAGTCATGCCAAATACAAGCTGAATTATAAGAAAATATGGGCTGGAGCTCCTCTAACCTGCCATATATTAGACCTGAGGGGTTCAGGCAGCACTGGTGTAATAGAAGTCTCCTGATCTCTGCACAAGGGCTGGTCTTATCAAAGTGTCATTCTTGGAGGAGAAAAAGCTGCATTCCCTATCACTCCTGCAAAGCAGATGAATCCAGGATTTCCTGGTTAGGAAGGACCGGATGTTCTTCAAGACAAGCAGAAATCTCTGGGCAAGGCTAGAAGCCAAATCAATTCTTAACTTCTTCCAGTAGTCTCCTGGGTTCTTCAGCGTTGCTATTCTGTATATGCTGCAATTAACTGGACTGATTGCCCAAACGTCTATTGGCTGATGCAGTGCCTGCAGGCTTTCCTAAACAAAAGCCACGATTTGCTTCTGAATTGTAGTTCAGTGATTTGCACTGTATTTATGTTCTCAGATGAATGCCTCTAGTCCATTCTTTCCATTAAATCACTCTTGGCTTTTACATGTAACTGAGTCTTGCAACAGACCTTACTCTTAACCAGCACTGATTTTTTGCTGAAGTGATTTTTCCCTCACAAGATGTCAATTTGAGTAACTTTTTTCCCCACAATAATCTGTAGTGATGATGACTTTTCTCACTAATACTTTTAACCCCTTTTTTACAGAAAAAAATTATATTGTGTATTTAGTCTTCTCTGGTTTTAGTTACTTGTTGACATTCCTGTGTCATTCAGTTTTCCATGTCCTAACCTATTGTAGAAGTGTTGTGGCAGTTATGTTTTGGGATGAAAAAGAAGGACGTTTAGAGTGAGATGAAGCAAATGGGAAAGTGGACACAATCACACAGTGCGTTCATCAAGTGAGATGATATATGACATAACAGACGGCACAGGATGTGACAGTTATGTTATAATACCTGCTATAACAGCCATTATTTTTATCATTTATTATTTTATTTTTAAATAAATAAGGGCAGCTGCTACTCAGCAATGATTGAAACATCCTGTCTTTTCTGGATTATATCTCCTACAAGTGTTGGGATATCCTAGCATTTGGAACAAAAAAAGAACTCATAAATTGGATGAGCAGCTATTGTTTAAAATATTTTAACACTATTCCCATTGAAGACTAGAATGGCTATGTCTCAAGAAATGATGTAAAACTAATAAAAGTAACATAAGAATAAATATATACAAGAACATTTTTTTTCCCCAAAAAGGACATTTTTTCTGAATGCGTAGATCACAGAAGAAAACATTCCGTGCTTTTTTTTCACTATGGCTCAGAATGAAAGGAGATTTTCCAATTTTGCACTGGTGAAAAAAACTAATAGTTGTACCCATACATAGAACTGCCATGTTTATATAGAAGTGCAATGTTTCATTCCTGCTTGATGACTGTTGTCCTGTTTATGTGTCCCAGGGAGTGTTGCATCCCCCAGACTGAAGCAGGCCTGTTACACTCAAGGTTTGTGTCCCCAGTAACAACTGGCACCTATTTCTTTAGTAGTTAAGGTTCACTTTTAAACTTCTTTTTTTAGGACTGAATGTTCCTTTCAAAATACATGACATATTAATACCCATTATGGATTTAAGTATTACTGTTATCTCTATAAATGCCCACTCTGTTTCTGAGTTGTCTCCCTCAGTGATATTGTCTGGCAACAAATTACACTATGCAAAAATAAAATTAAAATTTAAAAGCATATCCTTTCACTGGCTTTGAATTTGTTTCACTGAATTGCCATTTGTTTGTGGGTTTTTTGCATTATGAACCAAGGGGAGCCAAATTTCCCTGTCTCTGTTCCCTGATACTTTTATTGCTCATACAGTTTATCATTTATCTTCTACTTCTCTCCATCATGAAAAAATGACATTTAACAATCTCTTCTCAGAGATATCTTTTCTAGTTTCTTCATCATTTTTGTTACCATTCTCCAAGCTCTGTGTGTAGAGCATGTTTTTGAGACAGGTAATGAGGAATGCACATTAGAACTGGCTGGAAATTTGCTGGTTTTTCATCAGAGTGAGGAAAATTATTTATGCTGAAACAACTTTTGGTGAAAGACACATATATTTTCTTTAATTTGGAACAACTGAAAAAATCAATAGAACTACATTTTATCATTTTAAAAAGTCCAAAAATATGCTTATTTCATGTAGTAAATAAATTATCTTTATGTTTGCAATCAAAATTAAACATTTCCAGATGACCAAAAAATAGTTTTTGGGAATCTAGGGGAAGATTTTTCTAGACAATCCTTTCAGGATAGAAGTTATGCACTCAAATTGCATTACAATAGTCTTTGCTATTTTCTTTTCCATCCCACCTACAGCTTCATGTATTGTTTGCCTTTTGATCTTAGCTACATATTCCTGCCCTTCCATCTATTGTAAGTATTTCTGAAGAGCATGTCAGCTCAGTAAGGAAAATGGTTACACTTCCAGCACTTGAAGACAATTATTCCTCTGCTGAGGCATGCTTAGGACCATTGGGGCAGCCTGACTTCTGTCTGTATGTTTTCCTGTATGTGTGTCTCAGGAAATGTCATTCTCAGATCCCACAAGCACTTGTGACTAGTAGCAGGCCATGAGCTTTCCCTTAAAGGTGTCAAAGACATCTGTGTTGGTCCCTTGGTCTCAGAGATGTTGTGTCTCCTGTCCTGTTTGCCAGAGATGGGCAATGTCTCCCAGTCCAAACACTTCCCCGGGGGGACCATGGTGCAAGCAGAGTGTGGAAAAGAGCTCCAAGCAGGCCTCAGTCTCAGGTGGCTGGGCTGGAGCTAACGTTTCTCTCCAGCCTGTGAGGACCAGCTGGAGGAAAGCTGTCCTGTGCTGGGGGCAGCAGGGAGTGGGCACCACCTGGACAGCATGTATAATGCTCTTCTAAACCCAGACAAAAGTCGCTTTGCCAGTTTTTGGCTATTAAATTGACACTTTCATATCACATATCTCAGCAAGTCCAGCAAACACCTTGGTATTGAGACAGTTGACCTTGCAGCAATTAAATGTTATTAACTTATTAAGAAACAATGAGAGATCTTGGTGTGGCAGACATTTCAGACAAAGCAACTCGTGTGGGCAAATGTATCATGAATAACAGGAAGACACCAAGGCCCTAAAGCTGTGAAATGTCCAGTGTTCAAAGCTCCTACTAGTTTTGGAAGGAGGTAATTTTGTGCAGAGCACAACAACATTTGACCCAAAAAGGCTATTTTAGGAGGTCAGACAGCCCTCACCAAGCTGTTCTCCTTGAGCTGTCAGACCAATGGGGTTCTCCAGGTGTTATTAATGCTGAAAGCTTTTTGCTTGGACTAGCATGGAGAGATAGGGATGTCTCCTGGGGAGTTAAAAGGCTGCTTTGCACATAATAAAAGATGCTTTAATACCATCCCATGGAGATTCATCTAGTTTCTAATCTATCAAAACTAATTTGTGCCTCAGGGGCCTTTGGACCATTGCCCAAGTTGCCTTGCCCATTTCTCACAAAAAAACCTGAAAGTTTGGCAGCATCATCATTTCATGAATGAAGCAGATTGATGTAAACAATGCTGTAAGTTTAACGGGGTCTACACTTACAAGCATTAGTCCCACTCTGACCCCATACTCTAGACTCCTGCTGACCTGGGGGTTAGGCTCGTCTGAAGATAACATGAGTTTCTACACCAGTCCCCAGATTTATTCAAGCTTGTGTTGACTTTCAGCCTGTCTGCCTAAAATATACACGGGGAAGGACAGATTGCTTTCTGCACCAAGTGCTGTCTAAAGGAAGTGTCTGCTGAGTTTTTGGTTCTGGGCCAAGTTTCCTGCTGTCTAACATTAGGGCTTTGGCAAGGCAGTCTGGGCCCTGTCACAAAAAGAATCTATAAAAATGGTTTTTCCTTGTCATCACACATAATTAAGGACAACATTTTAATCAGGCTGCTCCCACTTAATTGCAGTGCTTTGCGTTAGCTACCCTGGACCTGCTGTTTTAAGTAGATCCAGTGCATTTGTCAGACTGGGTCAGGCTGGGAAGATGAAACCTCATCGGAGATATGGAGAAGTCAATTATTTTATAAGGAAGGAATGTGCTCATGTCATGGTGTGTTACAAAATAACCATGGTTAAATGCAGGAGGGATCGATTGCTGTGGTGCTGGAAGCAGTCAGCTTTAAACTCTGGGAGCTTGCTGTGGTTTAAGAGACCACATGGAGAGCTGAAGCTTTTGGAATCAAATCTTGGGACTGGACAGGCAATTTTGATTGGTTGATGCTTTTATTTGATTTAAATAATAAACAGAACAATGAAAAGAATTTTTAGGTGCCTTGCACATGAAAAATATTCCTAACAACTCAAGACCTGTTTTTATTTAAAAGGTAAACCAAAGAACTCAACCGGGAAGCCATGAATGGTAACCTTTTGATCATTCACAGCCCCAACTGCTCCAAAAACTTTTTGCCAAAGGGTTGGGGTTTTTTTGCAGCATGCCTTGGAGCTCACCATTTTTAGACCCTGTCAGCTCAAGATATAGGAGGGAAGAACATTTTTGAACATCATGGAGGCCTTAAAACCTGTTTCATTTATAGCCAGAAGGATCCCACAGGACCACTCAAGCAAAAGAAACTCCTGAAAGGAGACAATCCTTCCATTGTTGGGCAATGGTGATCTCTACAGCTTGCTCTAAATGCTGCAGAGAAGCCAGTGGGCAGACCTGATATCTTGAGCTCCCTGTGCAACAATCCGCTCAGTCCATGATGCATTTTGCTCCAGCTTCAGCTTGTAAAGTGCAGCCCAGTACAAGGCTGCCATGGAAAGACAGGAATAGACAGGACAGTGGTAAGAAGTGCATTGGCCTCCTAGTGCTACTCACCATGCCCTGTGTTTTGGAAGCTTTCAGGAATGAGCCACAGATGCATATGGATGTAGGTTGGCCTTGCACATGTGCATTGTCAGTATGGGACAGTGAGCTTAATAAGGTGCCATTGCAAGCCTGATGCATCCATCAGTTGCTATTCTCTGTAGCCTGATTTATGCAAAGCTGATCATTCAAAGACCATACTTTGAAGGATGCAGCCCTCTGTCAGAGATGTTGTTGCTAGCAGTTGCCAAATGAGAGTTATGTTTGCCAAATACTTTTAATAACACCAGTCAGTTGTTTACTATATGTTTAAGCTAATTCAGGCTTCCCATCAAGAAACACAGGAAACTGTTGGCATCCAGACATAAGGTAGACTAAGGCCAAAGTTGCCTTCTCTGTTCAAGCATATTGACATTTTGTAGTCTATTATTAACAGCATTTGATGACTGTTACTGTTCTTACCTTTGACTGAGAGAGGTAGATATGGAGAACTACCACTCCAAGCTGCTGAGAGTGCATGAACTGTAGATTTCAATGAGCAGCTTTTGAATAAATCTGTAGCCACGGTTCCAGTTTTGTCCACAGCATAGCCAGGGAATCTGATATACAGATGGGTTGGGGACACCCCTGAAGTTGCAGCGCAGACATACTAAGAATCTGGACCACCAGTTTTATTTCCTGATAATAATCAACTAGATTTTCTGCTACCTGAATGAATGGCTGCCCAAAAGACTGTGTCATAAACCCAGCAGGTCCCATGCAGGACCATCAGACCTGCAGATGATGACAAGTCTGCGTGAATGTCTACAGCAAAAGAAGCCTCTGTCCAGCAGCGACTGGTACCACATTTTGCAGTGAGGTGGAGATAAGGCATCTGTTTGGTCTGCAGGAGTGGTTTGGTGTGACACATCCCACTCTTGATTGTCCAGGATGTCATCTCGTGCATGCAATTAGAAGCTGTGGCATCTATTGTTGTGTAGATTTATGGTAAAAAGGTGGTGGCATGAAGGCAGCTTGAGGCCTTTGTTCTGCTTCTTCATTAGCTCTCTCCTCTCAACTTCCCGATATTGTCAAATCACTCCTGGCTGCTGCACAGAATAGGGATTTCTGGGTGCCCAAAGCTGCAGAGAAATAGTGGTGCTGCAAAGCAGCCAGGAGGGACAATATGCATGCATGAGTGTTGTATCCTGTTTCTTCCTTCATGGAAGGAAGAAGGAACATATCCTATGTCCCTTCCTTCCACCATGGGATCATCCAGCCCAACATGGTGGGGGATGCTGTCTGTCACATAGTCTGGTGCGGGTGCAGGACCATACACCGGGGCCTGCAATCCTCTTGTCTTCACGCACACCCTTCCATTTAGCTGCAAATTCCAAGTCAAGCCCAACACATGGGTAAGTCAATTAAAAAATCATCATCAGTAAACAGGTGACAAGAGATAGGTCTTCACCTACAGCTGTTGTCTTTGAATGCTCACTAGTGCCTCTCTTCCAATGGAATGGGCTGTGCTGTGGCACACATACAGGTGTCCATGAAATGCAGAGGACTAGCCTTAGCTGTGATCTTCCCCATGGTAGCTTTTCAGGCCTCAGTAGTTTTTCAAAGGTTGAAGAACTGGTGGGGAAGAGATGCTAAGCTGGCCTGTGTGCTGCCTGGCTTGGCTGACAGTCCCCAGTGTGATTCCAGGCCATGGACCTGTTTCACATGAGTTGCTCAGGAGAGGCAGACCGTGTCTGACGTGATGGGGCCCACAGATGTTTCAGAAAGGCACTGTCCCAGGTTTCCTGGTATTCCCCTCAGTGGTCAGTTCAAGCTATTAAAAGTCAGGCCTGCCAGAGGTGCTGGTGTCTTGTCAATGATTTTGGCCATCACCCACTGGAAATCTCTTTCCAAATTCCTACCTCAACCACAGATATTCTCAGGAGAGGAATAAATAGCTGTATCGGCCAGAAATAGGAGATTGGAAAGTCAGCAGTGGAAATCCCCTTTTGGCAACTGCTGTCTGTGGATAAAAGCTGAAAGAGAACTGTGCAAAGGGAACATTGCTGCTGCCAGCACTGGCCTCCACTGGACACTCTGTACTGGACCATATTTCAAGGACATCTGTAAACATCATCCTCTTTCGAGCATGTCAGGTGCTTGACAGGACTAGAGAGGATTTACATTTAGGCAACAAGGGAAGGATCAACTGAGGATATGGTCCTCTTCTCATTCCAGAATTGTAGTCAGGTTTCCTGGAAGGTGATCATTCTCAAAGCCCAAGCATTCACAATCCCACATTCTCCTAATATTTTACATCACAAAGTCACCTGGTACATGCATTTAACTTTGCAATGAAACACAATGGAAACACTTCCAAGAACTGTGATGGTATCTCACCAGCAGTTAAAATAACTCCCTGCAGTATTTTCTCAGTGGAAGGAATGGACAGGTGGGCCAGTAACTTCATATGCCATGCCAGCTGTATCCTCAAAAGGACCTGACCTGTCTTGGTTAAAAGTTTTGGATCTCAGTGGAAGCAACCTGATGCACATCTGAAATCCCAGGCACCAAAGTCACAATTACAAAGGACATTTGATTACCTGACTGTTATGGATCACTGGACATTTCTTATTGCCATGGAGTTCTTGAACTCAGCTCACAATAAGCTGTTCTGAAAGTAAACATCTGACTGCAATGAGGGTACAGCAGCGACAAAAGCGAAGAGCAGTGGGCTTTCAGTGTTAGCAACCTGTCACTAGGACATGAGATGGGACTCCCACGGTCATGATTCTCTTTCTGCCTGTATGTGTTCTATAGTCTGTGGCAAGTAACTTCATTTATCCATTTCTCAGTTTCCCTTTGTCTTCTCTAAGATGGTAAGCTTTTCTGGGCAGGGACCTGGATCACATTCAGGGTCTTTAGGTGCTACTGAAATACAAAAATACAGCAGTACCAGAACTCCTTGAAGACCTTGTTCCTTCTCCATTTGCACGTGGTCACACCTCATCAGAGCAGTGTGGATAAGACTTGGTTAATGTGACATATCTTACATACTTCCTTTTCAGCAGGGTGTTTAAGAGCCCCAGAATATGTATTTAATGAGATGCTAATATACTGTACACATACTTTATGAATCTTGACAAGGGTGCCTGCACTGACAGTCAGTCACAGGAGATGTATTAGGTGCAAATCACAGCAGGCAGGATTGAGACCTCGCTGCCCACTTTGACAGCAGAAATCTCTGGGAAGCTCAGAAGGTGCCTTTTGCATTTCCTAACGCCTTCTTGAATGAGGAAAGCTTCCTCAGGGATGCCTCAGCTCCAGTCCCTGGAAGGAGATGGGCATAGACAGAAGTGGTAAATCCAGCCATGTTCTGGTGAGGAACAGCTGCTCCAGCAGATCACCCCTCTCATGCACATTCCTTGCATTGTGGTCAGAATTACTTTTTGCCAACCAGTAAACTGTAGGGAAAAATGACAGCCCTGGAGAGAAGGACATAGCTGACACCACTGAATTGTGCACCTGGTTTGTATAAAATATGTACACTACAAGTCATGGGCTTATCTACCAACACTGCCACCACAGTCTCCTGGCACCATTGGAAAGCTTGGCTGTGTGTCATTTGCCATATACTGTCAATGGTTCCTGGGAGTTCCTCTTTTGTTTGATAAAACCCTATGCTTTTAAGGTAAGAGGATCAGTTATATACCTGTTGGTTCCAAGAAGGACTTAATGGCTGTGATGGAGAGCAAAATCACAACACGAATATGCTGCTGAGTCACAGAGTGCTAAGAGAATTTACATGGGTCAGCATGTTTAACATTGCCATCTAACTTTTCAAGCCAGCAGCTGATTTCTTGGCTCTGAAAAGCGCTAAGGTTATTCAATATATCACTATCTCTTCAGATTTGTTTTTCTGATGGCAAGTCAAAATATGGTTTCAATTTCATCAGAAAAAGTCTTATTTATACAAGTGTTTGCAGTGGATTTTTATGGTCTTTTCCCTGTTGGATCAGACCATAGCATCACATTCTGCTGAAGTTCGTGCCATTGCTGCAGCCAATGCTGATGGGCAGGGAATGCACCTTACGTTCAGCACATCACTCTTCCTTTTTCTTCTTCATTACCACTAAGGGAAATAATTGGGGAAAAGCCAGGAAGACTCCTTAAGGCATGTTTCCAAGTCAGGACCTGGGATGTGGCCAGGTAGCTTTCAGTAATGTGACAGGGAGCCAGTTTCCCACAAACCATTTCAAGAACGCACCCTCCATCTTCACAGTCCAGTTTCATCACAAATACCGAGGATCCACACACACACCCCCACACAGAGAACAAAGCAGAACAACACATGGCAAAGCAATCAAATATAAAATATAGGAGTTCGTGAATTTCATTTTGCCCCAGTGTTTTGGACTCTTCCCTTTAGAGAATTAATTTGGTTAAATGCATACATTTGTTGTGTTAGTTACTATCATGGACAGACTCAGTCTGTGATCAACACGTTGGTTTCTGCCTCTTGTTCCTTTTTTTCTTTTTTCTTTTTTTTTTTTTCTTTTTTCTTTTTCTGCTAATCACAACAATGGGGTTTTATTTATCCGCTAGCTTGTGAGATGGGAGTTTGCATCACAGCTCATCAATTGCTCCTGTCACTTCTCCAGTCACCTTATCAGCAAATAAAAACAAATCAGAAGAGTTAAGCACAGAGAGAGTGCCACTGAATGTGCAAACACTTTTTTTGCTTGGGCACTTGTGTACAGAACAATAACAGTGATATTTCTCTAAATGGGAACCTTTTCCTTCCACCAAAGCAGTCCCCACATCAGTAGCATTACTCCAGTGCCCAGGTAACTAGCTGCTTACTGCAAATTCTCAGTCCCAAGTAAATCAAAGAACATATTTCAAATTGAGATTGACAAATGCATTATGAGACATTTATTTTGTTAGAAAATAGCCCCCAAAAATAGACCAAAATCCCCCTCGTAGTCTGGTTGCAAACAGTAACTTGCTCATCTCTCCTTCTCAGAGGAATATCAACACAAAGCTGGTCAGCAGAGTGTAAAACTGCTTTGAAATTCAGCAGGTTAGCTCCGTGGCATGCACTCCCATGCAAACAGTGCTTTAAATCCTATCAGCATCTTGTGAAAATCAGCTTGTGAAAATAGGAATATAAGTTTCTCAGTTGACCAGCCAAACAGAAACAATATGTTTTCAAATGACATTGAAGTTCTTATGATTATTTTTAGTTTTTCCACTAAAAGATGTGAAAAAATATCCTTGCAGAATAATGTCTTTTCTTTCATTTTGTTCTCCTGAATTTTTCTTTTATAATAATTTAAATACCTTTAGGGACCAGTAACAATTTTAAAAAGTAAAAACCTGTATTTTAGACTCTATTACTGCAAATTGCTAATCTTTCTCAAGATTTTCTTTCTGAAAATTTAATTAATATATACATTTCTATAGAATTTTTGTCATCATAAATACATGGTTTTCAGTGGAAAATTTTTTGCCTAAGATGATATGATTTTCTCAGCATACATGACATGGTGTAAACAGAGAGGGTATTTTGAGCACTTGAATATTTTGATATTCCAAAACCTCTTTAGTATATAGTTTTTCTAACACTTTTTTCCAGTTCCTCAAATGAATACGAGGAATCAGTTTAGTGAAGCCATCAAAGATGAATTTAACCATGACTTCACCATGACTCAACTCACAAATTAAACCCATTGCTGTGTCTAAATAAACACAAAGCTCAGCAGCACAGCTTTGGTATTCATGTTTCTCGGAGCCATAGCTCTCACTAAAATATATTACTCCCTATATAAACGACAACAGCTAGAATTTTTTAACCTCAGTTAAAGTGCAAAAACAAAGCAGGAATCCCTTTTCCATTCCTTACTCTGTTAGATTTATGATCAAAAATACGATGTGTCTCTCAACAGGGGGAGGTCACAGAATGGTCTGAGCTAATATCAGAGCCTGTGAAAAAATGCATTGTTGTTTAGTTAACCAGTGTCACACAATTAGGCAATGTTCAAAAATCAATTAGTCATACACTATAGCCAAAATGGCATGTTTTTCTAACTGTGGTATATTTTATTGCCTCTTGAAGCCCTGATACTAGTTTTAACCAAGATGTTTTTCAGTACTATATGACTTTAAAATGATGCTTTCTTAGGAAAAAAAAAAAATCTTTCAAATCTGGAAATGATGGAGTTCCTAAAACATCCAGAACAGCTTTAGAACAATTACTTTTGTCTGCCCTGCTCTATATTTTCAAAAGCTTTTAGGTCAGTTTGTCTTTCTTCTTTTTCTTCTTCTTTTTTTTAATTTAACTAAGATGCAGCTGTGAAAACTGGATTCTTCTTTTGAACTCCTGTATTTACGTTTGCTTCCGGCAGCCCTGAGGAAATGTGATTGTTTTAAAGCTTGCTGCAGAGTTTAAAAGGTTTTAATATGGGAGGCCAAAAGTAACATCTTACACAGTCCAGTGGATTTAGAGGTCCATACTGTCTTAATCTCTGTGGTGATCAGGTGAAGCTGGGGTGTGATTGCACCACAGATATGTTCGTGATTTCTAGTGAATAAGCAGCTAATAAAAAGATTAATGAGTCAAAGGGTTCTGAGCTGGACCAGACTTTCCCCAAGGTCAAGACCATTTGTGCACAGGGCAATATTTCTGATCTGTCTCAAAGGAGAGCATACAAGGTTTTGGTAGATATAACATTTATACAATTAACTTACATTTTAAGATACATGGAAGGTAAGACTGTTTCGGCCAAGATGTACCAACTAACACACTGGTCATCATAATGCACAAAATGGGTCTCCTGACACGGGTAATCCTTATTGCATAGTTGCCATTGCCACCAGGCAAACTGGTCACTCTTGTGGCAGGAAAGTCAGGTCCCAGATAAGCATGTCCCTGGGCAGAAGCAGTGAGTGTCAGCCTGTTAGCCGGTTTCCTTCAGGGACTGGAGCACTCTCCTGATTTTCTGTGTGTATCATGCATAGAGGTGGACTTTTAACCTCAGCTAAAAGTCAAACCCTCAATCCTATAGCAAAAACTAATCTCAATCCTAATCAAAGAAAGATTTAAATTGAATTTTAGTCTTATAGTTAATGCAAATCAGCATCAATACATTTAAATACTATCACCATACCAAAATGAACAGACTTTAGTGATGAATTAAAGACCTCAGGTTTGCTCCAGAGGCCCAGCTCATAACTGTACCTGTGTATGTAGTCCTACCAAAATCAGTGGTATTCTATCAGGAGTATCCCTTTGGTATGCTGCTGGGTGAAGATATCAAGTGATATATAGCTGGTGATAGGTTATATGTTCCAGCCAACACAGATGGTGTTATGGGCAAACTCCTATTGTATTTTGGTCACTGAAGCTTTCATTCTAGTTCAACTGTGGCTGGTAATCAGCATCACTTGGCTCCATGTGTGCAGGTCCAGGGTCTTCTCTGCAGTGAGGTGGTGGGAAACACTGCTGCAGAATCTACAGCTGCTGCCTCCAGAAAGAGAACCCCTGGGGTGAATTTTCAAAAAGATCTGGGTTGGTAATACAGTGAAGAAGGGCAGGAAAATGTTATAGAGATCAACATCTCTTCTGTGCAACTAGCTAAATGACTATCTGTGTCCAGATCAGATTCCTCATCTGGCTTGCTTTATTTCTAGTAGAAAGATATTACATGCCAGGCTCTCTTTCTTCTGTTTTTTCTTTAACTTGAGGGTACAAGCAAAATCTGATGGCCAAGACATAAAGACTTGTTGTACTGCATCCTATGGCAAGGGACTACTCACTAAATACTCTGGCTTTTGTCATCCTAGTTACAAGTGGTCCCAAAAAGCATGGGAATTCATGGTTGGGAGGTCTGTCCTATTTAATTCCAACATTATCTCCTCAGATTCAAATCCATGACCTAGTGAAAAAGTGATATTAACCATGTCACTAACTAAGGCAAGGTAGATTGGCACTTAAACATGATTTTTTTCTGTATGTTGATGTAAATAAACCATATCCAGTGAAGACTTCCCAGCCTTTACGATAGCACAACTTGATTAGCTGTGTGACTTGTACAGAGAAGTTTTACTCTGGGTGAAATATCCATACAATAGGTTTAAATTTTTTTTACGGTTCAAAGTGCTTCTCTTTACATTTTGGTGCTGGAAGTGAGTGAGGAGCCTGACTGTGTCAAGATCCATGTTAAGTCTCCTCAGTACAGTATGTGCCTGGCTCAGATGGCCTGAGTGTCACTGAAGAAGAATGTGTGTGGGCCATGGATTGCTTTCATCAGCAATATTTGCTGATCACTGTGGTGCTTACAGTGGCAGGAGATCACAGCGCTGCTTTTGGGGATATGTCAAGGAGCATTTGGGAGGTAACTGTCCAGAACGGCATGCTCCGGTGTGTGAAAGGGCAGGGGGGGGTTGAAACTGAGTTACTACCAGCCCACTTCAGTAAAAAAAAAAGCAGATTTTGATAAAGAAAGTAGCTGCTGTCCCAGGGAGGGAGGTGTGAGAAGCCATGGTCTGCTTTCTCCTACTATGCTGAGCTCTCTATGCTAAAGAGTATCACCCTGGCACAGTGTGGTCTCGGTTTGTCAGGACTCAGGCTGCATCATTTCAGAGGTTAAAATACAATTGCTCTCTCCAGTGATGATAAAGGGCTGAGCAAAATCTCTGTAACAATAACAGAAAATCAAAGGAGCACTATATATATCTTACATTAAGTATGATAGAACTGAATCTACAGTAAGCTTTAATACTTGAGAAGTTGAGAATATGAAATAAAAATATCTGCTTTATTTTCAAAAAATGTTTGCTCTTAAAAGAACTTTTTGTTTAAAATCTCTGTCCTGGTTTTGACTGGGATGGAGTTAATTTTCTTCCTAGTAGCAGGTATAGTGCTGTGCTTTGGATTTAGGATGAGAATAATGTTGATAACACACTGATATTTTGGCTGTTGCTAGGCAATGTTTACACCAAGTCAAGGACTTTCCAGCTTCTCATACTGCCCTGCCAGTGAGTAGCTGGGGGTGCACAAGGAACTGGGAAGCAACACAGCCAGGACAGCTGACCCAAACTGGCCAAAAGGATATTCCATACCATATGATGTCATGCTCAGCATATAACTTGGGGGAAGCTGGCCCGGGGATTATACCGTCGCTCAGGAACTAGCTGGGCATTGGTAGTCTGCAGGTGGTGAGCAATTGTGCTGTGCATCACTTGGTTTGTATATTCTATTACTATTATTTTATCATCATCATCATCACCATCATCATCTTATTCTGTTCTATTAAACTGTCTTTATCTCAACCCACAAGTTTTACTTTTTTTTTTCTGATTCTTTCCCCCATCCCACAGGGGTGGGACGGGGAGTGAGCAAATGGCTGTGTGGTTGTTTTAGCTGCTCGCTGGGTTAAATCACAATAATCTCCTAAATCTAAAAGGAAATAAGGACCACTTGAAAAGATGAGATGACACCCCCAAAGCATAACTTCACTGTGTACCTCGCTCACCCCATGAGGAGAGCTGCCTGCAGAGAGCAGCAATGAGGTGCATCACAGCGCATGCCTGGGAAGCAAAATTCTGGCTCGAGACAGCCTCCTTGAATTATGCATTTTCCTTGTAAATGGTGGCTGTGCAGAGGTCATGGGTATCCCAACTCCCCTCCAAGAGCAGAGTGACTAAACCTTTGCCTTCTGGGCAGTATGCAAGAGGCCTGTTTGATCTCTTGTTTGTACATGATTTCCACTCATCTCCTTCCAGAGGAACTTGCTGTCCTGTTGAAGAGAGCCCTGCCTCCTGGGACACAGCACAGACCCTTGGTGGGTGTTCCTCTGCACACATGTTTCTAGATAGCAAGTTTGCCAAAGAGAAGTGCATACTCCCTCCCCACTACTCCTATGTGTTATATTGGGGGTTTTGACAGCTGCACTGTGAGTTCTTGTCATTGGCAGGAAGGAGGGATCAACAGAGCACAGAAATCCCTATCTTGGATATATCACTTCTCTTCCCTTTAAAATATGCAAAACAGTCACCTTAATTAGACATGAGCCAGAGCTGGATGCTTAAGATTCAGATTTTGGCTGTCCTCTGGAGTCTGGACCTTTGGTTCACGCTTGTTTGATAGCAATGTTTGACCTGGAGTCAGGACACCCAAGGAGTATACATCCCAGCCCTGGCCAAGCTTTGCTGTCTCTCTCTGTGTCAGTGGCTGGGAAATGACTTGTGGGTCTCTTCCGAATCACTTGTGGTTTTTCAGCACCTCCCTACTGGTGCTTGATATTCTCCTGCCTTCCTGCAGTGAAAAATCTGAAGTCCTCAACAAGACATTCAGAAGACCCTGGGACATTATGTATTGCCGTTTTCTTCTGTTTTCTCCTATTTTCTCCTTATCTCCTCATTAGCCTTTAATGTTTTACCCAGCACTTATCCTCAGTTTTGGAGATTTATTTTTGCCAGCTGATCTGGGAGATAACAGAGAAATTGGACTTTTTTGATGTTCTGCCTTAACTGTGAGTTACTTAATTTCTTCTAATAATTCTAATTGGACATCCTGAGAGAGCTCCAAATAATTTCTTTTTCTCTTGCAGTGTCTCCCCTCCAGACACTCAAAGATGCCTGTCTTACCACTCTGCAGACCTTCCTTTCTCCCTTGTGTTTTGGCCTAAACAGAACACACAGTTCTTTCGATATAACCCCACATAAGTCAGTCTCTCTAGCCACTCCATCATTTTGCTGTGCTTCTCTGAATTCCTTCCAATTTGTTCTCACTACTGTTACTGAGCTGTCCAGAACTGAATGCAATATTAATATTCCACACACTGTATATAGTGCCTGTCAGGCAAAGATTAGGAGCTTTATGAAGATTGATTATTTAAACCTCCCAATACCACCAGTGATCATGGAGTCAGTGACTATTATTACCCCAAATTTGAAAAATTCCGCTCATCTACTTATCAAGGTCAATTCATGTTTTTGATGGTTGAGTGAAATGTTAGCTTTCCTTATCGTCACTATAGTGAAGGATAAGCCAGTAGACTTTGGCATCCAGCCACAAAAAGTCTCATATCATAATAGCATTACGGTATTTGTAGGCGCCTAATGGAGCTGCCAGCCCCGAGTTCAGTGCTGAATACTGCCTGTTCGCTGCACGGGAGGGCTCGGCGCTTCAGGAGTCAACCGCAAGCCAGCATGCTGGGAGAGGAGAGGCTAAGGGAGCAGACGAGAAATGCTGATGGGAAAGACGGGTCTCAAATCCCTTTTTCTTTCTGGGACCGGAATCTGTGTCCTCCCCTTACTCCCCAAAACGGAAATGGGACTTGGGGGAATGGGACATTTCACACAACCTCTCTGAGGTCAATGATCATTTTTTTGTCTGCATCAAGCAGCTTAAAGACAGCTCCTCTGTCTTTCTAGGCTGGTGCTCAGGTCTAAGGAGCTGTAGTACTTCAGTCTCCAGGTTTATTGGTTTACATTGACTAGAGTACTTTGTAAGGGATGGGTACAACTAAAACATTTCAAAGCTGTCCATTAGAACAAATAGCATTGTCTAAGGCTTATTGTAATAGGATCAGTATTTTATGGTGGGACATGCTAGATTATACAGATGAAAAGGTTTTTTATAGTCACTACAAACAGATAGAGAGAAGAGTTAGGCTTCAGGTTTTGTTTATATAAAAACTTGAAACATTCCAGAAGCAAAGACCCTAAACCTGTGTGCTGTATGTTGTTGCAATGATTTCAAGGAAGCATAGTTATGTTGTTTCCTTTCCTGTCACGGTTTAACCCCAGCCAGCAACTGAGCCCCACACAGCCACTTGCTCACTTCCACTGATGGGATGAGGAGAGAATTGGAAGGGTAAAAGTGAGAAGACTCATGGGTTGAGATAAAGAAAGTTAATAGGTAGAGCAAAAGCTGCACACACAAGCAAAGCAAAACAAGGAATTAATTCACCACTTCCCATCAGCAGGCAGGTGTTCAGCCATCTCCAGGTAAGCAGGGCTCCATCACACATAATGGTGAGTTGGGAAGACAAATGCCATTACTCCGAACATGCCCCCCTTTCCTTCTTCATCCCCCGGCTGTATATGCTGAGCATGATGCCATATGTATGGAATATCCCTTTGGTCAGCTGGGGTCAGCTGTCCTGGCTGTTTCCCCTCCCAACTCCTTGTGCACCCCCAGCTGCTCACTGGTGGAGTGGTGTGAGAAGCAGAAAAGGCCTTGGCTTTGCGTAAGCACTGCTCAGCAGTAACCCAAACATCCCTGTGTTACCAACACTCTTTTCAGCACAAACCCAAAACAGAGCGCCATACTGGTTACTATAAAGAAAGTTAACTCTACCAAGCCAAACCCAGCACGTTCTCCCAATTGCCTCGTGCTACCCTTCTGAGACATATGTCCCTTGGTCGTACCATGGGCAGGGGCTCCCATGATGGACTACCTAGCCCTTTGTGCAGTAGCACAATGATGCATCATGCAAGCTGTAGCCAGGCTAGTCTTTCCAGAAAATGCTGGATATATGTCCTATGCCATACAGCCTTATCTTCTGCATGAAATGCCGTAGAGATGGGATGAAAATTTCCAGTGTTCCCTTTTCACAAAAAAACCCCCACCAACAAACAACCAAACAAAACACTTTTGCATGGAGAATTTTAACACAACCATGTGTCTCTCCACTTCTGCAGAAAGTGGAGTTTATGTTTCAGTGAAATAAACCTGTCCTGCCTGTAGGTTTGCTCAGATAAAACTCTGGCTCCATCACACACTCTGTATAGTTCCCCAGACATTTCCAGTAAGGGGTCAGCAGCGTCTAAAGGTTATTTTTTTCCCTTGTCAATGGCAGATGATGAGACTTTTCAGCCATGGCCATTCTTGGGAGTCTCTCCTGCTGCCCTGCCCATACACTTAGGCATAGTTATATCATAAGTTACTAGATAACAGTTGGCACACAGTCTGCCGAGTTGGTGAATCCCACTGTGGGATCAGTCACACTGATATACCTAAGCTTCACAAGTCTGACCCAGTGCTTGAGCTTACCAGACTGTAGTGTAGAAGGGGAAATGACCAGAAAAAATGCAGATGATTTCCTGGAAATTAACAGAAAAATATAGATTTGCCATGACGATGTAAGTAAAAAGCAGCTTAACCACTTACTGGCTGTCCTCAGCACCTTTGTAGATGATGGGTGAGAGTGATTAAAGATAAAATAGTGTGAAGTTGGTGTCTTCATTACTAATGTTCACTTGAGGGGAGTCTGTATTTACAGAGTGGCGCTTGATTTGAGTTCAGATGTTCATGAATTAAAATATCACTACATATGCACTTTTCTGCCCCATTTCAGAAGGACATGCAAGTGTACCTGGAACCAGCCAGACAAGCCCTTGGAGCTTCTGTCTGACCTCACTGTGAACTGTACAGCAAGCACCTTCATGGAATAAATGAAGTGGTTTGTGTAGTTGCAGAAGCATGATGACAGATATTTGCATAAACTCACAGTGGAGCCACTGATTAATGTGGTAGGAGGCTGTAAATTAGGATGGTGGCTCAAGAGTGTCTGTTCTGAGATTCTGGTGGTGCTAGAGGATTTTTCCTACACTGGGGGAACAGGACTGGTCTGAAGCAAGTCCAAGTTCAAAATCAAGTCTCTGTTCTGAAGGAAGTAATAAGTGATAAGGGTGAGATATGAGATATGAGAAATTATGGGCTGCAAACAACCCTCAAAGGCTTCTGGATTTAGTTCCTGAAGTTATCATGGGCCAGATGTTCATGCCAATGAGTTTCCTGAGGAAAATATATCTGTTCTACACATACCGATGAGGGAGGATGGCAGAATTGCCACGGAAAACCAATCCATATGGAGTGCTTTCCAATAGTTTTTAAAGTTAATGGAAACAGTCCAGTGGTTTAATTGTGCATAGTCCATCACCCCTCTCTGAAAGGTTGCCTGGCTCTGCTAAGCTTATGGAAAGGACTAAACCAAATGCTCCTAAACTCACAGCTCTTAATCTGTAGGAGGAAATTCCCAGTTAACCTCTGGTCTGTTTCTAGATGTTGTTAATCACAATTCTATCACTAATTTGCTGATTTAATGACTTCTTTAGAACATCTTCTAGCAAGTTGCTACGCATACTGGAAGGTAACATTGGCTTTGTAGTAGCTTTTTTAGACATGAACAGTGATGCCAACTTACTTCAGATTCACAAATTGCAGAAAGAGAAATTGCTGACAGAACTTCATCATCACTAAGTTTCAAAAGAGATACCAACGCTAACATGACTGTTCCTGCACAGTTCTCATGCTATGAGGGCTGAGCAACATTTTCCCAAAGGAAAAGATTTTGAAGAATACCCAAGCAAAGATTTGGGGCTTTGTTTTTAACCAAATTGTCCCACAGTTACACCAATTGCAAAAATCTATTCTTTTGTATGATGCTGGAATTTTTTCAGAGGATTCAATCTGCACAGTATCTGTACCAGCTCAGGATTTTGGCATTTTCACACAGTTTCTGCCTGCCTGCACACAACATTTTGCAGGAAAAACAGCATTTTCATGTGTTGGCTTTTAAGTATAAACTGGGATATTAAAGAGCGACAGTGGTTAGAAAATGTATCAACAACAGTGTGAAGAGATCTGCCTTCAGGATATTATTTCTGTACATAGAGCATTAGTGTTAGGAGTATTGTGCAATCCATGACTGAGAAACTCTCACCTCACTGGTTAGTTTTTGATATCTCAATGAGGCATGAAGACAGCAAATCCCTTGGTGGTTGGCAGGAGACATTGATTCATTTCACGGGTCTCAAGAGGGCAAAGACCAAACTTAATAACCTGAGAAGCGAACGTTTTGAGAAGTCTGATGTGGAGCCGGGCCTCCGATTTGAGCTCCTGCCGCTTACTCAGCTGAAAGTTGTTCACTTTGTGGAAATTTCTGAGAAGGCCAAAAATAACAGCATTCTGTTCCTCTTTGGAAATCCCTATTCCCTACCCCCTTCCTTTCCATTCAGGAGTTCAAGATGCTAAACCTAACCTCTGCTCCCTCCCTTCCCACCCTTGACTCCTTGCAAGGATGTCAGTGGAGGTGAACCATGAGCACAGTGTTGATGTAGTCTACTGCGTTTCATCGTGGAAAAGGGTAATTCCATGAACAATGTTCCCATGTGTCTCACTCCTATTTTAGCTTCTGCTCCTGGCACAGGCCACTGGCTCTCTCCTCCCCATGGCCAGTGGTACACAATTTCTGGGGCATTGAGAACTACTGCTTCTATCAGCTCATCCCCCTGTTTCCAGGAAAAGCAGTAGATGATAGAAACTAGTAGTAGAGTTTTTGTGGTTATCTTCAACGAAGTAACTTGAAGTTTCAGTGGGAAATAGCAAGTATTTACCAAAAAAGAACAATTGCAGTTTTTTACAAGCAAGAATTGGGTGCTTCTGGCCTACCAAGAGCAATCAGAAAGAAACAAAACCACTAAGGAAAGCAGAGATTTCCCTGAAATCTTTAATTAATGAAAGCTTTCTTCCCAAATTTCACCTGAGCTTCTCAGCCTGGGGGTTTCTATGGACAAAGCACTTCAGAGGGCCCAGAGAAAGCTGGCAGGAAAAACACTAAAACCTGAGGAATCAGATGGACTATGGGCCATGTGAATCTGGGCTGTAACAGCTTAAGATAAGACTGTCAAATTGAACAGAGATTTTCTTCTTGCAACGCTCTGTAAGGTAGATGTGAAAATCAGGAAATGGCCATTATTTGATGTCTCAACTTTCTTTTATTTCCCACACTTCTATTTTTTCATGGTGACTTCAGTTTGTATTTGTCCAACTGGACCACCTTATTTTGGTTTTCTACACACTGCTGTGGTGCAGGTGGGAATTTGGCAGATGCATAGAAAATGTAAGCAAGCTATAAAGGAAACAAAGATTATTATGAATAGAGGCTTTGAAAGGTGTTTAAGGTTTTTCTTATGGTGTTTCAATGAAATTTAGGGCAGTGGAGTGACCGACATGAAGGGGTACAGAAAAATATAATGTTCTTCCCATGGGAAAAATGTAATTTCAGCACTAAGGACAAACAAACAGTTGGGACAAGCAGTTGAAATAAAACTTAAGAGTTTATTTTTTAAAGAAAATCATGGGTTTAGAAATGCTGAAAAGCTGCCTTCAGTTTTAGGTTTGACCTTATTCTTGGCATATCCTTTTCCCACAAGGGCCTGTGGTGCCCCATGGCCCATGGAGTCTCGTGGTCACCCCTTGTCACGCCTCGTCCTGGAGCACTGGCTGGACCAGGCAAGAGGCTGCCGGACAGGGCTGCACGGCATGTCCCTGCAAGGCTCCCATGGTGCAGTGCAGACACCAGGCATCATGTCAACTCCAAACAAAATATTATGGGCCTTCTGCATTTTGTTTTGTGTCTTCTGTGGAAAATTCCACTGGAAATGATCTATTTCAGTGGAAAATGTTTGTAATATTGAAACAGACCCATTTTTGATAAGAGAAAGTGTGGGGGTGGAGGGATGCTCTGCCTAAAATATTTCAACTAACTCCACTTAACAGAAGAACCACTCATCTAACTGTTAGTCTAAAAACAATGGATTTACTATATTTGTTGTTAAAGAGAGTTCCAGGGAACTAAACCCACTAATGAATCAGGAATAAAACTCAGCTTGCTTTTATTTTTCATCCAAAACTAACAAGCAACCATAACTTTGAAAACAATGAGCTATACTGCTGGACAGCCTTAATTTTTCATTGTTTTGTTTCAAAACCGTGTGTTGCCAGTTAATAAAATGACCTGCATTGGAAGGACTCTGCATAGCTTTTTAAATGCTTCAAGGTGATCAAAATGTTTAAGGTTGATCCATGTTAATTCTTTCAGTATGTCTTGCTTTTCTGAAAAATCCAGAAATGTTTTTGGGCCAAGTCGTGCTAATGCAGCTCTAATGATTACAATTTAATGCAATTTGTAATGTACTTAAGAAAACAGAGCTTATCAACTTTAATGAGACTTCACATTCTCTGGACAAAAAGATCTTAAGTCACACCTGGAAACAAGATTCCTAAGTCTCTTGGATAATTCAGAAAATCTTACTTTTCTGCACATATTTCCTGCAAGGCAGGCTGATCATTGTGCACCCCCTATTAGAAATGAGTAGCTGATCAGAGCAGGCACAGCTGCAGCAATGGCATATTAACTCCTCCCGAAAGACCAGAATACCAGATCTACTATTTCTGATCACATCAGGCCACAGCACAGGGGTCGTTTATATTCGCCTGGTGACTGACTGAGCAAATGATGTGAAATGATCCATCCCTGCAGCTCTGACCTCATGGTACTGCACGGGCCCAGAAGGAGACGGAGTTCACTGAGACATCTCTTCCAAGTTTATTTCAGATTTGGTGGAGCATGAGGTCTTCTGTTTAGGATTTTATTATCTAATCTGTTCTCTAACATACTGCGTTAAAAACAAACACTCGTCATCTGTTTCCAGACCCAGAAACAGTCCTATATTCCCTCCACCTTTGTACAATGCATTCCAGCCACAAATGTTGGGGTTTTTTTCGCTATCCCTGATGTCCTGTTTAGAATGAAGAATGACTCTCTGTTTGGCCTGGGCATCGTTATTTACAAGTGTTTGTAAAATGTCTAGGACCAAGAAGGAAAGGGGAGAAAAAAGGCCAAAGGGACTGAAGGTGGGAAAGGACCATTAGCAATCGTTTGTTTTATTTAAAGTAAAAGTTCATTCTGGTGCTGTTTTAAAAAAATAAACCCATGTATTTTATTGCATGTGCTTGGGCCCAGCACGGGCTATTTTGGCCAGAGGGCTGCAGTGAAAAGTGGGGGTTTTTCCATTGATAACATGCAGGGTCTAATTGGCATATTTGCTGACCGACGCTTGTGAGACCCAGCAAGGCTGAGCCATCCAGGGACTGGCATTAACCTTTTGTGTTTCATTTGTGTTTCTTTTAGTGAAATCTGTAAATGATGGAGCTTACGCATGTGCCAGCCCCCGCTGGTACTGTGCTGGAGGCTTTGCTCTGGACGGCAGGTCACAGGCACCAGCGGATTACCGAAGCTGGCTCAGATGCTGTTACCGAGGGGTGTCTGACACCTTCCCCCGGTTGGAAACCTCTCACAGAGCTGCCCAGCTCACACTGGCTCTCACACTTCCCCTTGGGTCTGCAGGGAGAAGGAGTGTGCTGGCAGGGTGTCCACCCCAAACCCCTGTGCCAGGGCCAGCTTCCAGCCTCGCTGCCCCAATGAGAGGACCAGAGCCAGGCTGAAAGCCTGTGTCTTTCTTCCCTCACTGTTACATCATTAAAATCCTGAGCAAAAATCCCCTCTTGAAATACTTCATCCTTCAAACTTTCCTGGCTTTACTGAAGAAATGTGCACTTGCTTAGGTCTTTCTGCTCCCTCTCTAATAATGCTCTTTCTTCAGACACCTCCCCATCTTCTGAGTCTCCCTTTCTAGGAAACAGTAGATGTATTTACACAGGCTGAGTTTTTCCCATCTTCACCCCTTTGCACTCTTTAAGCTCTTTAGGTGGAGGACAAGGAAGGGAAGAGAGTGAAAGTGAGGTGTGGGGAAGGAGGAAAAGTGAAACCCTGCCTGCTCCAAACCTTAGCTCCAGATGAAGCTCAAGTTCCAGATATGGGGCCAGAAGAGTGTATGTCTGAGTCAAAAATTATCACTATACTGGTTTTCCAACATAAAGATCCTCTTCTCAGTTTCCATCTGGAAAATTTAACTTTCCTAACATTTGATATCTTCAGAAAGCTGCTGGTTTTGATAAGGCTGTACTTTCTGTCAGGAGAAGTTTTCAGTTATACACATATTTCTGTTCATAGTACAGTCGTGCACACTCACTCGCAGTCTTGTCATCTTGCTGCCCCATCCCACTGTTGCCTAGGAATGTGTGTGTGTGTGAGGCTATTTCTGTTTCATTATTCCTATTATTTCTTTGAGGCAGAGGGTTCATGATCAAAGTCAGCAAACAGGCTTTAATAAACTAATATTACCATAGAAAGCTGAGGCAATTCTTTAAGAACAAGCCGTGGAGTTACTGAGCCATACCTGTTATAAACCTGCTGCAGTCTGACCAAGGCGACTGCTGGTAGGCTTCCAGGTATTTATATTGGCCAAATACACTTAATTTGCAAGACAAAACAAAAAAGTCAAGAGTTTTGTGTGTGTGGTCTCCTTGAGGAGTGCTGTTTTCCGAGTTATTTAATTCGGAGAGAGGAAAAATGTATTGTGAGCCAGTTTATTTTATAATTTACTACTCAGTAAAGAAAAGAAATGCCTTTGGGGCACCAATTAGCGTGTAGCAGTATCACTTGGAGACTGCAATGTGTAGGACACAGAAGTAAAATGTTTCCACTCCAGCAATGAGGACAGGTTCCCATCAGGGAGGAACACCTGAGCTGGTGCTGGTGCTGGCTACCCCAGGAGGTATACATGGGCTTGATTTTCATTTTTCTCTGTGTGCTGTTCAGAGAGTCTTAGTTTAGGCTCATTACATTGTGTGTTGAATCAACAAACCGTTCTCGATAAGCAAGCAGAGGATTGATAGTATTGACATTTCGCTTGGGACAAATCCACTTCCATTGGGTTCCTGCAGCCCTGTGTGTCTGTGCAGAACATGCGACTTCTGTGGTGGGCAACAGCTGCCTTTAGCCAAAAAAAAAAAGAAAACTCAGATTGTTCGTCTCCAGCTTAGCAGTTTCGGCAGACACATGGGGGAAAACAAGTCGCAGGACTGATCAGAGTATTGAGTCTAACAATGATAACATTTCCCTTGGCTGGAGCCAATGCACAGAGGACATCAGTCCTGGTTTTGATGCTACTTGGCAATGAACTGTGTTTTCAGTGAATCAACATTTTGCTTCTGGTGCTAAGATTCCGAATTCCTTCATGGATACTTCATTTTCAAAATTGCTCTTGGAGGTTTTGTGGTAACGCTTCCTTATTGCAACATAGCCCCACTGTGAATGCACTGTAGGGACAGAAAGAACTGGGAATAAAGGATGAGGGATGCAAAGGAAATGTCAGTTGAGCTCTTGGAGATCCTGGAGGCTTACTGCATGCCCAGGAGAGCTGGAGGCAGTGCAGCCACTCTCTGTCAGGCAGCCACAGCCAGTCCTGTCCCTTGGGTCTGCCACAGGCAGCTGCAGCCAGAGGCTGGCAGTAAGGCTGGTATGGGAATTCTGTGTTTATAGGCAAGCAGGGTTGCTGCCAGGGCTGAATAACTACATCTATTTGACTCGGAAACAAGAGGGAACGCAAACATTTATAGACACGCTGTACAAGTACTTATAGATGCTTGTATAGCACATGGCATCCCAGTGTTAGCTCAGACACCACCCAAGAGAAGAGTTCACCCAACATGTGCATAAAATTATTCTTGCCTTTGCAGTAGAATGGTTTAACCAATCCTAACATACAGTGAACTTCTTGGGCTCACAGTGGGGACCTCAGTCCTTTTGGTGACTGACTTTCCCAACAGACATAGTGTACTGGAAGCGGGACAGAGGCTTAGCACACTGATGGCCAGCCAGGGAGTAGGCAATGGACCTGCCTGGGACAGCTCTACTCTCAGTCCCTCCATGCAGAAGTCCACTGTTTCTGTTTTACTGTTTCAAATGGTAATGCAGCTCTGGCCAACAAATGCATGCTGCTTTCCTTCCATGCTTTCAGGAGTGAAACACACCTTAGGGAAGATGCAGTCAGCATTGGAGGGCTTCCTGTCCGCAGGGGCTGCTTCTCCTGAAATGCCTCATTTGTAACAGGCGCTTGGGCTCGCTGGACTTGTGCACCTGCAAAGGGAAAGGGAATGTAGGTGAGCCTTGCAATCGGCTGCAGTAACTACCTGTGCTCAGGCAAAAGCCTGGCTTTGCAGGGTCTGTAGGGTCCTGGGCACTGCTGGTGCCCAGTCTGCAGCCTCAGGAGCACAGCTGGAGAGGAGCGGTGCTGCCAAGCACAGGAGAGTGAAGGAGCAGGGAGGGCGAAGCGTCACAAGCTGGAATCTGGCCATGGTGCTATGCTGAGCATTTCTGCACTTGCAGAAGTTGCCATGGTATTTTAATAACTGTGGGTGATTTAACAGCCCATCTGGAAGACAGCAGCACTGGTACAGCTGGGTTCATGCCACACACATCATTGCCTACAATTTTCTAGTGAGGCAGCTTTCTTTCAGAAACGAAGGGGGAACCTATTTTGTGCCTCCTTTTATACCAGCATGTTCACATCTGTTGGAAAGTCTGTCCTTCTGTGTTCCTGGTTACAAATGTACTGTGTCTCCAGTTTGCAATGTTCTTCATTTATAGCAGGGGACCAGGGCAGATGTAGAGAAAAAGCAAATTGTGTACACCTGCAGGACACAGACAAGTTGTCCTCTGCCCTTCTCCTGTACCTGTCATTTGGCTCAGATGGAGCCAGGAGCATCCACTTCCATGCAGCAGAAGCATCTGTTTGGTTCAAGTTTCTGTGCACAGTGGCACAGAAGAAAGTGGCTGTTCCCACTCTTCAGTGGCCTTTGCAATCGCATGTAGGAAGTCTTCAGAAAGTTCTGTCCCAATGCCTGAATCCCAATTGATGCCTCTTGGTGAATGTGGTTTCTCTGATTTATTTCAAAATTGCTCCACTTCAGGCTGGTACAGACTGTCCTGAAGATTAGTTTCAAAATGCTGCCCTTGCAAATGTTATACAGTTGTTTTCTAGTCCTTTCCTCTAATTCTTCTTGCCTTTTGATAGGGACTACCAAGAGATTCAGGAAACAATAAATACAAATGTTGTTTAAGTTTATCTTAGGATAATATGGGATGTTGGCTCAAGGAACTTTGCTGATTGTCTTGGCTAGCCTTGGAAATTTCCTTTGGCATATCTATAATTGCTTTAAGAAACATGTTCACGCTGAGCCAACTCCTAATACTATAGATTCAACTACTTGATTTCAGACACATGGCTCCGTTCTGCCCCCTGCCTTACTGGGATTGCCCCAGCATAACAAAAGCGTAATTTGTCCCATGGCTCTCAGGTATTTGATTTCTTAATTATAACTTACTTATTGCTTTCAGGATATTTGGATGCAATTTTAAACTTCTGGGAGAGGTAGTTAATAGGAGGGAGAGGGAGCAAAGGAAACTACACAATATATCTAATAAATATGTGACATCTAATTTAAAAAGCTGTTGTTTTCTTTCAACAAAAGGGGAAGAAAGCAATGCAGCCATATTCCCTCTTTCCCCAGGATATTGGCGCAAGTCCTGGATCCACTGAAATTTATAGGGAGATGTAATTAATTAACTTCAAATACCAGATTAGCTCATGGATTCAACATATCTCCATTCTGACGTGGATGTAAAAAAGCCTTTGATTAAAGAGCACAACCTTGCCCAGGTATTTGAGGGCTTTTACTTACTAGTGACAGCTTTTTCTGGGATTCTGCATCATCAGCACACAAAGTGACTTCAAAGTCAGTGTCTGGTATTCATTACAGGTATTGCAGAAGAAGTCTACAGGCTGCAACTTTGGCCGTGATAAGTCACTTGCAGTTTAATCACTGACTTTAGCAGCACCCAAATTTCATTCTGGTGTTTCATTTGATAAAAATCTTTCATAAACAAACCACAAAAAAATCTACATGACCAAAGGCTATTGCCTGCTCTGAAGAGCTCATGGAGTTAGGTGGAAGACTTGTCTTAAATGTCAATCCAAAGCCCAGAGCTGGAGGAATGGAATGGGTGAGGCTGGTCACAGAGGGAGGGCAGAAGTGGTTGCAGGGGATTGTCACCATATATAAGCTATCACTACCACTGTCCAGATTTCAGGCAGTAGGTCATAGCAGTTTGCTGTCTTTCAAATAAAGCTTATCTCAGGATTCTCCTACAGTTTCAGACCTACCCATGGATCCTAATCTCTCAGACATTGCAGTGGCACAGGTTTTGAGTTCATTCATACTGCTGTAAATCCAGCACTTCTACAGTTAAATTTATAGCTGACTTCAGCTGCAGTTCAGTTCCTCCAAATTAACATCTCCAAGATGAGGGACATGATCTAGGCCTAAGAACAGAAACACAACTACTGCCATCTATTAACAGGAAAAGCAAAACACAGTCCTGTCCAGCCTAGTCATTCATAACGTCTGAGCTCAGATTACTCATGCAGACCCTGACTTTGCTTTCTGCACAGAGTCACTCCAGCCTTTTGATGATGAGCAGTTTTAACGGTGGTAAGTCTGTATCATGCAACTGGATCATACTGTATCACCCGGTGAAAAGTTCCCCTGCAGCTGCAGACCAGGGAACATCCAGCAGCAGATCAGAGTCTCTTCTAAGGCCAGCTGTGGAGACTTCTCTGCTTTGTGCTCTTCAGGAATGCGGTGTTATGATTTTCTCTAGTGGCAGAACAGGTCTGAAAAGCTCCTGGCTCTGGCAGTTCTGCTTCACTTCCCTGCCATTCCATGTGGGCAGCTCTTGGTGGAAACTCTCTGCAGCCTAGATAACGGTTGATTTGGTTTGGCAGCCTGGGTCACTTCACTGATACAGCCTATGAGGTGGCCCTACCTGAGTGCCCCTGAGAAAGTCCAGACACAGGCAAGTCTCAGAACCTCTTACATCAGTTTTGCTGTTGAAGATGGATCCACCTCCTTGGGTTTTGCAATCATACCATCAGGAAGGCAGCCCTCATGAGCAGCAGATGCGGTTCAGTAAAATGATGCAGCTTTGGCAGTCAGTAGCTCAGACGTACAAAAACCTTAGGCTGGTTTCCCTGTTGAGCCTAGTTTCATTCACAGAATAAAATTAGCAGGTGATGTTCCTGGATTGTTTTGGGCACAGTGATGGTTTCCATGGGATTTCCACTGATCAAACTGTATGAATTTCCATTGCCACCAGGAGAGTCGAGACATGCTTTTCCAGGCTGGTGGGAACATGTCAGGGAGCTGTGCACAGGGTATCTTACATTTTGATCTTGGTAAAGATCCATTTCAAATGAGCTCCATGGTCTTGATTCTCTACCCACTTTGAATAGTATAAATTGGGAGAGATCCTATGGAAACCATAGAGTGTTTCTGTAGAATAGAGGAGAAGGGAGATCCCTCCTTAAAGTCCCCTTTAAATATTGCATCAGGATTCCAGTGAAATATGGTACAGAGAATGGACACTTCATTAGGAAGGCCTTTATTTAGCTAATTGCATCTCTGAAATAATAAATTCCTTATGTAAAAAACCATAGTCTGATCCACTGTCAAGCATGTGGAACAGGTTCCCCTTTTGGGTCCAAATGAAATAGCTTAATAGGCTGTTACAGACAGACTTGTGAAAGTAGCTAGATTTTTTCAGTTCCAGCTGCGGTACTGGGAGGGCAATGACTCAGTCCCAGTGATACTTTGCAAAATGAGGACTATTGCATAACTCTGGGCCTGAGTTTCCTTGCACTGATACTGGTTTTGCTCTGCAATTGCACCATTCATTTCCGCTGAGCTTTTAAGCCAACCAACTTCTAGCCCTGAACATTGCTGTCAGGTCTCCTGGCTGCTGTTTCAATGGTTGCTGGGTGTAAATCAGCGTAGTGTTGTGAGAGCAATCTCATCAGCAAAACATGAAGTCAATTTATGCCACCACATTCTGGCCTGCCGTGATCAATTCCCCTACTTCAAAGCCTGACAGCAGCAAAGAGTTTCAGAAAGCTGCTGGCAAAGTTCAGGCACTCCAGCAAGCCTTCAAAGTGAGAGCCTGATTCTGTAAACACGCTTCAGGGAACATTTGTGAGAACATTTATTCTGAATTTTGGAGTAAGCTGGTGCTCAAACCCATTCATAAACCATTTCCATCTTCCAGTCCCCTTGCAGGCCCCCACCAATCACTTAGATCTATTTCATTTTTAAGAATGATTCAATTTTAAAAATAAAACCTAGCATGTGAGCAGCTTTCAGCATGTGTCAGGAAGAGATAAGTCACCCAAAGCTATGATGACCCACCAGGGTGCCTTACATGGAGTCAGTCTACACAGTCCTTATTAGGATCTTTCTCTCCCTCTCTCTCTCACTTCCTTTTGGCGTTTGCTCTGTAAACTGAACAGCACCTGAGCCGGCATCTTGAACCTCACCAGTCTTTGTGGAGTTCAAATCGAGTTCAAATGTTCTAATTAAAATGTGCCTTTCCTCTCTATCGTTAGATAGCTGCAAACAGATGACTGGAGCTTCCTGGCTGGGGAAGATTGGTCAATGGCCTTATATCCAAGGGGTGAAACATCTCTGCTGGGAAACAAATCTTGACTCAAGTGGTCTGTGTAAGGACATCTATTAACTCAGAGCAGTAGCAGCTGCATTAAGACTTTAACTCTTCTCACCATGGTCTTGTGGGAAAGGATTTTGTTCTCCAAAGTTAGTATATGAGCCTCTAACACCATGCTCAGACCTGATGTGTGTGAGTGGCTGTTTGCCTCCAAGCACCCAGGCTGGTGATCACATGTTAACTGTTTCTTGTCTTCTCTTGGAGTCAGACATGCTCTTCCCATTGGAATAGTGCTGGGAACTGAAGGCAAAGAGGGAGGAAGAGGAGCTTTGTGAACAACAGACTTTCTGCCACAGCTGATAGAAAAAAAAAAAGAGCTGGGGTCATCCCAAAATTAAAAATATGCATTCTTTTCAGAAATGTGCTGACACCCAGTCATACTGCACTTTCTCTGCCCAGAAGCAATGATTCATTAAATTTTTGGCACTTTTCTTTCATTTAAGAAATGAAACACCAGTTTCTGTGGTCCGGAGTTTGCTTTAGAATAGGGAATGAAAACCTATTCCCTTGAAAAACAGAAGACAAATATTTTGAAACACTCTGAGTTAATTTTTTTTTTTAATCCAAAACTCAGTACAGCTCTGCCACTGGCAGCCCTTGCCCTAGTACAACATTTTTCAGGAAACAATGGTTGCAGCTGCTTCAGTCTGAACCTTTGAGCCATTCAGAGTCCACTTCAGCTTGAGTTTGTGCTGTTCATATTTCATTGCTTCCTTTTTCAGAGGAGAAATTAATACAGACCTGCCCTATAGATGGCAAATTCCATCCCAAGTCCTTCTCAAACTTTAAACTGTTTAGAGGAGGAAGAGATCTTGTGTCAGTAGAAAGCACAGAGGAACTGTTTCCCATCAAGCTCCAGGGGTGTTTGAACTGCTCTAATCTCAGGCCTGAATTTCCTATTTGCCCCTTAACCCATGCTATACAATCCCCACCATGGCTAATATACCAAGACTGATCAGAGGTCTCTTGAGCCCCAGGCCTGTGGTGCCAAAAGTTTGTAGGAAGAAACGTGTCTTCATCAGCTGTAGCTGTAATGGTCCCATTGCCACTCCTGACAGAGGGGAAGGGCAATCCTGCAGGGTGCTCAGCAGTAAACCACTGGTGATCTCCCCTTCCCAAGGGATTACTGTACCCTTTGCAGAACCTGATTCATTCCTCCCCTGACAGCTTACATGCTTAGATATTTGCTTAGGCTCTGGCTCCACAAGCAGCCCATGTTGGCAGAAGCAGGGGCTAAAGCAACAGCCTGGCTCCCCTCCACCCCTCAGATCCCTCTTCCTCTCTTATGCCAACAAAAGAGATGCAACAACAAAAATAAATTTATAAAATCACTGTTGCTTTCCCAATCCAGTGCGTGGCAGACTGGCTGTGTTCCCTGTGGGAACAAGGCTGCCTGAAAGGTCTGCGTAAGAACAGTCCCCTGTGAAGGTTTCCCTTCCAGTTGTTGATGCAACCCGTCACTAAAGAACCAGAGGCTCATTTGCCTGCAAATATTTTTATTGCAGTAGTAACATTGTTGAAGCTGTGATGAAAGGATATAGGCCAGTCAAGGTTTGTAGGGAGAGATAATATCTTTTATTAGAGTAGCTAATACTGTTGGAAAAACCAGACACACTTTTGGAAGCAATATTATCCTTTATTATCTCACTGTTCCCCCTCCCCTGTGACCCCCTACCATCCTTCATCTGAAACAATAAATACTTACAAAGTGGAAGGAAACCTGACCCTCTGGGGCAGGTAAGAGACAAAGGCTTCTGTCTGACTCCTGATCCCCGTACCTCTCCCACTGGTATCAGTAAGAAATCTCCCAATGCTCAAGGGCATTGCATGGCCCCCGCTTGCCCTGCTGTTCTGTGCCAGAAACAACAACAATGAGAAAAACCCCTCGCAGTGGCGTCGGTAATGAGCATTTCTGATTAGGGTTTCTAGTATGGCCTCTTTGTGCCCCTCCATCAGCACCTCGTGGGTCAGTGAGAACCCATTGCCAGTTGCAAGTTACAGGCTCATAATGTGCTTAGCATGCACTGAAGGGATGTTAGATCAGGAAAATCTTTCTGGGGCATGGTTACTGACACTCCAGGAAAGATTTGTCTGGGGTCATTGCAGGATCTCCTTTGCCAAAGACCCTCAAGAGGTTAGAGGAACATTTGTTAAATGTCAAACTTTACCTAAAAATACCTTATGCTGCCTGGGGGCAGGGAGATGGACCAAGTCAAGGTGATGTCAGCTCCTTTCCTGGGAGCCCATTTTCATTTCAAGGCTGTCCATTTCCCTGCCATATCTTTGCAGGCCAGTCTCAGCTCTGCAGTCTTGCTCTGCCCACCTCCACGGGGGCCAAGGAGCTGATTTCAGTGCTCTGTGAATTCAGGGCTGCACACTTTCTACTTGGCTGTCCTGTAGGGAAAAGAATTACTGAGCAGAACAGCCACATGTAATCTAACAAGAGCCTTTTGTTGGCCTTCTTACAACTGTCACCCAAGTGAGGCATCTCTAGCTCGGGGGGAGGTAGCCACAAAGCCCCCTCTCAGATCAATAGAGAACGAGAAGGTTTCTCCACAGACCATGGTCCCCTCAATCTTGATGAATTGTCATCAGCTTTCCAGGAGTGGGTCCCAGAGCAGCACCTTGTCAGAGGCAGCAATAGGGGGAGGAGGGAGGACAGGATCATAACGTGGCTTTCGATAACACTTTTCAACACCACCAGAAGAGTATAATAGAGACCAGGACTTGAATAATTTGCTTAGACTAGGAATAACAGCTATTGGGGATGGTCCAGAGTCTGGGGTGACAATTGGGTATCAGTGGGAATGCACATGGTTTAAATTAAATCAATATGAGGATTTTAAGAGCGCAGAATACCTTTGTCTCATGCTGGTGGGGATGGAAGGGCTGCCAAACCTATTCAGGGCAGACTTTCAGCTGCCTGAATGACCACATGCCATGTTATCCTCATGTTATTTCATACCACAGTAATCACTTCCATTCTTTGGTTGTTGCCCAGGGCAGAAATGATCCCAGAACTCTGCTCAAACCAGGGAATATAGCCCTGTTTCAGGAGCCAGGGACAGTAGATATATAAGAGGACAGGCTACCCAGCTCTTGTTTGTAAATGAAGCTGGCCATCACTAGAAGGCTTTCTTGTCTAGAGAATATCTTGAGCTGGCTGGAAATCTCTTAGTAAAAAAATTTCTGGTTGGTCCAAAGAAAAAGAGGGAGGGAAGGAAGAAGGGAAAGAGTGATGGAGGGGTTGTGAAAACATGTCAGTTTAAGAAGAAACTTGTTATCAGTAGTGTCAGAGTTTCCTTTTCAGATCTTGTGATTCATATCAGGTTTTTGATTGTATTACAAATCTAGATTAATTTCATATTGATGTTTGAGGTTATGTTGGTGTTATTTAAGCTGTACAATGTTTAAAAAAACCAAACAGCTACCTGCCTCTCTTGGGATGTTATTGTTACCCTGAGTTCTTTCAGTTGCTGGTTTTAATTCCTTTCAGGTTAACTAAAATGTCCGGCTTTCCAGGGCAAGGACTGCAGAACAGCATGTTTCCTTGCCAATTGGCACTCTTTACACTGTAAAACTCAGGTGCTATCTGGTCCTTCACTTGTAAAGTTTCATAGTACACTTCATGAAGAACATGGGATTCACTAAGGCCTGTCATCTTGTCCTGCAGGTCCCTGGGGGTGAGCAGATGTTGTTTGTGTAAGGCTTTTGAAAGGCTTTTGAATAAGAGACTAATCCACAAGATAAAAGTAAAGAAATAAAAAGGGGACAAATTCAAAATGGATCCGAGTAAACACTTTTCTAGCCAATGTGTGATCAAGCTACAAAACGTATTTCCCACAATATTGTTAGACAAAAAAAATTGGCAAGATCCTAAAAGTAATGGATTTCTCTATAGATAACAAGCATATCCAATGTCATAAATAATGAGTGGCAAATTTGTTTTAAAGGGTTATTAAAACCTCTGGCTTGAAGGTTGAGACATGTAAGGAGACCTTGAGAGCAGATAATTTTATTATCGTCTATGTTGGAGAGTATCTTTCCCAAAAGAACCGATGCCTGCTAGCTATTGTCAGAAAACTCATACTACATGAACTTTCTTCTGCAGTGCTGTCTTGTCTGTATTCATGCTCTCTCTGAGTAGGCCTTCAGATAAAATATTTGGCAGTATTTAAAAAAGAGTGGATAAATCTGTAGATAACAAAAATATCCTGAACCACATTGAAGAGGAAATCAAAGCCTCTATTTTCAGGGCTGTGATTCTGTACCAGATAAATCAAGATCTTCAAATATATACATTTTCGTAAAGCAGAAGACTCCCTAAGAAGTGGCTCAAAGATGGTCTGTATATTTACCAAGCCCTGTGGCAGTCTATCTTTCCAGTATATAGGCAGAACAATTGCAGCAGGTCTGACTTAAGATTAGGATATGGCTGGCTGAAGGAGGATTTAATTTTTGCATGACATACCCCAAACATCAGAGAACCTAAAGGAAAGACTATTTTCTTTCCATGGGCTTTGGCCCCATGAAAACTTGGGATCAAAATGACACACAGGATGTACCAGCCTATTCTGCCTGCCAATGCTGCATGTTCCCCCTCACAGAGCTGATATGCTGATAGGCCTTATATTATTTTACATTATCTCTGATGTCACCTGGCCAGTCCAATTGGAGCTGACTGGGTCTCTGATCTATTGAGGCTACACATCTCTGTCTTCACACCTCTCGTGGCCACGGTAGCTGCTAAAAAGAACCCTAGGGACAACTGACATTCTTGACTGCCAGCCTGAACATGTCAGCTGGGAGGAAGAGTACTTCCCAGATGACATCCCCTCCCCAACGGAGCTTTTGGCAGTCACCTCTCTGCCATCTTCAGTCAAGCACATCTGGCCATCAGATCAGACAGAGACAGCTCTCTGTGACCCCTGATCCTGGCTGCCCTGTCCCTACCCCTAAAAGGAGGACTGCCATTGTCTACTGAAGTGGCTGGTGGCCTCAGGCTGTTTCCCATCACCATCCCTCCACCTGGTGCTGGCTGGCCTCAGGCTGGCAGCCCTGGCTGTAAGGTCAGGGGCTGAGAGGGGCACAGAGCCACCCTCGAGGCAGCATCCTCCCCCAGGATGCTCCGGGGTCCCCTCTCTGCATGTTGGTGGGAGCCGTACCCAACCGCCCGTGCTGCCGGATGCCCTGTGCTGCAGCCAGGCAGTCCCTGGGGCTCTCGTCCTGGCCCAAGCGTCGGCAGCCACTTAACATGTTATAGTGGAAAGATGACACTGGGTCAGACACGGCTGCTGGTGGTGTTGGCAAAAAGCCAGAGAAATTGCACTCAAGTCACACGAGTCCATTCCTGTGTGACCAGGAAGTAGAGTTTGTATGCCTGGACTTGTGTCCTTATCACAGAGAAATTTCTGGCTTTGCATCCTCACCCAGGAATACAAGAGATAAATGAATTCATTTCAATTTCCAGGTGGCTAACAGAAAGCAAAAATCCCTAGTATATCTTAGCTTTCAGCCAACATGCATTTAAGCAATTATGCATCAGCAAAAAAAGTCTGCCTAGAGTCCTTAGCCACAAAATTTCCTCCAGAGCCCATTCCATTGTGTGTTGGGGGCTCTACACCTCCCCCTTCTCTTTGTCTTCATTAAAAGTGGAGTCCATCTGCTCTGTCCAGCCTGCTGCAGCTTGGGGAATCTCACGTCACTCCTGTCTCAGCTAGAGATGAGCCTGAGCTGCACATTTTTGGACGGAGATGCCTGTGTTTGTTTCCCAGTTGTAGATTTATGGGAGAAGGCGGAGGAGTTTTCTCAACTTTGCCCTAGTTTCTTAAAAACAAAAAAACAGTAAAGGAAGATGGTTGTGGCTGTGGATTGGGCCCATCCCTGCTCTCCATGGCTGTTGGCTGCTGTGTCATTGCTGGGGAGCTACGACGTCACTGCTGCAACAGGTAAATGGGGAGTGAGAGTTTCCTCACAAAAGGGTAGCTCAAAGTGAAGGCATCAGCTCTCCTCCACGGCAGGGCAGCCTCTCTGCTGGCTCTCCTGCCTGCACTGCCCAGGGCGTGAAGAGACCAGGAGACAGGCAGGCACCCCTGGCAGGCAGACAGACAGAAAAGGCAAGGTGAGGATGGATGGATGGATGGATGGATGGATGGATGGATGGATGGATGACTCAAGGTCCCAGCACAAGGGCTGGAGATAGGCCAGGGGGTCAGTGCCCTCCCTAGTTCCACCAGAGACTGTATGCCTGGAGCACAGTGGCCCCCGCAGACCCCTGCTTTGTGAGTCCACCTTCTGCCCACTCTGTTAGCCCCTGCCCTTCAGAAGGGCATAAAACAGAGGGGGGAAACAATCCAATGAGGAAATTAGTCCAAGAAATTGCTGTGGAGCAGATGTCTGGGAATCATTACAAGAACACTCTCAATCTTCCCAGAGCAGCTGAAAGCTTTACTGCCAACAGCACTTGGCTGCCAGTCTCCCATTGCTGTATAAATGATGATAATGGTCTTCGCTACTTCTTCTCCACGCGTTCTCCTCCTCTCTGTGGGGGTGGGCTCTCCTTGGCAACCACAAAGCTCTTGTTATGTGTAATGAGTTGCTGGCAGGGAGAACTGGGATTGAACAGAAGAGGGAGAGGGGGTAAGGTCCCTCCTCAAGCTAATAACCACCAGTGATTGGTCCCTGCTGTGGCATTTTGTGTTCATGACATAGCTACTCTGGGTGCCTTTAATAGGCAGCACTTGCCTACTAACAAGCACTGAGCTATGATAGCGAGTGAAGGGTCAGAAGCATCCAGTGCTTATAGGATAAAAGCAATGAGCCTCTTTCCTTGTGGTAGCACTGACCAGAGGCCACTGACTCAGTCTCTGGTACAAAAGTCTAACAGCAGGTGTCCTCTACCATGGTCTATTGTCTTTGCAAGCAGCACATCCCTACAGCCCTCTGGTTACTCAAGGCCTGTTTAAACTGTGTGCAAAGGGTCCCTGCTCCTGGACTTAGACCCAGCACTTTCCTCATCTTTGTATTTCTTTTTGTGGTACTTAGCTGAGGCTCAGGGATTTATTCTGCAGCAGCTCCAAAGATCCATTTCTACATGGTACCCTGCTGATGAAACACTGTCTCCTCAGCACTCTGAGATATTCCCAACAGCAGACGGAACAATAGTAACACAAACCCACCAAGTAAAGCCTTTGTGGCCATGGAAATATTCCTTACTGCAAAAGAATAAAGCAGAGACCCTTGTCCTGCAGCACCTCTTTTTCTGAGTGCATGTGGAGTTAGAGACCCATCAAGCTTCACAGAGGTGAATTTCTCCCTGCAGCAGTAATGCTCCCGCACTTGTCTGATGTATGAGAACAGATAGCTTTTCCACCTATAGGGTTTTAGGCTGTAGCGCTTATATTTCAGACATGAACCTTAACAAATAATAGTAACAAATAATCAAATATGCAGAGATTGCTGGACATGTTTAGATTATGCCCCAGCTCATGTGCCTGGCAGACCTAGCCCAGTCCAGAGGAACCTGGAGTTCACAGATGAAACCTCTGAAGATGAGTTTTCTGTGTCTAGAGAAGGTATAGATATACAAGTACCTTTCTTTGCAGAGGATAGGGAGCTATGCTGACTCCCAGATACAAACTCAAGATATGGATGTTCCAACTTTGCCTTTTTCTTGGAGTAAAAAACCCCAGCCTTCTCCAGAAACTTTCAATGCTCATACACAGGTCTGTTGAGCACATGTGACAGCTCTAACATCAGCCCTACTAAATATATAGAAAATTAGTGTCAGAGCTACTGAGCAGAAACCTAGCAGATCCAGTCATCTCACTGGCAAATAGCAAGATAAGAGTAAACCAGCAAGCCCTGAAATCTCTTTCCACGGTAGCCCTCTCCCTGGTTCACTGGTGGGGTGTCCTGTGTGGATTTTCTCTATCAGCCACCCAGGCTTGAACACTGGGCCCCTGGCTCCCTGTGGGATGCAGGTTTGTTGGATTTCAGTAGACTCTGGCATGAGTAAAAGGCAAGCGATCCCTCCTTTGACTTACTCAGAAATGAGAAGCAGGCACAAGCAGGCCTGCACCAGCCAAGAAACATTTCTCTGTAAATCTCCATGTGCCTTTTTGGAGGGATTAGTAATAGCATAGAAATGTTTTGCAACACAAATGCTCGTGTATTCATTTTGGCCGCTTTCAAGCAGTGGAAACATGCAGGCGGCTTCATTACCCAAAGAGAAAAGCAGGCTCAGTGCAATTACTGGATTTCTTTCAGATCAAAACGGTGCAGCGCAGCAAACAGATAAACCCTGTGCCAATGCATTTCCTAAAGAAAGATTTATTACAGCAAGGCCCCGTTCTCAGAGGATTTTCATGTTCTTTGTATTACAAAGTCATGGACTGACTTATCCAAAATGGCTTGCACTCTAGAACTGCACTGCTTCTCCTTTGTTGTTTTGTTATAAAACCTCAAGTTTCCTAAATCTCCTTAATAAAAGTTTTCAAGGGGTTGACTGGAGAAGATGGGAGAAGTCAGCCAAGTGCAGCATTCCAGGACCAGCTCTCCCTTCACACAGGGAAAGACTTAGAAACTGAGGTTAAAGGTCTGGCTTAAGCCAACTGAGTCTGCCAGATATAGAGTTACACGGCCAAAGATCTACCACACCTTGTGCTCCTTTCTCCCCACACTCCCTGCTCTCCCCCTGCCAAGCCCGCCCTTGTTGGGTGCCGACTAGGTTCTGAGCAGAGCACCTTTGCTCTAAAGGCTAAATAAAGGTGTGGTTTTTACTGAAGCCATTGGAGCAACTCAGTAGTTCAGCTTGCACTGACATTTGCAGTTAAGGAAGGTTCTAAGCTTCTTAATGGTGGAGGTGCTGATTGGGGCACTAGTTCTGTTTTTTTCATAGAAAAAGTCCACACAAAAAAAGAAAAAAGTAGTCAATCAGTGAACATTCCCTAGGAAATTTTTCATAGATGATAAAAGAGTGAATTAATTGGCCAAAAGTCAGACCATTGCTGATCTGAAAAGCTGTCATGAAGTCTCATGAGACCTGCAGCTGGAATGCTTCATGCCGCTCCTCTTGACTCCTTCATGGGCTGAGACACGTGGGTGGACCACAGCCCTCAGGGTGCAAGGTAACGTGGGCTCTCAGCCTCATCAGGGAACATGCACACCCAAACATAAGCAGTGGTGCTTGGATTAATTTCTGAAGACTGAAGGGTCATCAAAATGCAGTGGTGTCAAAGGAAAGGCAGGTGGGTCACAAGCAGCGTCGATGCTACATTCATTGTTTTGCCTTCGCATGAAAATCCTCAGATTTTGCTGGAACATGGAGTGGCACAGCACAACCCAGGAGTAGGAAATAATCTGTTTTTAGATGTCTATGTTTTCCTATTGTTTCTCAAAACTCATTTCCCTTCTCTGGCTGCCCGGACCTAAATAAAGCACACTTAAAAATACAGACAATGCTTATTGCACATGTTGAAGCTGTATTAGATCATCCCACGTGGCTCTGCTGCAGAAGAAGTGGGGCTGTCTGTATCCTTGGGGGTCACCCCCAGTTCTCACTCCTCCCGCTCCACTGCCTTTCATTTCTCCCGCAGTGATGTGCATTACTGCACAGCCACGTGGGCACCGGGGAAAGGCAGATACACACACACAAAGAACAGGAAAGGAGAAAGAAAGCCAGGGGAATACATTGGTGTGTTGAGCTGCCTGACAACCCTTCTGGGGGCTTTAAATCTTTTGTTTCAAGCAGGGGCTTTCTTTGAATGACAATGTCTAAGTCGGTTATCTAATACACAGGTGTAAAACCCTCAGCAAGAACATATAAGGTATAAAAGACAACTCCTGCGTCCCCCGGGACTGCAAGCAACAGCTGCTTTTGCAGGGCTCCTTGTGACCATCTAAGTCATAAGGCTTTTCTCCTAAGAAACACTAAAGAAAGCTCTGTTTTGTTCAGTGAAGGGAATGCTAGGGAGATGGTTTTCTCATGTATCCAACATGCTTTCAGGCCCCAAGGTGGTACTCACTGACTTGTCTCCCCCAACATGTGAAAAATTCATCACCAGAAGTGCAGCCCTGGGCTGAAAGGTGGCAACCAGCAAAAAAGCAGAAACGACCTGGGGAGAAATTTTTCCTGTAGACATTGGGACAGTTCCTCATGTTGCAGGGTAGCACTGCTTTTCAGCAGTCATGGAGCAACAGTGATGGGGGAGAGTGTTGTGTGTTGCTGGTTTTTATTTGAGGCTTTAGAGGTTTGCATGCTTTACATTTCCTGGTAGTGGTGAATAGTCAGGTTTGGCCTCATCTTTAATGAAGTGGTGTCAAATTTTTTGACAAACTGAGAAAAAATTAAAACCTGATTTAAAGCATACTTTAAATTATTTTTAATGAAATCAGGCTTTTCCAAGATGAAAAACCCTTTCAAAATACTTTTTGTTTTGAAAATGTCAAAAATTATTGCCTTTGTTGTGAATGATATTTAGAAGTGACCAATTCTGTGAAAATTTTCTTGAAATATTTTGGTACTACTGAGTATATGTGTTTTGCCTCATGCAGAAACAAGCTAAAAAACTTTCCGGTACGGGGCTAATCTGTGAGTATTTCATAAACAGTTCATTCACTTGCTGATACTACTGAGAAAGCTGAGCAACCTCCACTAAGACTTAAATGGATATTGCAGAAGAAATAAGGTGTTTCAAAACTGACACTTCTCACGTTAGAACAGCCACTACAGCCCTCAAAAGGTACTGTCTCCACATGCAGGGAGCGTGCAATAACATCACCTCACTGTACCACAAGAGCTTCAGAAAAAAATTGTGCTTATTATCAACACATTACTTGTAGTTTTTTCTAGCCAGGACATCACTTGTTGCAGTCAAGCCATAAGCATTTTGATTTATTGCTTCATATTTATATCTCATTTAACCCTGTTTTCCCGTCTGGCTCCCAGGCTCAGGTGCTGCAGTAAAAGTGCAAGTGAAAAGTCACTGCCAGAGAAAGTTGTCAACAAGCCTCATGTTCTTTGTGTCCTCAGAAAGCAGCATGCTGGTCCCTACACCTGACTTCTACAAGCTTTCATCACTGTTTCAGCACTCCTGTTTGGTATCTGCATTTACCTCCACCTCCTACCTTTCTGATCTCATCCCAAATTTATTACTACAGACCAACCAATCTGCCAAGCACATTCAAAAGTGTTGAGAATCTTTAAAATGTTCCTCGACCAAAAAGCCCTGCCTTCTCTCTCATTTAAGTCATCAATGTACTGTTGATAAGAGTTTTCATTTGGGGGTCTTTTGACCCTCTTTTTCATTTTGTTTATCCTTAGTGCAATTTTCGGTTTCCAGTGAGATTTCAAAATCTTCTTGGCAATAATACCTAGAAATATTTCACAGCCATCCACCCATACCAAAACAGTTGTGACCCGGACGCTGATTGGACAAATAATGGCTTTTATTTTTGTATTTCAGTGCTCCATTTTTATAGTGAGGAGAACAGTAATTCTCTGGCTAATGGAGAATAATCTAAAAAGCATGTTAAGCCTATACAGCCCTAGATCTGCTTTCTCGTACACGCACTCTGTCCTCCCCAATTTACATGTGGTCTCATTAACAAACTTTGCTCAAAATAATATTGTGTGATATTTTCTAGAGCTGGATCCTGTCACGATTCATGCTGAAATCAAAGTATGTTAAGCCCAGCCCATTTTTTTTCACTCGCCTTGCTTCTCTACTGCAGGTTTTGCAGATCAGGCTTTTATTCAGAAGTGTTGCATTGTGCAATCCTCACTCCTGGGTTAGCAAAGAATCGTTAGCACAGAGGGTCTTGCTGCCTAATGACAGATCTAGTGCTGGAGCACTCGGCATGAGAAGGATTGTCTGGGGCGGGGTATACCACACTAGGACTAGGAAAACCTGCATTCAATTCCTTGCAGAGCAGTCACAGATTTCCTTCCTTTGGCTAAATCACTTCATCTGGTGCGTACTTCAATTCCCCATCTGTGCAGGGTGGATAATACTTCCCCCTACCTCCAATGAATACAGTCATCTCAATCTTTGCAAGTTCGGGGTATTTTGATATCACAAGGATGAGAACAAGAACCAGGGGGCTACAGACCCATAGAACCAGAGGTCAGTTTCAATGAAATACCCGAGCAACCTGTAGAGTATAGAATTGGTAAATACCACAAAAGTAAGATGCAACCAATAACTAGGTGTATCTGATCACTGTCCACAAGGATCACATTTCCTAAGTCTGAGAAATTACTAAATACTGCAAAGAGGAGGAAAATCTCCATCAGAAAGCAAGGACTTTACTGAATTTCATATCTTCATTTTCCTGGGGAGATATTTACCTTAAACAGATAATAAAGTTCAGTTCTTCCTGGGTCTTGGGTGTGTGAAGGCAGGGAAAAAAACACATTATTAGTTAGGACTTCATTTTCACATTAACACTTCCCCCTCTCCTAGAGACACCCACCCCTTCTGGTTTGTATATATCATTAGTACACATCATTAGTTCCCACATGCTGATGAATTTCTGGTGCTGTGTGAAATGTGGAGTATCCGAATAGTGAGAGAACCTGATGCAAGTCCCATTGAGATCAGGATCCAACCGTCAAATCTCTGAATTATTGTTAGGGCTAGTTTTTTGTAACTCAACATTAATAAATATCTCTCAATTTCAGCCACTTCTCCACAAAGTATAACAAATATTTCACAGCTTCAGCTTCTTGGCCATGAAGCATAATCCTTTGCAGTGACCTTGTTTTTCTGCATACTGATATTTCTCCTTTTATTGTGCCTGTCATGGCTTTGCCTGCACTGCCCATCAATTAACAGTGGTGCTTACAAAGAAGGGGGTTTATACATGGAGTTAAAACAGAGCCATCAGGCGTGGGGGTTTTAACTTCTCCTTGTATTTCTGTGTAAGTAGCATGAGGTGAAAGTGGCAGGAAAGGATGTTCTCGGGGGGGGGGGGGGGGGGGGGGGGGGGCAGGCAGCCAAGATAAAAGTCTTCATTTAACACCATTTAAATGTAAATTGTAGTGAAACATGTTAGTGACAGAGTGGAGGTTATGACTGATCAGATACGTGGCTTTGAATCATTTGCCAAACAAAACTTCTAGGTATTTCACTTCTTTCTTCTTTGCATTCTTCTTCTCTCACCACTTTTGATCAGTGACATATACAGTGATGGCTGCTATCAGGGAGTCAACAAATGAAGCTGCCCAGAGCAGACGCAGGAATATGGGATACAAAAGGAAACTTCGGCATATCAAAGATTTTCAAGCACAGGGAGAACTTCAAGGGTTTCCTTCCAGAGATAATGTACAAACTAATGCAAAGTGAAACTGAAGATTAAGAAAGAAAGTGAGAAAGAGATCTGAAAATATTTCTGCAGGGGAGGAAAGATTTTTGTCGAATGAAAAAGGGATCAAATAACAAACTTCTTTCACAGGGGAAAGATCAAACCCAAGCTATACCGGCATTTTGCTTCTATTCACTTCAGATGCAGACCTTGAGCTTGGATGAGTTCTTGAGCTAAATTCTGACAGAAAAACATCCAGTAGGTATGTGCAGTAGAAAAGTTCTGTTCCACAAAATGAGCTGATGTGCTGATGACAGCATGAAGAGTAAAATTATCAGATTTGGAATGAAAGAATCTGAGAAAGTGGGTTCGTAAATATCAGGTTTTGAACAAAATATGGCTTGTTTTTGCTTTGCTGTGTCATCATATGTCATATTGACATTAGAAGAAGTATTTTGTTATTGATTCCCTCTGGGGAAATCCAGAACAAGCCCTTGTTTAAATTAGAGGACTTTTCCCACTGAAAATTTTGAAGAGCTCTGCATGTAATGAGCGAGGTCACCTTGCTAATTTGCCCAAGTTATTCTATAGCTGCTCTGCTGCAGAGAACAAGTTCTGGACTAAGCTAAAATAATCTGTGAGTTATTAAGATTTGTCATGACATACACACAAGAGAGATATATCTGAAGAAAAAGCCTTCGCTTAGGAGGTCCATATAGATACAAGGCAAAAGGGTAGACTTAGGTGTCTATGAATGTAGACATGACTTTCCAAAGTTTGGATTTATTTTCATCAGATCTCATAGGATAGCAGGCATGATGGAAAATAAAGATCAAGGACTTCCACATCACCCAGTCTATAAAAGCGAAGCTAAGGAAAACCTAAATGGCAGCTTTAATTCAGTGTCCTAGTGAATGATGTGAAAGGTTGTCCAGATCATGTTGTTACCAGAGAATTAAATTCTCTCTTACAAAATGGAATAATTGTGTAGGCACAATAGATCAGAAAGTGAGGTCTTCCAAGATCCATCCAGCTGTCTGTCCTGCTGAGCCACCTAGGGCTCAAGTGGCACCTCATGCTCTGTGTCTGTATTTTCAAAACCAAGACACAGGGGTCTGATTCAAGTCCTCAGATCACTCTGTGGAGAACCTGGTTTATTTCATGGATGATATAAGGACTCAGGATCCAAAAGTCCTGAATAATAAGCACTCACTTGCTGTTTCCTTGAACTTAGATATCTCAGTGGCTCCTAAGTCTTTTGCAGAAACTGCCATGCATTCCCTGCATATGGCCTTATGTTGGTCTGTGCTGCCTGTCCTGAGAAGGACCTAATCTGTGTCAGGATGCTGTTCTCAGAGTGCTGATGTTATGCATAGATTGATCTTAAAGTGCTTTGGTTTTTATATATTCAGTAAAAAATAGACTCCAGGGACAAAATCCACAAGTCATCATGCAGGGGTGAATCAGGAGTCACTAAAATTCAAGGAATTTTTCCACATTTGTGTGTGCATACATAAGATCAGTTCTTGCATTTTGAATACTCTTGGTTAGACCCTTACAGTTACTGGGACATTTATCTGCCAAAATTTCAATTCAGTTGCTCAGCTGCCTCTTGAAGAGTCAGATTCCTAAATTCCACAGTCACCTACTTTTCTGGGTGCCTTGAATTTACAAAGCCACCAAAGTCCTGTTCCTGGACTGTGTATAGTGCATTACCTGTAGCTTAAGCTTGCACCAAAGGGCAGAGATGCCCAGGTGTGATATTTAAAATAGATAAAGAAAATTCCCGACAGATTCAGCACCAGTATCATGTATCCACCATGGACTTTCTACTTGTTGAGACCATTATCACAGACATTAAAATAGAGGGGCCTATCATGGCATTTTAAAGATCCCACATGGTCCCGTGTCCCTACATGCCTGAAAGACTCACATGAAATTAAAATTTGGTCCTGCAGTAGCCTCCCTGTGCAAGAAATTAGATTTTCTACAGATTTAAAAAGCATCATTTTTCTAAGGAAGCCATATTCATGTGACTTCAAATCACGGCTCTAAATCATTAAAAAATTCTAATGCTGATCATACATATGTTTATGGGATATTTAGTTAAATGAGACTGTCCCTGAAGAAAACTATGTGATTCACAATTACACATGTTATTTCTGAGTTGGGAAAAATTTCAAACTTCCAGTGTTTGGTTGTGATAAAATGCAGCAAAAGGTAACGTTCTACAGTCAAAACATGGAAGCTGGCACAGAACAATGTAAACCCTACCTACCCCATGCAATAATGCTAAATACAAATTTTGACCCAGAAACACACATGTAGCAAGATAACAAATAACTCGCTCTTGGAGAAAGGCCCAGTACTGATTTATATCTTGCAACCCAAATAAATATAAAAAGCCTGCCAGAGCTGACCATGTAAATCTTAACCACCTCATATGGTTTCATTCTATGAAGTGAAAAATATGAGGAAGAAGGTGTTTTTGCACTGTGAATGAGTTGTTCAGGAAAAGTGTTATTTATTGAAGTCTATGGGAGGGAAGTTAATTTCAGAAGTTATAACTACAATGAATTATAGCTAATATCTTGGAGAAATTAAATGGAATCGAAAGAAAAAAAGGTCCCTATTTTCATTCGAATAACAATTAGGGTTGAGCAATATTAAATATAGTCTTACACCTGCCAGCAACTGGCTGACTAGTAATCTTTCAAACCATCACTGATTAACCAGAGTGGGGACCATCTCACATATCAGCAGCACTCATGTTTTGTGTGTTCAGTCCTCATGGAGATTCATGAGACAGTGCTGGGTAATAATTTCAGCCTAGGGGTGGTTTGTGAGCCATTTGCATTCACTCTTTGCCATTCCTACAGTGTGGATGATTGCTTAAGGAACCTGGCATTGTCCCTGCTCCCAGAGCGAATACTGTCAAGCTAGAAGCTGAAGGGAGGTGGGGGGAGAATAGCCCCACGGTTACTGTCAGTCTCAGTGCAGTGCAGTTTGGTGCCCAGAATTTGTTAGTACAGGTCCCAAGGCTGACAGATTGGGTCACGTAGCACAAGTCACCTTCAGCTCCATTTCTGAAGTTTCTTCTCAGCTTGGACACCTGGTTTGAGATACTTTGGGTCTGTTTTTCAAGGAGACTAAGTACTTGTAAGTCCACACACACCCCTGAGGTCTCACACACTGGGAAGGGCAAAAGGAGAGGTTGTGTATCTGAACGCAGAAGTAAGAGAAGTGGACATAGAGACATGAGATTGGGAAGAAGTAGTGCTGGAAGAGGAAGGTAGAGATGGGCTGTGGGGCTGGACAAGGCAGAGGACATGGGGATATTGAGGTACGATGGTGCTGTAAGTAGGTGTTATAAGGGGGTAAAGCACAGCAACAGGAAAGCAGAAAGGTAGAGGCAGCTTAGTGTTGAAGACAGTCACTAAAAGCACCCCCACTCATTGGATTTGTGAGCTGCTGGTTTTGTATTCAGGCTGGAGAGTGTTAATGTCTCCAAGCTACATTCCCTTGTCCATTCACATCACCTTGCCCATGTCCACCACTAGGCACACGCACAAGTACCTCCCTATTCAGACACCCCACACGCTCCACACACACATCACACGTGTTTACATCAGCAGGCACCAACGTGCACAGGTCCTCAGACTTGCTAACACACAGATCCCATTGCTCACAGTACTGAGACCTGCAGGTGTTTGTTGTAACTGTACTGCCATTAACATCAACTTTCTGTGGCTCCCAACACACAAACATCTCTCAGCCTCGCATAACCTTGATGTCGTGAGCCTATGCTAATAAATCCAAATAAGTAATGGACAGATACAAATCCGGGTAATAGAGTTAAATATCCCATCTTAACTCAAACACAAACCAGATGTTTTCCATCTACCAGCAGGCCTCCACAATTATCCACACTGCCCATGCTGTCCCCCCCAACTCCCTGCTGGCCCCTTTCTCCTGGGTGATGAATATGATGCATCACCATATCTAGCTCAGGGCTCAGGTTGCATTAATTCAACAGTACTTTTGTCAGGCATGTTTGTTGTGCGTCTTTATTCAGCTGCCTTAAAGCACCTCCTGTTTTGCTTTGCTTTGTTTGGTTTTGCTCCCCAGAATCACAACCTCTGCTTGGAGTCAGGGCTTTGCTGGGGAACTCAGCCCAGCCACCCGGAGGCTGGAATAATATTTGGTGTTTTTTTTCACAGTGCAGTAAGTGATCTTTGCGGGCAGCATATGAGCAGTAATTAATACTTGACATATACTGTGAGGGAGAGCTCTGCTGGCAGGAGCTGAGACAAGGTGTAGTTACACAGCCCTTCAGGGGCGGAGATGGGATTCAGACGCATGCTCCCTTGTACAGCCTCTTGGTGTAATGCAAGCACACTGGCCCTTCCTGCCATTTGAGCAGCTCAGAAGAGCAAGCAGGTGAAAATTGGCAGGAGGAGGCCTTTATGTACACCACAATCAAAAGCCCCATATTTTTTACTGTATAAATATGTTATAATCAACAGTGAGTTCTCACAATGCTCTTATGAGCTACTGTGCTGAAAACCATCACCTTACGGCACTTGGAGAGCTTTGGTAGCCCCTGCCACAGCCTCTCAGGCAGTACTTGCTGGAGGCTTTCTGGCCAGCTCATGACTGTGGCCAAGGGGCCATCTTTACCTGCTAAAGTGGAGAAAATGTGTTGATCTACATATCTGGGATCACCATGATGCAGATGAAAAGATAATGCTGAGCTAAAGAATAATCTGGCAAGAAGCTCTTAAAATTGGGCTTCCTTATTTAATTAAAAAAACACTTTTTCTCCTTCTCTCTCTCTATCTGGAACAAATTGAGAGCAGTCCAATCTTGTAATTGTATTTCCACCACAGTGTGCCAAGGCAATCAGAGCTGTCAGGACCAAGCTGTCTTCTTTAAGAGTTAAATTTTATTAGTCAGCTGCATGAACTCCAATTTATCCCTTGGATCCACACAGCAGAGCCTCAGCATGAACCTCCTGGTTGCTCTACATAGAGAACCCTCCCAGCAGGATGATTAGGATAATGTGTGCAAAGACAGCACCAAAATTCAATTAAAAAACGCTTTTTGTTGAAAACAGACTAGGGAGAGCAGCTAACATCTCAAAAGCCTGTTTGCATCACTGGGCCAGAAAGCACTGTTTTACAGGAAAGGCCTGTTACAGGGATTGCGTGACTTGGGATATTTGGCTCTGGAAGATATGGGGTCTAAAATCTGGTATATGCAGAACATTTGCTACCAAATTCATTTTTGGCTTTCAAACACTGTCATTGTCTTCTTCCCTGTTTCTCCCCTCAAATTCTTTGAAACTTTAGGAGTAATCTTAATTGACCTTTAACAATGAAGTCTTGGCTGGCCGTGCAGCCAATGCCTTCAGAAGGTCAAAGTTGGTTGGATACAAACCAGATCCTAGAGCTCTGACCTCGCCATACTTAGCAATCTCTAAAGAGAATCCAAGGAAAAGTGAAGAGTGAACATGCTCTTCTCCAAACAGAAATTCTCTCCAGGGCAGGATTTAGGACAGAAAACTTTCCATTGCTGCAGCCTGAGTTGGACCTGTCCAGTAAATATTTAGAACTTCAGGGTGGCTTTCTGAGTTCAGTTGGACCGAAGTTTGATCAGTGCTCCGATCCTGGGGATTTCAGAGATTTCTTTCCTAGCACCAAGTCCAAAGAAATTAATAACACTCACATTTTAAAAGAAAAAAAAAAAAAACAACAATAAAATATCATGAACATCTGGAAGTCAGTCCTCACAAATGGCTATGTATAATCAGGATTAAGCCATTACTGTGTCTTACTTCTTAAATGATGGAAAATTGAATTGTTCTGAATTACAGTTCTCTCTACTAAGAACCTGCTACAGACAGAGAAGAAAAGAAAACATTGCTTAAACAGCAGCAGCAGCAGAATTTCAGCTTTTGAAAAACTCAGGTTTCCCCTGCGTAAACCATTCAAGCACTGGAATGTAAAGTAGTGATGAAAAATGAAAGCCACGTCAGCCCAGAAAGTAATATATTAAAGCAAAGTGTTTGGGAGTCAAAGGCCCTTAAATAAATCTAAAATACATACTTTATTTTAAGCCCTAAATCTGCTGCTGCTAATCCTCATATTTAAAACCAGAAATCTATTTTCCTGGAAAGCAGCTGAAGCGGGATGGAATTTGACGTGGCTAGCCCAACACTAAATTATTGACTTTGATATTTATTGTGTCCATCACTACCAGCGTTATATCTCTGATCTATTTCAAAATTGCTCTCATACTTTATTGTACTCCAATGAGTAGAATATAACCCTGGATCCAAGAGCCGAGCTCCCTGTCCCCTGCTGCAGTAAATACAGAAGTTGTAGGTGGTATCCTAACCTGCTAACCTGCCCCATTTCCTTTGCTGACAGCAGTCAGCATTCACACATTGTCTTTTCATCAAACTTTGCACATGTTTAATCCTGCGCCAATTGTGGGGCTGGCAAGTCTCTTTGTCACCCTTTCACAGTGGAAGGAACTGGAAAAGGGAGGTTCAATGAACTGCCCAGGGGTATAGAGGGACGTGATGCTATAATAAAAGTTAGGAACTGGAGGTGACGTGGTCCCATGGCTATGGCACATGCCACTGGGAGCCAGGGAATCTGCACTTGGCACTCATTGCAGCAGAGAGGTGATGGGACTTAATGTGATTGCTCCTTTCCTCTGAACACCAGTTTCATTTCACGCTGGCACCTGCCTCACCCAGACATCCCTGGACAGGAGGGGTCAGCAGAAGACGACATCACTCAGGGGAACCTTCCTCCAAGTGCCTCTGGGTACTTCTGTGTTAAGGATGCAGAAGTGAGAATACATGCAGCGAGAATAGCCACTTTGAGTTGTTGCTCAGAGGTTTATAAATTATCTTCCTTACTGTGTGAGCAGCATGCAGGACATACGCCTTGGTGCTGTCAGATTCTGATACATGTATTTTGGGCTCTTCTGTGTCCAGCAACAAGAGCATTAGCCTCGGGCAGAGCTGCACAAAGCCCTTCAGACCCCGTGGCCAGCGAGGGGCAGCACGGACCCCTCTAGTTGTTCAATACTAAATAAAAAAACCTGTTTGCAATGTGAAACTCTAAATACAACATCCAGCTCACTCCCAGAATAGGTGGATTTTCTAAATTTCTGCAGGCAGAAGCCTCGTGGGGAAGAAGAGTCCAGTCCTTCAGGAGGATGGGAGGGAGTCACAGACTGCAAGCACTTGTCCCACTGGAGCTAATGCCTCCAGCTTCAGTCCACACACTTCAGTCTCACCAGATCTTTCAATCCCTGATTCTCTCTTCCTCTAATAGAAAATGCTAATTTTTTAGGTTAAAATCAGAAAATCCCAAGAGATTCCATGGGATGGGACTAATTAGCCAGGATGGACATAATCTGGTCTATACAAGCAGCACCTAACTCCTAACACACTCTTAATGAATAGACATAACCAATAAATGAAACAAGGCAAAGTTTTCTCCTGCCAAGTAATAAATTTTTCTGCCAAAAAAGATTTGAACCAAAATAATCCAAATAATTCTGTTGACTTTCAATCCCAGGTTTTGATTTTCACATTTTTTTTTAACTGATCTGATCTTTGAGGAAGAGAGGTGGAGGGTCAAAGGCTCATGTTCCTCTCCCTTTTCCCACAGATAAAGGAAATGGAGAGGAGAAAAATGGGAGAAAAATGCCAGTTTTCAGGTCTCCCTCCATATTCTCTCAGCTATTTTATTTCTCTCACTTTCCTGAGCAGGGATTACAGTAGGAGGAAAAAGAGGAGGGAATGTGTGAAATGAGGAAGGAGCAAAGGTTTCTTCCTCTTGTTTGATTTCTTTCCCCTCCTTTTTTTATAAGGCTAGTGGTTGGATGAAGTGATACTAAAACCTCACATAATCAAATACTGAAAAGCCAAATCTAGTCAAATAATTGTTAGGCAAGACTTAATTAAAATGGCTCTGTGTTGAATTTTCATTTACTGAAAATGATTACTGGAATTGAACACTTACAAAAATTGGTTCAAAACAAAATGCATACTCTACTGGTAGGAGAATACAATTGACAAAGGAAGGACACAAAAAGAGAATAAACCATGAAGCCTAAAATGCAGAAACAAATTATTTCAGAGCCCGATTCTGGAATGTGTGACATTTTCCATCATGTGGAGGAAATCTAGAAATATTTGTCAGTCTAAACCTTCGAGGCACTGAATTTTCTTGGCACCTTGTCATTTCCACTGGAGTGAAGATCTTCAGTACCTCACAGTTTCTGGCACCCACTCACATATGTCTGGTGTGAAATTTCCCCAGGCTCCCTCCATAAGGGACTGCAATGCTCTGGTCATGGAAAAGCTGCCCCCTGTCTCCGGCCTTGCTGTGTCACTTGCTATAAACATGACTGATGAATGTTATCGCTGTATGAGTACCTTAGCCATCCCCAGCCAAGCTGTGAAAATTACAAACCTTGGAATAAAATAAACCAACATATAATCCTTGCCACAGTTATAGCTTTTGCTATAGTCAAGGGAGTCTTCAAAATATGTTTCCCAGTGCATTTTTCCCAACATCTCACCTCCAGAGCTTTGTTTTACAGGCCTTTGCTACAAATCACAGCCCTCCATCCAGGAGGTTCTATACTGAACCTTCATCACCATATGTCTGAGACTCTCTGTAGCATACACCATGTAAGCAATGCTTTATGTAGTTAGAGGAGCCTGAGGTATTCTTTGATGTGACCTTGGTATGACCGAAATGATTCCTTTGTGCTTGAACCAGACACATTGGCATTCTCCATGCTGGGGAGATAAATGTCAGCTCAGGATGGTATTTCTTTTTTGAAAGGAAATAGAGGGGACTACCATCTGAAATTATTCAGTTATTTCTTAAAATGTGAGGAAAGAGGAAGAAATGGATGGTTTAGACATTCTTACCAGAAGCCCACTTTGTCACCTAGCACTTCTGTTTGGAGGCAAGGTCTTGAAATTGGTCTGTCCTCTCACCACAGATACTGGGAAGCATCTTTTGTTGCTCTCAGGAAGTTTTTGCCTGTATTTGGCAAGCTATGAGATGTTGAAACATTTTAGTTCCCTTCTACTGAGCAGGGACTTCCCTAACATCACATTCTTGTCCCAGAGGTTTTGCCTGCACTGAGCACCTGTGTGTCACCCTGGGGCAAGAGGAGAGGAGCCAGACTTTCTCCATAATTGCTCCCTGGCTTCCCTGCCATTCTCTGTCTCATGTCAGGCCAAGCACACCGGCTTTCTGGCCCCTTTCCCAAGGAGTCTCTCTCTGGTGGATTGGACTGATCTGTTTCTTTTTGGGAGGTCTTTGTAATCAAGCACCACTGGAGGACTTGAAACAAAACAGGGAGATTTCGTGGTCTTTTTTCAAATACTCAGGATTCAAGTGCCAGGAATCACCAGCATCTCTGAGGAGCCTGAATTGCAGAGACTTGGGGCAGCTGAGCCTGGGGAGCAGCCTGGGGAAGTGATCCAAGTTGTATGGGCTCTCTGTGGGTATCTGTGCTGCATGGAAAGTGCCACCAAGCAAAGGACGTGCCTTCCTGTGTGGTGAGACCAGCAGGAGATGCAGTGTGATGTGTGTGCAGCTTCTTTAGCTCAGGACTGCATTTCTTGCAGCCTGACCCATCAGGGTGTCAAGAGAGAGACACCTTCCAGATCCTCTCCATTTCTGCTCTTGTGCCATTTTGATTGCTCCAGGGGGGGTCAGGGCTCTGTAGTGCAAACAAAGAAACTGTGAAAAAGTATCTCCCAGTGACCTCTGCACCGAGGAGACACACTGACTTCCTCATCCTCGGGTGGTACACAGCTTTGATGGCTTTGGTGCCAGCTTCTGTGGAGCAGAAATCACTGTTCTTCTCTGATTATACAGCTGCTTAGCAGCCCCAGACACCAAGGCGATGCAAGGACTAACAACTAAGCCACAGTAATGCCCTTTCCTGCCCAGTTTAGCTTCCCTAAAATCCGGTTTCCAGAAGAAATTGCTGTCTTCACCCACTTTCCTAGCAGCCCATTTCAGAGACCCACAGACCTGTGCTGACTTCTCCTTTGCAAGCTGCCTTACTCCATCAGGAGCATCTGGGACAAGCCTGTACAGCAGTGCTGGTCCCATTCAGTCTACAAGGGACAACAGGGAAGAGAGGCCTCCTTGGATTATTCTTTTCAGCAGTAGAAAGGGGAAAAAAAAACCCCTCCTCTTGGTGAATACAATGGGAAAAATGAGATGAAGATATATTACCTCGCCCCCTTTCCTGCCCCCATGCATTCCTGGTTTCAGCCAGGGGAATAAGAGCACTGGAATATAACCTAAAGACCCCACTTTATTTCACTGTTGCTTTCTTTTAGATATTTTTGGAGGGAGATGTTGCAGGTGGCTTTCTCAAACATGTTGACTGCATGTAATAGGGGGGAGAAGTGGGCAAAGGCATGATTAGAGTTTCAGAAAGGAATCATAGTCCTCTGGAGCGTTGGTGTGCTTCAGCTGTAAATATTTCAGCCCTCTGATCAATATGGAAACAGCAGTATGTGACTCAGACACCATTGTCCTGAATAGTCAAAGAAGACTTTATGAATTAGTGCAGTGGAGCTCCATGAGAAATGTGTAGCGTGCTGGCAGAAAGCAGGATCAGCTCACAAATAGCAAGCAAAGGGTCAGAGAAGAAATGATCACATTTATACCAGTTGCCAAGCCTCAGACTCTCTGCTGTCACTTCCATGTACTCACTGTATTGTAGAAACGCACCTGATGATACCAAACCTAGTGACAGCTTGGCCTGTGCTCCCACTGAACATTTTGACCAGCCCTACACAGCACAGTACACGTGCTGTAGGCGTGTAACACCGCAGAACTGCTTAGTATTGGCAAAGAGAGGGAACATGGTGTCTTTTCCAGCTGTAACTCTTGCAAATCCGTGGGAAACTTTTCCTCTCAAATAGCTGCATCAGTTTGCTGTATTCTTTCTTGCTGGCTGGCTTGTATTTCTGTTTGCAGACAGTTCCAATACGGTTGTTTTAGCTACCCTCCAGTTTGGTATCAAGCCACATATTTTCAAGCCTCTAATATTAGTAATTAATATAAACAGAGGTTGCACATGTATTTATACGTATTAAATGCCAAATTGGCACATGTTCCCTTGGCTAAGCCAGGGCCTGAAGACTTCCCCGCACAGTGTCCCTCCAGGCTGCAGGGATCGCTTCCATTTCAAATAACAGCTTTTCCTTGAAAGCGTCCGTGGCACCTGTGCTCCATCAACAAGGGAGCCTCAGGACCGCGCCAATGCACACGCGGCGGCTGCGTAGCGGGGAGCGAGTGCTGGCTTTTGTCCACCTGCCTCGCAAACATGTCCGTGCTGCGGGAGGGAGCCACTCGTGCAGCCCATGGGCGAAGGGTCCCACCGCCACGGGCTCTGGTCCACCGCACGCTGGCTCCCGAGCCCACATTGCCTCCCGTTTACAAGGTGTTCTTACTGCCAAGGGCAGAACAGCTTTGCCTGTGCTGCTATGCTGCCTGAGCACCCAAAATAGACAAGAAACTAGCCTTATCTCTTTCTATCTCTGCCTCTCTTTCTCAGTCCTGCTCTGGCTTCCCCCACCGCAGTGTCCAAGCACCTCCCAAAGTGAACAGCTGCCTGACAAGCCTTGTCCCCAGGGTTGCTAGGTCTTGGATGCTTTTGGATCCACTTCCTCATTCTGTATTGCTCCTCACACATCATCTCGTAGCAGCAGACTCTCTGAATCCAGCACTGAAGCAGTAAGTGACAAAGGAGTTGATTGCAAACAGATCTTTTTGGTATGCATACATGTGAACGCATACTTATGTTCAAGACTGGAAATCTTAAAATTATGTTCTTATTTCTGTGTATTTTTCCTACTCATTTCATGTTCCATTTTTAGCTGTGCTTGCAACTTATTTGGAACCTTCCCTCCTAAGTCACACGGATGAATTATCACTTTGCTTTTTCTGGGAAAATAATACTATAGAACGGTCACACACAAGTACTACTGGCAAGGAATATGTAGGTAGTTTAGATTTATATGGCTGTAACTGAAAGCAGAACTTGGCTATATTCTGCCTGACTGTAATGAAAAGAGATAGTCACAACGGGCTTTTGTATGAACCTGGCTCCTAGAAATTATGGCAATAAAAATAGCAATGCCATCATTTGTTAATTCTGATTATTTCAAAAGTCAGACATGCAAGCCTGTTCTTAAAGGGATGTGCTGCACTGAAATGCATAAAAACAAAATAGCAGGTCTTTTACCAGCAGAATAGAGGCAACATTGAGTCCCCCAGAAATTTATATTATGGTCATCAGCACATGGTTTGAATACTACAGGTTTTTCTAGACAGAAACAATAAATGTTTCTCTTCCAAGATCCTTGGGGGTAAGCCTTTTTTCATGCTTGTAGAGTTTCTGAAGCAGGCTCTTTATGTAAGCATAAAAAGGCATTATGGTGCCTGACCCAAGCCTTGGTCACCTGCACGAAGAAATGCCACCAACTATGCTGTGAACCTCAGCTTAGCAACAGATGATCAGTAGATCATAGCCAACAGGAATCAACAGCAAGAAAGCAGTTAGAAGATTTTTTTTTTCTTTTTTATTACAATTCCCGGAGACCCCTGGGACTTTTCCCACAGATTTGATCAGTATCCAAGCCTTATCCATCTCCTGCTCTTGTTGTCTCAGTGCTAGTGGCACTGATTTACCCTTTTGTGTCTGTCAATCTCCAGTTAATAGTATTTCAGATCTAAGCAATTCCAAGCAGATCCTGCTGCACAGTCTGTCCATTAAAAACACTAGAAGGGAACAAAATGCGTCACTCAGATGCCACGTGCAACTTTTATATCTATCTTGTTCATTTCTTGAGTTTATGCTTACATTCAAGTTAATTTAGGGCTGATGACAAGTACCATACTGACAAGCCCAAGGTTCAACACAAATTCCCCATGTCTTCATCATGAAGGAACCTGAACATCTTCCAGACCATGAATCCATGTGGCTCATCCATCCCATGTGAGGTTTCTTCCCTCACTCCTCTCCCTGGGGAAAGTTGTGCACACAGAGTCAATGTGTTTGGGTAGTACTTTTCTGAAGACATCAATTTTTGCCAGTCATGCTGCACAGTTGTCATGCTGCATATGCTCCCTCAGTTGCCTCCTCCCCTACAATTTCAGAACCCACTGGCCACTTTCAGCCACATTTGATAAAGTGGGAGAGATATCAAAGATAAGAAGTTTCTATACAGCAAGAAAAATCAGGGCCTGTATAGAGGAAGGAGACCCCAGTTAGTGTCCTGAGTGACAGAAAGACTGCAAGTTGAGAGCAGCAATCATCTCTCATGTTTGATTGCCAGCTGGCAAGGAATAAATGTGTCACAGAGAGCCAGTCAGCACCACATGGTTCAAAATGAGCCGTGGCACGTGCTGCTTTTGGCTCCCCAGGAGTTAAGGGACTACTGGAGATGAGATGAGGGTCTGTGAGGCATTTCAGGCAATGCATGGAAACATGAGATCATGGGAAATGGCTACGTCGGTTGTCATTATACGGATGAAATACAGAAATTCCATAGAAAAACAGGCTGCATCAATTCACTTCATCAGGAAATAACTTTTTAATATTTGCCTGCTCATTGTTCAGTGCAGAGAAGGTGGGTTATGCTGAATGCCTGGCACTGGGAGACAGAAAATGCTGAGCTGTAGGATGTCCCCAGGGGCTGGTGGAGAACAGTTTGTCCTCTGTACAGATGGGTTTCCTTGTGCAGCGCCATCATGGACCTCAGACTCCACAGCAGATATAAGGCAACCGAAATTACTTCAGCTCCGAAGACAGATGACTAAAGTCACTCAAACTACCCTCTATTTGTGGTGGGCAGAGGACATGTCCACAGCCTGCTGCCACAGCCAAAGTTCTGTTAAATTGCAGTCAATGAGTTACTCTAACTAACTTCACTGTGATACTGGAAAATACAGATGAGATTAACTCGGATGGTATTTTAGCAAGAAGCACACACCTGCTCGACCATTAATCACAATATCTTTGCAGCTTCTCATCTCTTTTTGTACAAAATGATCTAATCCCAGTAACCATATGTTTTTCTTCTGATGTGCTTAACTTGCTTTTCCTCTAATGTTTCCCCATACAAAGAGTAGTAATTGCAACAAAATGAGTGGAGAATCAAGAGAGGAGGATGAGGCTACCAAGATATATATCTATATATATACTGTGACAGTATTGCTTTCATCAAATGAAAAGAAATGTTCCCCTAAAGCATTTGTGCTATGTTCAGGAACACATGTTCCGCCATCATGGAGTCCTTCTGACTGATCATTAGCGAAAATCAGAGCTCTTTCCTTCCCTGCCCCTGTTTCTACATGGAGAAGATACAATGGTAATGAAGATGACTGCCTGCATTCGCTTTGCATGTGATCTTTCTTCAAAAGCAATTCTTTTTCATCAGTAACACATAAAATCCATCAAAATCCTCCCATCCAGCTAATTTCTGTGAGGCATCCTTATGTCTCCCAGCTGGACGGCTAAAGCATTGGCCTATTCCCTGACCTTAGCATCCATTTTATTATTAAACTTGCAAAAGCAAGCAATTCTTCAGACTGGCAGGCCAGGCAAGAAACCCAGGCTTTAAGAAACCACACACTATGCACATGTTTTGCTTCTACTAAGATCACTGGACTTGGCCAGCTGCTGACTCCTGGATTAATGACCAATACCTCCTCCCCTCAGGTGTCCCACTTAGCTTTTCCCTGGAAGAAACGGGCAGCCATCGGACCTGCTGGGAACTGAATCCCAAACTACTTTGGACATTGACCTTTCCAACACTGCATGATTTTTTTAAAACAGTTACTGAAAGTTCAACTACCGATTTATTTATTTTTTAATTAGTCAGCCCTTAGGAAGAAAAAGTGATAGACTGTGACAGCTTCTTGGTCCCAGAGCTGCTTATCAGCATGTGCAGTAAACAGGGGAAAAAACATAAATATTACATTCTCCCTCAAGATAAGGGATTTCAGAGTGAAGAATTGCTTCCCAATAGCAAATTTCAGAGCAGTGTCATGGAAATGGGTCACGGATTCCCAGAATGCGAAGTCCATAGTGGGTCTTCCCTAGAGCAAGGGATTCTCTCTGTCCGGCTCCCAGGCAGCTCCACTTCAGCATGGAAGTGGCTGCAGCCTGAAGGCGTCTGCATCAGCTCCTGCATCCGCAACCTTTTGGCAAGGAGTGGACCCCCATTTTGCTTTGCATTTCAGAGAAACATAAAGTTTCCTATAAAAACAACTGGTGTTCAAGTCCTCTGCCTGTCTAGAGATGAGTTTTTTTGCCTGCTTTGGGAATAAGTGTATGTTGCGGGCTGAAGGACCCATGTTCCCTGTGTCCCATGAAGTCCCTGACCCTGCCAAGGGTTCGCACCAGCACCAGCCACTTTGCAGTGGGAACTCAGCAAGGCCCAGACCGGCCCCACCAAACTCAGCCAAGCAGGAGAGAGGAGCAGCCAAAGCTCGTCCCACTGCAGGGCCCTCAGGGCAGGGGTCCTGCAGCTGACAGCAGGAGGTGGGCGATGGACCACCTCTGGGAGAGAAATGATGCTCCCTCACTACTGTGGGAAGCTGCTCTGGTTCCTGGCTCTCTTTAGCATTCACAGCGATGACTTGGCGTGTTCATGCTCTCTACATAAATCCTGATAAACTCCTAACCTCAAAAACATCCTGTAACTAGGGGCTTCTGTGTCTAGTTGTCAAATTGTGTGAAAAAGTGCTTCCCCCATCACTAGTACATTTGCTCCTGCTGCTGAGTTTCACTGAATCTCTTTGCATTCTTGTTTTAAAGACAATGTGAATATTAATTAATTCCCCTCTCTGTTATGTATCCCACCTACTCTCCTCATACATTTATCATATCCACTCCTATTAATCTCCCCTTGAATGTAAACGCTTCCAACATTGTTCAATCTCTGCTTATGGAAGTTTTGCTTGTCCACATCAGTAACAGCATCAGTCACTACCTCCCTGCCTTGAATAGGGACCAGCAGCCAAAAGATCAAGGTGACCCCGTAACCCATTATTCAAAAATTAGATCAAGCACCATTTCTTTTATAATGGCTACAGAAATAACTGAAAGGAAAATCTTACGACAATATCTCCTGTCTCTGTTTGTAGCATAATTTTACTATTATTATATTCTGTACAGAAGGGCATATGTTTTATTAATTGTCAAAAGCATAAATAGCTTTTTTAGCTTCTATTTAAAGAGCTCTTGGCAAACTGTATAAGGACTAAAAGAACCCAATTTTTTACATGCTTTTAATCCCTTCCCTAAACAAATCCTCTGACTTGAATTTTTTACATTTTGAAGGCACTTGGGTTTATGGTTTGCTGTGTGATGCTCACTGTTAATGGTACCCATCACATTTTTGTGGTATCAACATTGTCTGTTTTCTATAAACGTGCCATCATAATTCAAAACAGCAGCTTTCAAATATGTTTTGCCTCTGCTCATGAGAGATCACATCACATTTTTTTACACTCTCAGTGGAACTGCAATAACCAAAGTATAATTTGTATGGCCCTTCCAGTCTTTAATGTTTAATCAAAGTGCCCTGGTATTGTTTAAGTACCTATTAATTCTGCTAATTTTCAGCCTGACTCTTAAGTAACTGCAGCTGCTTTACAAAGAGACTGCATTTCAGCCTCTTAATGGAAAAAGATATATGCCTGGACCACAGCTTCAGTTTGCAGAGCCACCTTGTCTGTTCTGCTATAACACTTCCCTAGAGTCCCCCCTATAGAGAGGGAGAGAGGAATTTGAGGAACTTCTCTTCATGTTACTGCACTTCTCTCTTCATTATGAAAACAAGAGTCTTCCCTTCTTCCTCTATCCCTTGTAGTCCCTTCCCAGCATAAACTTCACTTCTACTACAGCGATATGACATAGTGCAGAACAGAAGACCTCCAATTTATGTCAGCTTCGATTACAGTGATTCAGTGTAGTTTAATGATGCAAAGGAAAATTAAATATTTACAGGTTTTTGTAGGATGTACAATGTTAGTTCTGCAATGAGGAAGACCCCCTGAATATCTTCGCTACCCTCTCAAAAGTATCCTTCTCTCTAAAATAATGGTCCTTCTGAATTCCTGCTAGGAGTATTTGCATTCCCAGAAGTCACAGCAGGGCTAAAGCTATTAATCAAAAAGCCTCAAGGCAAAGCCCTCACCTTGAAATCCATGTTTGTATCAGAGTCAGAGCTGAGATTAAAAGCAGTCTACTGACCTGATTGTGTTGATCCACATTCTGTGGCCCAAGGGAGTTTATTTTTATTGTTTCTTTAATATAAAAAAGGCACAATTAAAAATAATAATATATGAAAACACAAGCAAAGAGGAAATGAATAAGCATTAAGCTCAGAACAATGGGATGGGTCAGAAACAACGTGCCAGGCCAAACAAGAATTGCAGTCTCGGCTCCAACCCTTCAAGGGCTTCTGCACGTGCTTAACTTTATTTCCCCTGGCCTGATCCTGCACTGATTAAGTCATTAGGGCCCCAAGATCAGTAAGAGCAAGAGCAAGCCCTAATGAAACCATCTTGCACAGGCATGTCTGTAACATTAGGAGCATAAGCGTACCTCTGCAGTCATGCTGGTGTCCTGCCAAGGGAGAATTTAGTTTCTCCATGGGCTTGGTGATGACTTGGAGGGTTACCTTCCAGAAAGGGGCTGTTGAAGGTAAGGGAGTCATGGCTTCTCTCTGAGATCAAAAAGAGCTAATGTTCCAGCATAGCATCAGGAGACAGCATATAATGATGGGTATCAAATCTTCACCTATCATGGTGTCTCTGAGTATTTTTCTTTAAGGTGAGACTGCTACATGTTGTGGTGGATAGCTCTTTGGTTTTGCCAATAGCCATGTTACATCCTGCTCTGGGAGTCTGTGCATCTTGTTACAGTTTCAAGAAGGCATTCATCCAAATTGCGATCAACTTATTCAGGCTGAACCGCACGATGATCCAAACCAGCCCCACAGAGGTATGGAGGAATGCCTGTGGGTGAGATGATTATACCAAACTGGGGTTAAGTTATCCCATACTATAAAAATCTGACAGTGGCCTCTTAAGCAGACTCAGAGAAGTCAGGTTGCAAAAGCCTTCAGCTAACTGAAAAATCTGTTGTCCTTAGCTGCAGCCTGAGAATCGGAAACATCAGTTATAAAATAGACAAAAATGTAAATATAGGAGTGATGTGTCAACCACTGCAGGCAAATGCAGGGAGCTGGGGGAGCAGAGAGAACTGTAAGTCTTTGTTCAGATGCTCTGACACAGCTGACCTCAGGGCAGCTTAGGACAGAGATCTGCTATGGGCCATCCAATCACTAATAGGAAGTAGAAGAAGCTTTTATAAGCATTCGTACAAGATATCCAAACAATGAGACATGGTGGTAGTAGTAGATTTTAGTTATGCAAAAATGTGTAAAGAAACCAATAGGGTAATTAAAATCTCCCAAGTAGATAACCAAGATTTTCAGCAGGAGTAGAAGAGTGAGCACATCCTAAAAGACAACTATGTTAAGAACATTAGAGCAAGCTACCCCTATGCAGAAGAACACCAGGCACATAGGGGTACAATTCCAGCTGCATCAGTAGCTTTCTGAGGACTTTAAAAAGTGGATACTGCAGAAAGGAGTCATACAAGCACATAGCTAAGGATAAGGGAGTAAGACAAACAATTGCGTACAGAAGCAGAGCTGCTACAACACGGAAGGCATTTCAACTAGGAAAGGACATAAACGGGAACTGGGAAAAGTTCTATAAATACATTTTAATTAGAGGAAGAAAAAGGAAAGTCTTGATCCATTACTAAACAGGAAAAGAGAGCAAATAACAAGTGATGCAGAGAAGCTTGGCGTGTCTCTTGATCCAGCCCTTATTTTAAAAAAAATCTGTTTGTGACCAGCTAATTAACTACATTATTTTTAAAATTAGGTAGGACGGGAGGCCAAAACAGGAAAAGACCAAGTTAAAGAACACTTGGATGAGCCAAATGCATACAAGTCAGCAGGGCCTCATAAAGATCACCTGAACTTATTCAAGGAATAAGATGAAGTAATTTGTGAATGGCTAACAATTATTGTAAAGTAATTATTGTAAAGGAGTCACACAGAACAGAATGGGCCCTAGAGCACAGGAGAAGGGTGAATATAGTGCTGATCTTTAAAAAGGAATAATGAGACCCCAGGAAGCTATAAACCACTCACCCTGATTTCCAAAAAATCTGGAATGAGTTATTAAACAATCAGTTTTTAACTACCTAGAAGATGGTATGGTGATAAAAAGCAGTCCACTTGAGTTTGTCAAGAACAGATCATGTCAAGACAGTCTAATTTCCCTTTTTAACAGAGTAGCTGGCTTAGTGAATAAAGAAGAGCAAGTGGATGTGATTTATCTTAGCCTCCCAACATAGTCACATTAGGTATGAGCTAAAATGTAATCACAACAGGACGGGTGCACAACTGGGTGAAGTTCACTCCAAAAACACAGTTATCAATTGTTCCTATCAAATAGGAAGTTATTCAAGTGGAATTCCTCTGGGATCTGTTCTGGGCCTGTTTCCATTCTTTTCACGATGCAGCTGATGAAATCTGTGTTACCATTAAACTTGGAGAGGCTACAAGAGAATCATAGTCAGACGATCAAAGTGCAGAAATGATCTGGAAAGATGGTCCACAGCCAACCTGATTAAATAACCACTAGGATAAAGTGCTACTTTTAGGAAGGAGAAATCAAATTCCCAACTATAAAGCTGGAAGAAATTTGTAAGCAGTGGGATGGTAGAAGAAGGTCTGAGGGATGTAGCAAATGACAGGCTGGATTTGTGTTGATAGTACAGTGCCCTGGCAAAAATTATAAGTACCTGAGTTGTATATATGGAAGCATCACATGTAAGACAAAGGCAGCAATTATTCTGCTCTGCACTTTGGTGTGGAGGTCTCAGTTGAAAGGTTTTGGGCACTGTACTTTAATAAGGATATAGATATACTGGAGACAATTCTGGAGGAGATCAACAAGTATGATCAGATATTTGAAAAATACAGTCAATGAGGTAGAAAGAATTGCATTTGTTTAGTCTAGAGAAGATTGCTTAGTCTGGAGAAGACAAAGGCAAGGCAAGACTCTGGTTCCCAAATGCACACAAAACTCTGATAAAGATGTCAGCGAGCAATTGTTCTGGTTGAAAGTAAGGACAAAAATAGATCAGCTAAAATTGCAGCAAAAGGCTGTTTTATGCTGGAGCCTGGGGAAAGCTTTCCATCCATTGGTGCAGCAGAGCAGAAGGTTGTCCAATGTCCTTCACTGGGGAGGCTTAGGTAAAGGTTAGGCAAATGCCTTCTAGGAAGAGAGAATATACGGTAGTTTGGGCTCCAAAACACCTCTCTCTGGAGACCCTTCCCTGCCTGAGGTTCCTGCAGCTTTGAGTCTTAGTAGCTGAGGACACAGGTGTGTAATCTCTGATACTATAAAGCAGTAACTCTGTTAGTGCTTTAATAGCAAAGATTTTATATATAGTAATGATCAGCCCTCCCAAAAATTCTTGGCTATCAGATTTCTTCTGCTGCTGGGAAGGTAAGACAGATACAGTGAAAGAAATTAATGCCTGCTGATTTTCTTACATTAGCACAAAGAGGTATTGGCAGAAAAAAAAAAAAAAAGAAAAAAAAAAAAGTGTTGGTTACTGCATAAGCAGTGAATGTATGCCCATCTTTATGGTCCCAGGTACATAGCACATCAGTGTGCCAAATCCATATTAGAGCAAAGCCCAGGTACACTTCAGTCCCCATTTTTCCCAAATGCAACGAGAAGGATTGGGCTGCATCCCGGCCAGGATTCACAGTATGCTCTGCCAGGCCACCAGTTTGCAGCACCAGGACCACAGAGGGACTTGGGTGAAGCACTGGCAGGTCAACACAGGTGGACCTGGGCAGCCGAGCAATCCTTATCCTCAAAGGTTTGTCTGCACAAGAGCAGAGGGGAAAGAGAGCCCGTGGAAAGGAACAGTGTGGCCATGGTCACATCTGGCAGGCCCTCGCCCTGTAGCAGCGTCTCGTTGCCGTTGCTCCTTTGGTTCTCTGAGATGAACTGAGACCACCTGGGACCCCAACCCTCCCAGCAGCTGCGTTGCTCAGATCCCATCACTTGGAAAGGGCTCAGTGTTCCCCAGCCATCCTCTATACTTTACAGGATAGCATCTTTCATGCCCAATTGCACACAGGAGTGTCCAGAAATGAATACCACCTTCCAGACATGGTAAAAAGAGGGGATGGGGGGGGGGGGGGGGGGGGGGGGGAAGCCCTGCCAGAATCATCTACCTCCAAGAATCCATAATTCACACACACAATCAGGCATATCTTATGTCTAGCACTTGTTATTCCCCATATCAGAAGAAGAGTGTTCAGAAAGCATAGGGTAAAATAAATCAATTCATTGAAACTGCCTTTCCCTTCTCTTTTTTAACATGCTTCCATGTATCTCTTTAAAATTTATAACCTAACATGTGTTTGGTTTTTGGTTGGGGTTTTTTTTTTTTTATTTTAAAATTTCAGAGCTGGAATGTTGCTGCTAATTTATTTCAGTGCCACCTTTTATTTTCTTAACTGCTTGGGTCTAGCACATCTGGTGAACGAGCAACGTTTTGTGGGGGCCCAGCTATTTCCTGTAAGGCTATGATGTGTTTTCTCCTATCACTGCACTGGTCTGCAAGTGACACTGAGTTAAGGTACTCAGGCTGCTTTCCTGTCTTGAATGCTGTAAATCAGTGCCAAAAACTAAGGGCGTCAGGAAACTAATGAAGAGGAGAAGTGGCAGCAGTCATTAGAACAGATGCCGCCAGGTGATGGCCAAAGATAGTATTAGGGAAATGATGGAAATCTCTGCAAGGGAATCAAATGGGAGAGTATCATCAGCGGATAATTGAATTTTATAGTTAAATTAGAACTGTTCCAACACGGACATGATTTTGGATTTCACAGTTAAAGCACAGTTCCGTTTTGCACTGAAAACAGGAATTCAGCTTCTTTGTTATGTTTGAAAAATACGGTCTCCTCCTCAAATTGGCAGCACATATCCCTTTGGGTACAAGATGAATGGTCTGGTAATTTGTTAGTTTGTGATTTGCAATTAATTAGAAACTTGGTCCTTTAAGAAATCTGTTCCAATTGTTCCTTTGTTTGAAACATCTCAACAATGAAATAATGCAGACCACAAAAATGTTCCATCTAGTCAAAATCCATTGAAACTTTGCACACAGACAATAGCTGAATAAATTAGTTTGCAAATAAAAGTTTTGTAACTAATTGCAGACAGGGAATACTGTGACTTCAACAAAAACTCATCCAATCATCCGGTTTCCCCTAGAGCAAATTTGCACGTGCTAATTCCATTGGCTGTAAGGATTTACATTCATTAATCCCATTGACTTGGAGAGGGATGAATGTATCAAGAAGACATTACTTGGCCAGTTCTTTTAAGTTTTTGCATTTTGATTTGGTGCATAAAAGCAGCACTGCTGGTCCAGTGTGTATTTAAGAGGCATTGCTGAAGAACCCAAGGCAACAGAGCTCTTAACAATACTGAATTAGTGAGACCTTGTGCCCCCTTCACTCAAATATCACCCTTAGTTCCATCACTAAGGCAGCACACTAAACCACTGGTTTCAACTTGTGGCTTAGAAATCTCTTAGAAACACAGTTTCAAAGGGGTCCACAAAAAGTAACTAAGAATTAACCTATTGCAGGAGGCTCAAATTTGCTACATGGGAGTATATGCTTCCTTTAGAAATTTTGTAGCGGTCCGCAAACTGAAAAGCAAAATTAAGTAAACCAGTAGCAGATTTGATTCATGTATCTTCATTAACTGTTTGGTGTAGCTCTGGTCATCTACATCAGCTGTAAATTCCTGGCACAGAGCCAGACAAAAGAGGCAGGAGTAAAAAAGAGATATATTAAAAAAATAGAGATGTAAGAGACATGTCAGCAGAAAGAAAAAAAAAAAAAGACAACAAAAATCCCACTGGATTAGCCCAGGAGAAGAAATTTAATGAGTTCCTTTCCCAGGAACTGTGGCTGACAACAGCTTCAGTGGAGGACAGAGGTGTCCTTGGAAGGACCCTTCCAGGTCAATGCAGCCATGAAGACTGTCCTTCTGCTGCATGCAGAACAGCTCTTCACACCACACCAATTTTCAAATCCAAGGGCTTGCTTGGATTCTGGTAAGGAATTGAAAAGAAAAAAAAAAAAAAAAAGAAAAAAAAAAGAAAAAAGAAAGAATGAAATCACAAAGTCTCTGACGTTTCAGAGACGTTTCAGCCCATTTGGGTAGTTCTATGCAAGCTTTTGAAAAATCTTTTTATAACTGATGCCAATTTTTAAGTGAAAATGTATTTCAGAAGCAAAAGAATGCTTCTGTTGAGAAAAAGTTGAAACCAAATATTGTTTAACATTTAACAGACTCAAAGAAAAAAATTTTTTGTGTTTATCCCAAATTCATAAATATCTCTGACTCCCCCTTATTTGTACAGTGGGATGAGTTCATCTGAAAAAAAAAACCAAAAACAAAAAAAAACAAACCTCCCTAAATCTTAAAATAAGTAACAATCAAAAATATCAGACCAAATTGTCACTCAGACATGAACTACACCTAAAGATTCGACAAAGACCTAATACAGAAATGACCCAAAGCCTGGGAAAGGGAACGGTCACCAGAATGGGCAGGATCCCTGCTGATCCCAAAGCAGAAGCACCCCGACAGTGAGCCACACCAAGCAGCAAAGCAGCCTGCATGGCATGGAGACTCTGCTGCGATCGCCAGCCAGGAGTGGAAATCAGGAGAGATAAAACACGAAGGAAATGCAGAGTTGCACAACTCCTGTGACAGAGAGAGAAATCCCAGAGCCGCCAAAGCCGGCGGGGGATGCAAACTGATTTCTTTGCATTATCTGTTAGAAAAACGCTGCCCAGCGGAAAGCGTGGGAGGAAGGTCTTGCCCCATGGCAGGAGGGAGGTGGGTGCAGCGGCTGCTCCATCACGTGGGGCTGGCAGCAGGGAGGTGACCCTGGGTCTGTGGGACGTGGCCCTTTAACACAGTGGGGGTGTGACAGAAAAAAGGGGGCTCGAGAAGTCCCAAATGGCAAAGAGGCGAGATGGTGAGAAGCAGCTTGGACACGAGGGGAGAATCTACTCTGGGAAATGCTACCACTAGGAGAGCTGGATGGGGTGTCCTGCACATGGGTGCTGGGACACAGGCATGGGTTGGGAACCTCAGGAGACCTAATTTTCTTCCAGTGCTGGAAATATTTATCCTGGAGACTAGGACGAAGACGTTTGTTTTTTCTCCATGCTTCTGTTAGGAATTCCTCTGGATTTCCTATCCAAAAATAATAAGAGGTTACAGAGGAACATACATGAATGCTCTTTCTGCTCTGTGGCAGAGATGGAGTGGGCTGATCAAGAAGCACTGAGCCGGTGGGTGGTGTGCATCCTCCCAGGGTCTCCTCCCAGCACCTTCTTGGGGAAGGAGCACGGCTCTCCTTTCTCTGACTGCACATCTCCCGACTGACTGTCCCACTTTGGAGGACAGGGTGGCTGAGGCAGGTTGGGAATGTGAAGCTGCATCCGAGGGCTGGAGGTGTGATTTAGCCAGTCAGGTCCTGTGTGCATGGGTCTGGCAGCAATTCCAGTCTGCACAGAATTCAAGGTTATAGTACTGAACAAGGCACTGTAAAGGCTTGCAAGCAAGACCACTCAAACCCAGGAGATTATAAAATAATGTAATAATATAAAATAATCTCCTGGAATCAAACCAAGAGCTCATGTGACTCTGCCTTTGGGTCTGGCAGCTGGACCAGTGGTAAGGAATCACACAATAAAGTAGGTCACAGGTTTCCAAGAGACCTTTTTTTTTCCTTTAAGCTTATGAGAAAATGATGATTTATGAAAATCAGCTTGAAGCAAGGCAGCGATTCTGATAATAAGACCTCAAAAGAGTATGGAGGGCTCTGTCATTACAGTAATGGGCCCCAGATAAGTGCTTCATCAACAAGACTATACATCATTACTACTTAAACTGCGCTGAAAAGATGGGGCAAGGGGAGAATGAATGGCGTCTGCTACAAAAATAAACTACAACAGAAACATTCCTCAGTGCTTTTATATTTTATACCATAAAATCCTCCATTTCGGAATTCAGTTAAGCCAAACATGCATTTTTCACCTCCTCTCATCACCTCAGAGTGCTGTTAAAACAGAAAGACCCCAGTGCAGCCTGCAGGTCGAGCCTCGCATCGGCGAGGCGGCCGCCCAGCCTCAGGGTCCCACAGCCGTCCCTCCGGAGCGTGCCCGAGGCGCCCAGCAGCCCCCCGCAGCAGTGGAGGTCCTGCTACCATGTGAAAGAGCTGAGGAGAGAAGCAATTTCCTGCCTCGTTTAAAAGCACAGAGGTGGTGGGTGCGATGCTGAGGAAAAGCAAACACAGTCTCGCCTGGCACAATCAAAACAAAATTTGGTCTCATGCCTCTTTTCCTCCCCTCTGCCCATGCTTGCAGCAGGGCCGTACTGCTGTGGAGGTCGGGATGTAACAAACCACTGCAGAACTTTGCTTTGGTCACATTTTTTGTTAGATTTATGTAAAGGAAAACACTTTTTCTTGGATTGTTGCATGTCAGCCTCGATCCTGCTTCCCCCAGCGTCCCCCCAGCAGGTGAAAAAACGATCCCAGCTTGACCATTAAAAGCTGTTCAGCCATGTCAGTGGAGGAAAAACAGAGGCTGAACTGCGGGAAGGACGTGCTGGGGAGGACAGGCTGCTGGGAAGCCTGGCTGGCAGGTAAGGGGGGACAGCCCTGCTGGGACCTCCAACCAGTCCCACCCCACCAGGACCCGGGACGTCCAGTGTCCCCAGCCCTGCGGGAGCCGCTCAGGGAGAGCGCTCCCTGCCCACGGGGCCACAGTGATGTACCCGAATAAATGGGTAAAGACAAACCGAGCGTGGGTTCAGGCTCTGAGCCAGACTGTTACGGTGCTGCTTTCTGGTGTTTGTACTGGTCTAGCAACAGAGAAATAGGAAGGCTTGGAGTGACAGTCACAGTGGGGTTTCATTCTGTTATCAGGTATCATATAAACCAGGCACAGGTTCCCTTGCTAGGCTGCACCCTCAGTTCTATGTACAATAGTTTATGGCTATTTAAAATGTTTCTTGCAATTGCTCATCTTCACTAGCAGCAAATTTTTATTCATAATTTATGCAGTGCTTTTACAACTTTCACTCGAAGTAAAATAAATGTAACAGCTGGTGAGTCTGTAGCTGAAGAGGGTGATAAAAAGAAGAATAAAATATCTCTGAAATGAAATTTCCTTTCCAGCACATGTGCTGGGCCCAACATAAAAGATGCAACAGAAAGTTTAATTTAAAACTAATTTATTGGTGAAATGTTATCAGAATCCCAACAAATAGCAAATAAATCAACATGACACTGGGAAAAAGATCAGCTGGTGAGGATGGAAGCTACCAACATAACAATCCGCAGCCAGGGGAAGAGTTACACAAACTGGAGTACATCAGCAAAGCCAGAGTGAAATGCTCCCTCCTCAATTTTGGATTCCAAAATGAAATCACTTGAGGTTAAAATGCTGATGGGTGCGAATATTTGTTCCTTTCATAAGAAGTAAATACTGGATTTTTGACTGTGAGACACTGCCTTGGTCCCATGTTTCTGTTCCCCTCTATTCTGCAAAAGCACCAAGTGACATGCAAGAAGCAGGAAAAAAAGAAGTGACATTTTTGGGATATGTTGACTGAACTTCACTAACACTAGATTTATATGTTTCTCCTTATTAAGGCAAAGGAGAGGGAAATTGGAACATACACAGCTCCTCGGTTGCTCTAAATCAGAAGGCTGTGAATGTTTCGTTTTGTTTTTCTGGAAAGAAGATCTGGATGAATGAGAAGCAAGAAACAAAAAAGGCTGACAAAAAAGCTTCTCTGGCTCGAAGTTCACCGAGATACTGTCTCAAGAGGAAAGATGCGCTTTTGGCTGAGGACCGTGCCAGAGGTCCGGAGGCTGCACACAGAGACATTGCCTCCAGTGGTGTGATTCCTCTTGCACCCACGGACGCAGGATTTGTATGCCCTTGTAAATGAGCAGAACTGGGGAAAAGGTGCCTGAATCCATTGCGGATCTCCTCTCATCCCCGACATCCAGTGGGGTCCTATACTTTGGGTGGCCATTTTACTTTACATGTTTTGCTCAGTACTTTGCGGATGTCTCAGTGGAAAAGAGTCAGATTGCCCAAGAAGACAATTTACTCGGTATTCCCTTTGTGACCAGAGGCACGAAATGCTGGACCCCTTTGAGGACACCATGCTGTCACAAAGTCTCCAGCCTACTCTTGAGAGAAGGTTTTAATTTTGCATGAGGCACAACTGCTTAGTGAAGCATTGCACAGCTTGCATTCTGAAGGATGCATTTTGGTTTAGCAATGATGACCACAGAGTTACGAACAACAGTTCCAATTCAGTTCATGCACAATCAGAGGCAATTGTATTTAATCAATGAATTCACTCCTGTCTGAATCAGGACTCCAATTTGGCCAGTGTTTTCTTTCCTATGCTGTAACAAATTATTCCTATTGACTGAACAGAGCGTGCCAAAGTTTCTTACACTCTGATTTATGTGAAATAATTAGTATGGTATTGTCTGGGTTTGAGGTCACTCAGCTCTTTTTCTTGTACTTTAGCATCTGTGTTCATTCCCATTCTGTACCAATTAGCATAGAGGGAGCAGGATCCAGCCATAAACGACAGCTCCTCTGCTTCACAACACCCGCTTCATCCAGTCTTTTCTTACCTTTCCAGAAAGGACACCCCACCAAAAACAAACAACAACAACCCCGCTGATACGTTAGTTTCAGAACAGCAAAAACACTGACAAGAAGAGCTCTGCAGAGCACATGACTTCCAGTTAAAGTAGAAGGACTGGTTTGTTCTAAAAACAGAATTCCCAGCCCCATAGAAAAAAAGACACCCCACACCTACTCCTTGAAACATGACTTAATCTATCTTAAGGGGTAGTAACTCTCAGGGCCAGCTTTTCAGCCAGGGTAAACCAGCAGCTCTCTACTACAGCATTGCTGATCTCTGCCAGCTGCACTATTTATGGAGCTCACTGGGCTCCGCTGTAAAAGAGAGGAAGTTGCCATTGGCCTTGTAACAGGAGGGTGAAATGAGAGGGACACAAATTGGTTAGGGAGGGAGGTCTTGTGGGGTTTTTTTTGGTGGTTGGCCTTGTTTTTTCTGATGGTGCTTCTTTTCTTCAGGTAGGTTGCGTTATTATTGCTCTATTATAAGAGTTTATGGTCACTTTTTAACAGCAAATAATACTCTGGGCTAAAAAGAGTTAAACAGGATGTTCTCTGCAAGAGCTCCTCATCTTAGAAGCTAGCTTTCTACCCTTTCCTTGGTATGATGTGTTCTGTCTGGTGGCTCTTGGGATTTCATAGCAAACCCTGTTTGTGTAGCTAGGTTTACATGGGGGTGGTTGTTTGTGCAGAAGGAAAAACTAAAAAATACTGCAATTAAAATTTTGGTTGCAGCATAGCAAGGTGCTTATGGCAGAGATGAGCCCATCTGCTGCACAGAGTAAGATTTTTATACCAGCTAACAAGATCAGGCTGTCATGTGTCTTTGGCACTGTTTCTACCAAGGAGTTGCACCCTTTCAGTATATGTAGAAGTGTTTGTTAGAGCTGGATGAGTAGAGACTGTCCAGACCTTAGAGACCTAGTCTGGAGCTGTAGCAGGGCAGATGTCACTGTAGGAGAGAAATGGGATCCCATTGTAACTGGGATCATCAGGAGAAGAGGGTGTTCAGCATAGCTCATGTGCATCCCAAAGAATGAGTGAAAGAAGTCTTCTCTCCAAAGATACATTTTTTTGGAACAATGCAGTGTCAGTAGCAAAAATAAGCCTGGGAAAATCTCTGTTTTTCTCCCCAAAACCAATAAATTTTAAAGCTAAGAGCTGTAATTTATCTAAATCTGTGGTTGGAGTTTGGTTTCTTTTATTAAATAAACAGCAACAATCACCTTTTGCTACAGTTCTACCATACCACCCTGCTTGAACACAGTCTGACCAAAGCAATCTTTTGTCTGCTTCTTTTGTAAACATGATTTTGCATCAAAGTGAAAACAAAAAAATGTGCAGTGAGCCTAAGCAGTTGCTGGAAGTTGAAGTTTATTGAAATAGCAACATGAAATATTCCATTTCAAGGTGCCAGCTTCATAAACCTCTCCCCTCATTATGAGGGGATTTTCATCAGATCTTTTCAGTAAAATTACTACTCGGTTGCAAATATGGTGCATGCCTACTTCTGGATCTGGAAGTGATGTAATCTGAGGGAAGATTTATTTGGTTTTTCTGCTTTTTTGCACAAAAGCCAACCAAATGGTGATGCTGAGGTGAGGAGCAGGTGTGAACCACAGATATTAAACATATCATGTTATTAGCAGTCCACATTTATTCTCACCATCCTTGATTAAATTTCATTCTTACCTCTAGAGTAATTTCCAGACTTCACTGACTGTCTAGTTGTTGCTTTCCAAATTCATTACAGTAGTGAATTTTGTCAGGAGCATGGACATGCTTTTCATCTCTTGTGATGGAAAATGTGGTGCAATTAGAAGTGATTAAGGAAAGACATTCACTAAGTGGGGCTGAGGGGCTCGCATCCCTCTTTTAGGCATTCATCTCTCAATTTTCATATCTTTGAGGACACCATTGCTGCAAGGAAGATTGATGGATCACAGACAGCTTTGCTGGCTCCTTATTCTACACTGGCTTTTTCCCAAGGAAGAGCAGGTGGCACTTTTGATGTTACAGTAATTCACAGTGAAAAAGAGAAGCCTGCAGACAGACCCGGCAAGGCAAAAGTAAATTGCCTGCTAACAGATTCATGTTCTCCAAGCATCACCTAGACACATGATAAAGAGAAACGGAGGATCGGGTTGCAAAGTGGCCTCTTATCAGGTGATGTCTCCTACTGATATCACAGAAGGCCCCAACTAATGAGACTTCAGCTAATTTGTCCTTGGTGTTACGTTTCTGATGAAGTTTAGTGCATTCCTGGGGTGAGCTGTTCTGCACACCTGAGACAAGCTGGACGCATTGCGATGGGAGGAGAGCCGCCCATGCTCTGTCCTCTTGTAATATGTAGCGTGTTAGAGAGCACATGCAGGGGTCATAGGTCTGTTTAAGTGTCAGAGTTTTCCATTGTACTTTATGGAATAAACATATCTGATTTTATTTCAAACAATAAATGAACCTGAAGAGGATTTCAGCTCCAGATGCCCCTGGAGAAAAGATTAAACACTAGATAACAGTGCCTTAGTCTGGGCCCTTCAGACAGCCCAGATCAAAGTATCCCCAAACTGCAAAGCCATGAAGTTTGACCCAGGGACCTGATCTTCCACTCCCAGCCAGGATTTATACATCAGCATAATTTCATTGATCGTCTGCAATTTTTTTTCTTTTTTCTTCTTCTTCTTTTTTTTTTTTTTTAAAGTAGATTAAAAGGGGAACAAGGTCCTTGTTCTGAATGCTGTAGTTTGGGTAGGTCTTTATCTCCAACTTTTTTCTCACAGCTTGCTTTAAGACCTCTGTTGCCATTCTACCATCAGTGGGAAAGAGCAAGATTTGGCCTTATGAGTTTTATGAGACTGGGATAACAATAAGTGTCTATTTTAAATCCTACAGCTAGACTGAGAAAGAACAGTCCTTATCATGCTACTTATGATAGCAAATCTGCATACACACAAGTCTTAGCTGAGGGACCAAAATTCTACTCTGCTGCCCAGACTCTCCTGCTACTCTGAAAACCAACAAAATATATGCATTGGCAGAGAGCTGTGCCAGGAGCCTGGCTGCTCTACACTACTTCTTATCATCTGACATCTCAAATGGTCCTACCATACCCCTTTAACGTTCTGAAGAAAATGCTGTGTAGTGCATTGGAATGGCCATTTTAACTGGGAGAGCGGGAAGGCACTCTCAAGGAGCAAATAATGGTTAATGCTATCGCTAATGTAGTCAGTGTTGGAAGACAACAGGAGCAATAAACTCTCTCTTTCAGGACATGGATCTAGTCACAGAAGGCAGAAAAATGTGCTGTGTTCACTCACCATGGGTTGCTTCGCAGTCCTCCAATATATCTGGCATGGGCAAGCACCGAAGACCATCTATAACAATAAACTGTGTGGTTGGACTTTGCTTTCACTGCCACTTCAGCAAGTTGAACTTCTGCAGAGCCCGGGTTCCGACACTTCAGAAGCACACATGATGCCGATTTGTCAGTGTCGCTGGTACCCCACCACCTACTCCCTTCAGGCTTTCTCCATCTGTCCTGGTGATTTTCTGCACCAGAGGGTCTCAGGAGGCCCCACAACGCCTTCCCCTTGAGACTCTCTTAAGGTTGTGAAGGCAGAGCATCCCAAAAGACAGAGAGGGAGGATTTTCCCTTTGGTTGTGAGACAGTGATAACGCTGACCCAGCTAACCAGTACCTCGCAGGCGTTAGATTTAAGGTCGTCCAGTGCCAGTGATGTGAGGAAAGGTACCAAAGTGAGAAAAAGTTCTTCCTCATCTGCAGATGGAGCTGCCATCCTAGGTTCAAGGACCGGAAAAGGGACCCCATGGATGTGCACCATCCAAGCACAGCACCAGGTTATCAGTTTCTAACTGGTCTCTTCAAAGCACCCTTGTAACCTTGTTACTGGCCGGGGTCATTGGGGCCCCTGCATTAAGAGAATTGAGTGGGACCTTTTTCTGCCTGACAATAAAATCTATTCTAATTATAATTCCCTGCACATGTACTCTCTGAAGGGCAGGGAAAGCTTTTGCCGCTTGAGGTCAGGACTGAAAAATTAACTGGTGGGCTCCAAGCGAATGGACTCAAGGAACACCTGGTGTTGGAGGCTTTTGCGAGAGCAGAGATGGCAAGAAAATTGATGACGACCTTGCAGCACGCACCTAGAGGAGGGACCTAAGGATAAACTCATGTTCTGGGTTTTGGAGCTTGCAGAACATGCAGCAAATTCAGCACCATATCTCCAGCCAGCCTCGGTGGTGTGGAAAGAGGAGACAGGACAGTCCTCTGGCTCAACTGGAGGAATTATGATCAGGATGCAGGTCTGTACAGCTCTGCACACCCGAAACTGCTGCAGGGCAGGTCCTGACCTCCCACCGCTGGGCAGCGTTCTCACCCTTGCTGCTTCAAGGAGTCCCAAGGGAATAGATGTAGCATTTTTCCATTCTACACACTAAACGAATTTTTTCACTCAAAAATTTTCCTTTTCCTTTTAAAAATCTAATGGGAAACCCAGAAGTTAGTGCTTCATTTTTACATTCACATTTTGTTTTAAAACATTACAAAGAAACTAAATTTTAGATTTTTTTTAAACACTATTCCTTTGGACAAATTTCTACTTTGGAACATACGGAGCAGACAAAAAGGGGGGAAATTAAATTACAGCCCTGCAGTCTTATTCATTCTATTGCAATTAATGGTGAGAAAATAAAAGAACAGAAAAAAAATATTTTTAAATAGAAAAACATTTTCAATCTTTGAAAAAATAGATATAAATCTACATCTGGTTTGATGTAGCTTTACATCAATGTCAAGATATTGCCAGCAGACTGGAAAAAATATTTGAGAAATTTCCTCAATAGAAAAAAAGTTATAATTTTCCAATTTTACTGCTCGGGTATTTATCAGCTTGGCCACGTGAATTACTCTTCAAGCAAGGCAAGGAGGCGCACGCAACATTAGTAGTTCTCACAGCAGCCCCAGATGTCATTTTCAGCTGACAAACCCAGAAGCTTCTGACAACATTTCAAGACGTTTTTACAGAAAATATATCTAAGTATTTACTTTCCTAGACCAAGGAAAACAGAAATTCTATATAAATGAGCAGTACACAGAGAAAAACCCTGAAACGTCTATAGTTTTTCTCCTACATCATGTATCATTCCCAGATTGGAAGCCAGTTGTGCCGTGGTTTTCTAGTGGCGAGAGCAGGATATTGGGTTTCAGGACTCTTGGGTTAAATTATCGAATCTGCCATTGATTTGCAGGGTGACCTTGGGCAAGTCGTTTAAAGGGAAATATGTAATTATTAGTTTCAATTGGCCAGGCTTACTTACTGTCTATGGCTTTATAGCAATTGCTACTTTTTATTAGAATGATTGGGAGGGAGGGGGGTCTCTTTTCTGCAAACGCTTTTTTGTGTTTTAAAGGGCTTGAGGGTTTTTTTATTCTCTCTTACGGAATACCCAAAAAATCCAGCAAAGAAAACTAATAATCTGGATTCCTCAAGTAGTTTTGCATATACTGCAAGCTATATTCTTAAGTACTGAGTTTGAATAGCATGTCTTCAGTTAGTATACTACATAATTGCGTATGTACATTGTTGTGTGACCAGTGCTTAAAGGAACAGTAAAGGAAAAGCAAACTGCAGAAATACATGACAAGATGAGAAATACTGCCCTATCTAATAATTTTAATAGACATAGTACAAAAAACTCCTCAGGGATTTGGAGGTGAGAGGAATGACTTATGAAAGGCTTTTTTTTAGCAGATAATTTTGTGCAAAGTGAAGGATGTAAGCAGGATATCATCTCCAGCTTTTGGTAAAAATATAAACTTTCCAATAGTTCTAAATAAAAATGTTTTCTAGATAAAAAGAGCTGCTCACAAGTGGGTTCAAGCACTTGGTTACTTTTATTTAACACCATAGCAGTGTTTCAAAAATAAGAAATTTCCCATTTTTCAGACATTGAAGTAGATTTGTTGAAAACAATATAAAAAAGTTTGAGGTGTTTTCCCACATATTCTCATGCTTTCTGACTGATCTTTGGACTTTTGCAAAGTATTTCAGGATGGAAGTTCTAATTCTGAATAGTGTCAGGGAGGGGGGCAGAATATTTCCATTCTTAACAATACGATTAGAAGAAACTTTAAAGGTAAGGTAGTCTGTAAGTTAGGAATTGTTCTGTCTTTTCTGTAGCCTAATGGGTCCATGCAAAATACAGTCTAATACTTGTATGTCCTGCAGGATTATTTATTTTGAAGCTTAGCTATAGTTTATAAAGTGCTTAGAGATCCTCTGATGAAAATGCAATAACTATATCATCATCGTCATCATTGTTATTATTGTGAATAACATTAGTTTTATTCCCCTGGTGAAATAAGAAATCAGTTTGTAAAGATTACAACAGCTGCAGGGAATGTTTCTCGATAACTTCTCTGCGTTTTGTACCATTGCCAAAAGAAGTTTATAAAAAGCTGCAGGAGTAACCCTGTTCCTAGCTAACGGCCAGGAATTTGCTTGGGCTGTCAAGTGTTCACTTGATATGACAATTAAAACTAATGTGTACATGGTGCATCATTTTTCATTCAAGGGGTGCATAAAAGTCTTTATATAAATGCCCTGCGATTCACATTGTTAACATCAGACAAACATGGGTAATTTGTAGGAGTGTGCGAGGTGCAGTTATTACGCATAACGTGTGGACTGTTAAGGGTGACGTCTGGCAAATGATATAATGAAGAGGTCCGCTGTCATGAAAGCACCAGCTCATGGCTTGTTACTAAACTTAAACCTGGGCTGTGGGAGCGACCTAAGCCACAGCTGCCAGCGTAGCTCTGGCTCACCAGGGACTCGAGGGGCTGGTTTCACTGCACACAGGGGAAGACGTTGCTGTTCTTTGGAGGAAAATGGGTCTTGAGTACTCTTGTAGGAATAAAGAGAGCACAGAATTTCCCAGGAATTTTGCCTATAAACTCCTTATGGTATATGTGTCACATCCTGGACTTCTCACTCGAAATTAACTGTTTCTTGAGTGGACATTTATCTGACGAGTTAATCTAGTCTTTCTTATATGGGTGGAAAAGGCAGCAATGACTGAGGGTAGGAAGGAGGAAAGGTGGACCAGAAATTGGGCAGTAGTCTGATTCTTGAATGCCAACCTCTGCTCTGCTCTGCCACAGACTCACCATAGGACCTTGGTCAAGTTCCTTAATCATCTGGTTTACCAATTGCCCAAGTGTAAACTTGGGCTAAAAATGCTGCCTGGCTTCCTTGCCAAGTGCGGATCGATGCAGAACACCTTATGAGGTGTTCAAACAAACCCATTCTGCGTGGAGAGAGTTTTTCTCACCAGGTATCTGAATCAGAGGGCAGTCCTGAACAGGGGCCAGTGGGATTCGGTCAGGTGAAGGAACATTTAAGTGCCAGCAGATGGAAAATTCCCCTTCTTTTTCTAAATTAGATGTCACAAACAACGGGAAAATTAAATCTTCTTCTCAGGATATGTCCCTGCACAGGAAATTCATCGAAGGGGTGTTTCCCTGATAAGAACTTTCCCTGGGAAGAAACTGAGTCTGCCTTTTGTAAGGCCCTCTGAAAAATAACTCCCAGAATCCAGATCCTGTCAAAATTATGTGAGAACACTAGACATTTTACTATCAAAATATTTTGGCTTCAGAAACTAGCATATCTTTCTGCCTCCCTATGAAAAGACACAGGGAAATGAAGTGATTGCTCACTGCCACAGCAGTATGTGACATGGAGAAAATAATTTCATTTCCCTCCATCATGAGACCTCACAAGCTCCTGGCGCCTCGCCCTGCACTCCAACCGCTGCCTCCTGCCTCCTGCTAGAAATCTTGCTGCTCACTGGCCAGCTGAGAGATGCTTGCTGGAGCATTCTTCTTTTATGCCTGAATTTCTCCTGCTAAAATCATGCCCCACTGGCTCCATAAAGACACATTACTGGGGACATAGCTTATACACATGAATGTCACCTCCTGAGTTCAGTTGCGGTGATGAGACCCAGAGGGAGTGCGACAAACGCGCTGGTGTCTCACCTAAGCAGGTACGTGGGTGATGCCAGTCCCTGCAGCTCTTTCTTCCATGCTGGGATAGCATTAGTTTGTACCTGGCTGAGCTTAACTGCGATGTGGCCTGCCCAGCATTGCCTCATAAATAATTCATATATTTCAGGTTTGTTTTGACACACTATTTAGCTGTTTTTAAATGGGAGATTTCTTAATTTCTTGTTAGAGTGGGACCCAGCATTTGAAAGTTTTTCTTTTTTAACTGAAATTTAGAGCTATAGTGATTCCCAAATCCTTCTGTTTAAAATAGCATAGCCAGATGTTTTCTTCTGAAGTCTTGTTTCAAAAAGTCCCAGTGGACTTTCCACGACAAAGTTGTTTTCAGCAAGCACCTTGTAACATGCGAGCTCTGTGGAAGCGGGGAGCGCACCAGCCTGATGCTCCCCTCCGGGGCCACCACCCTTCACCAGACCTAAGGAAGCGGCTCAGGCATCAGCTCTGCGACTGCATTTGGCACGTCCCTGTGCTGCTGCTGGTGTTGAGACGTAGGGACGGGCTTGCTGAAGGGCAGGAGAGGAGTGAGGCAGCATTTGTGCAGCTCACAGCAGGACATGTTCTTACCCAGGTGACACCAGGGCAGCTGCAAAACTCACAGACCTAAATCCAGTATTTTGCAAACCCTTGAAATTTCTGTCCCTAAGACCTTGGAAAATCTCAGCTTCAATTCCCCTGCTAATACAACTGCTGTTTCCAAGAGTTAGGCAGCTGGAGAGGCTTTCTGAGACTGTAACCTGCACCTTAGCTCAGAGATGCTCACCGAAAGGTGCCCAAAGGGTCCAGGTGCCCCGAGAAGCCGGGACGGTGGCTCTCCCCATGCAGCCCCAGGACCGAGACCACCTCTGCCTGTCCCAAACACTCTCAACACATTCATTCATTTTGGGGTGAGCACGGGTGGATCTCCCTCTCAGGTCTGCTTCCAATCACTGAGCTGTGCTGAATACAAGGCTGCTCACATCGGAGCCAGTGCGGGTCAGGGGGGGCCGGGGCAGAGTGCATGAGAACTTCCCTCCGTCCGGGAAAACACTTTTAATAGAACAAATCTGGCTCCTTGCAGCAAGCAGCTAGCCCACAGCAGAGGGGAGAGGAGGGGGGGCAAAAGCAGAGGCTTCTCCAGCAGCTGTCAGCCTGCCTTTATAGCAGCAGATATTAAAGCTGGTTAATAGGAACCACCCTCCCATGCAGTGCTCAGCGCTCCCATGGCAGGTTGGAGCCAAGGCGAGCGAGCCAGGTGGATCGTCCAGCAAAACTAAATGGTGCAATAAAGGAAAGAGGTTTGTACCATGAGGAGCTGCAGTTTTGCCCTCTGCCAGACAAGAGCAGCATACATGGGCACCCTCTGTGAAGCTATGGCAGCACCAAGAGCCTGGAGCATTTATGGGAGGGCGGATTCCAGGCCCAGATTTGCTCTGATCTGAGTTAAATCCCCAGCCCAATACTAAAAATCGGGTGGTCTGCAGAGGGAATCCTGCCTGGCAGGATGTGAGTGAGCTCCAGGCCAAGTCCCCGAGCTCTGGTTCACAGGGTAAATCCTACAAAGCCGACAGCTCAGGGCTCCCCTGCCTGCTGCCAGCCTGCAGCCAGGCAGAGCGGGGCAGGCACGGGCAAGGAGCTACACTGATGGACCACACAGGGCAGGAGGCTGAGTGAAGGCCACGGCTTCTCTCTGAGAAGTGAAAACTAATCGAAAAATGTGGCCAACCTTCACAGAAAACCAGTACTTAATTACTGTCTGTGCCACACTTTTTGCGCACATACTGGACGGGCAAGCTGTGCTGGCTCAGGGACTCAGCCTGGCGGAGGGTATTTTCTCTGTGATTGACCATTAGTTCTTAGGTGATGCTTCTTACCCATCAAATACACGCTGCTGCCTGAAGCTTAGGGGCCAGTAGGATTTTTCTCTTCAGAAGGCAGGGAGGCATCACAGTCAAAGGGACTCAGACACAGTCACCTGCTGCTCTATGGGCCTCTAGAGAGGAACACAGATTTTCCAAGACCCAATCAAGTGATGCAGCTTCTAATTCCAATTACATTTTAAATTTGTTCCTAAATAAACATTCATCTGGGATGTCTTCAATCCAGTCAAGGCTATAGCTCGTGATTTGTGTGGACTGTGATCAGGCAGCTGAGACACGCCAACCTACTTACACTCCACCAGTGTGAAAGTTCTTGGCCATCTAAAATCAGAGGGCAACAGGCACCCCCATGGGACTTTTCATCCCACCTACAGAGAGCACCAAGGTGTTGAGATAAAGTAGAGGACTAACATTTAGGTGGCTAAATCTGGATGAGCTCTCTCCAACCTTAAAAGCATTGCTACTGTTATTTAAAAAGACTCTTTCTCATCAGCTTAAGCAGAATGATGAAGAACACCTCCTCAGATTCCTACTGGCCATCCTGTTTTATCAAGGTCTGGGGAACTTTTCATTTCAGATACACAAATACTTTGCATCTTATTCATGGCAGCTGGACTTTATCAGCAGGTCACCATAGTGGGGAGATGATAAGGTGGCTCCTTCTCTAGGCATCCTAGGAGGACTCTCACAATCCCAGGTTGGCTTATATGGCCATTGCAAACCCCTCCAAAGTGGTTTTGAACTCAGTGCCTTTCCATCAGCTCTGGGGTTCAGAGGACTCTTGTGCTAACAGAGGAAATGGGGCTTTTGCGGCTTTATCACAGATTGAAGTATAGACATGCAGATACACTCTTAAAACTGCTTTTATTGCCTTTCACATAGGTTTATAAGGTAGGACCTCATAAATTTGCCATCACTTACTCCTGTGCCAACCTTCTTGCACCACCTTGCAGCACACAGCCCATGTCCAGCAACGGGCTCCTTGTTCCAGCGGAGATGAAAACTTTAGGTCAGAGAAGCATTTTAGGAATTCTCAGTGATTTAGGCAAATCATGGTAAAAAGTCGCTTTTTTTTTTTTTTTTACTGTAAAAAAAAGGAAAAGAAAGCAAAAGGAAAAAGGAAGGAGGAAAAGGGGGGAAAAGAGAAGGGGAAGGAAAAAGGGAAGAGAAAGAAAAGGTAAAGGGAAAAGGAAAAGAAGGAAAAGGAAAAATTCTCCTCCTTCCCTCAACTTCAAGACTTGAAATATTTTTAAATCAAATCATAAGAAAATTTCATCCTTAATTGAAACCATGGGCTTTTTTAGAACTGTACTTGAAAAGGTAGTATTTCAAACTCATATATCAGCTTTTGACAATGCAAACAAGGTGTTGCGTGGCTGGACATCTTTTAATGTTGCACAGTTCAAATCCCCAAAACATCTCAAAGATGCTTCTGCACAAAACACTTTTTTTCCTTGCGAGGTCTTTGTGTCGGACTGTGGATGTGAGACACTCTGTCTTCCCTCAGCGTGGCGAGCAGGGGCAGTGAGGCATGTCCTCCACCCGTGCTCTCCGCTACCAGTACTGGTGCCAGCGGGACCAGTCGCTGTGCGCCCTGGTGCATCTGCTGGGGAGAGCTGCTGCAGTGCCCAAGGCCGAAAGTCCGCTCTCCTTCATGCTGCCAGCAGAGGGAAATCAGCCCAAAAGGAAAATCATGGGCCCATCCCGGTGAAATGAATATTACAGCTCATACTCGTTTTAGCAGGAGACCTGCCTGCAAGGTGTTTGGTTTTAGTAAGACATAGCTGGGCAGAGATTTCTTTGTAGCTTCCCTCACTCTTTTTCTTTTTTAGCAGCACATCTTCCAAGAATCAGGTCTCTATGCTCAGGAGTTAGAGTGTTCAGAACAAAATTTCTTCCTGTGGAGGAAAAAATGATTTTGAACTAAAAAAAATCAAAAAGTAACTCAAGAGCCTGTGGAAGACAAAAGAAAGTTACTGAAGCCTCCTCACCCTCCCATCTCCCAAGGAAAAGAAAAGGAAAGGAAACAAGAAATTCCTATTGGATCTGAAGTGGAAAAAATTGGGACAGGCATTTTGAGGGCTTCTAATTTTCTAACCAAAACCAGTACACCTCCTAAGCAAGCACATGCTTTCCTCAAAATGTCAGTGCTGGCAAACGCCAAAACCCTGCTCCCTTTCCCGTGGGAGCAGGCAGGAGGTGCACAGCCCGGCAGTCAGCGTCCAGGCTGAAGGCAGGGAGGCTGGGCAGAGCAGGGCAGCTCCAAGGGCCAACCAGTGGTTTCTGCAGGGCAGGAGAGCTGCCGGTCCAGGACAGCCACGAGCTGTCTGACTGGATGGACTCTTTCTTGTCAACATGCAAACAGCTTTTGCCTTGCTCCTCCTTGCAGCCACAGGGAAACGGGGGAGCAACCTTTGCCTGCTGTGATCCCGTTGGGATCACAAAAGGTATGTGGGACAAAGAAGAAAACTGCAGCCTTATTGATATCACTTCAGCTGGCTAAAACACCATCTGCCTTCTCTATATGTATGTATAGATGGTCCCTCCATATTCATATTCTTATTTAGAAAACACCATGGCTTGGAAAAGTTCATCTTGACTACTATCTGTCAAAATATTTCCTTACTCCATTAATAACAATTATGAGTATGTTTACATAGCAGCTAGCATTTGCAAAATGCTTTACCCATGAATACATATCCTAATTACTCACAGAAAATTATTTCTTTACCCAAAATTAGCTCCTTTTGTTTGCCTGACCCACTTCCAATCAGATCATGATTACAGCAAACTTAATGAATACTTTGCACAGGCACACTTCATCCTGTGGATGGCTGGTAATTGTGTGATTGCTGTGAGTTTCACTGCATATTCTGCATTTGCTTTCCAAAATCAAAGCACTTTTGACTGGACAAATAAATCACTGGTGTATCTCTGTAATGCCATGTTTTTCAAAAAAAAAAAAAAAAAAAAGGCAGATAATTTTGAATTTAAAATTAACTTTCCATAACTACCATGCAATCTTCAGGTACTATTCATTGCTTGGCCAGCTTTCCCAACTGTAAAACCCTCTTTTGTCCCCAACTGCCCAATACAGATCCAAGCACACATACATACACTTTATTTATACTTATAATAGTCACAGGAAGAACAAAGCAGAACAAAACTCATTATGGGGTAAACACCATAGTGACATTTGTTCACTTAATAAAGATATAAAACCACCATGAAATGCATGTGTTTAATACCAAACATGCCTGAAAATATTCCAGCCAAAGGGCATGAACCCTTTACTTTGGTGAAGTAAAACATTGCTGACAGAGGCTGAAATTTGTCCCAGATCACAGAGCCAAGACTAAAACCATACCTTTAAAGCCTCTCAGGGGATCCCACTTGTACCTGCTGCCCTAAAATCGTGACCCTGACGCTGACTGCACTTGCCGGCAGAGCACCGGGTGCTGGGTGGGCAGGCTGCCTGCATCGCTCTGCAAGCTGTGCTGCAGCCTCTGCCGAGCAGGAGCTGCAGAAATGGGCCTTCAGCAAAGGGCAGAGATCTGCAGTTCCCCCAGAGGAGGGAGCTTTGAAGACCTGCTTTCCAGAGATTTTGAGCCTGTCTCTCTCCATAGATTTAAAATGGAGAGATGTAAAGGGAGAAAGTGAAAAGGAAAGAGAAGGGAATATGCCCAGATGGAAACAGGACCTTCAGTGGTTACAGACACTGTTGGAAAGCAGCTCGTCTGAAGTCAACAACAGCCAAAACCAGTGCTTCAAGGCCAGCATGTGCGGCAGAAAAAAACCACAAACACATCGAGATGCCCATGCAGCTCCTCTGCATACAAATCCCCGCAGCTGCCAGCTTTCCACCACAGCAGCTTTCATCTTGGCTTGTGTCCATGAGGCTCACGAGGGTGGTGCTGCCAGAGAGGGGAGGGAGCAGGAGCAACACAACCATCATCCCTCAAAACCCCTTCAAGCAAGAAAAAGGGGCAAAGAGTGTGTCACTCTGTACCTGAAGGGGACCCAAGCCTGCCAGTTCCTAAACGAAATCGGACAAGACCAGGCTTGCTCCATTGAGAGAGCAGCTCTGGGGGGGAGAGCAGGCGCAGGACAGAGCCTATTGTTCAGCTGGTCTTGCACTGTCTATTCTTCTGTCCCCTGCGTACAAGCCAGCAGGCACCCTGGGGGACAATGCCACACCAAGCCTGGCAGGACCCGTGCAGGGTGGTGGTACGGAGCAGTCCCTCGGCACATCTCCAGCCTGGGAGGGCACGAGGGGACGAGGCAGCCGTGGTGTGCACGCTCTCGTGCCCAGCCCTCCGGAAGAGAAGGAAACCGGCAGAGACAGGCAGCTAAGGGACAGGCAGGAGACAGGAACAAGGTCAGCACAAATGCAGGAACCCCGGTCTCAGCTGCAGACAAAGGTAATTCGACAAGCGGTTTTAAACTCCCGAGTGAGTAAGGTTTTATTGGGAGAGCTCCCCGCGGGAAGTAAGCAGAGGCTCCAGGTCTGGCACCACTCAAGCTATCAAGGCTGAGTATTGTCTGGATTTGCAGAGGGAGAGCTCAAGCTTAGGCTTTGGGTGGCCAGGTGGAGCCAAGCCTTGGGAACTGGCGACACCAGCATCGGGATGTCTGGTGCCTCCCAGAGTGATTTAGATGCTCGTCACCTGGAAAAAATAGACTTTCCTTGAATTGGGGAAATATGTCTCTCATCTAGACACTCACTGCTAAAAACAGGCAGCTTTTGGAGCAGTAAGGGTTGGATTTACAGTAAAGCTGTGTCCTCCCTGTTCCACGTAAAGGCAAACACCCACGGCCGTACGGGGCCAGCACATGCGGTGCCAGAGCAGCTGTACAGCTGTGCAGTCCCCGGGGGCTGCGCCAGACAGTGGTGGGATTTAACCACCCACTCCCTCACCCAGGATTAAGCCCACCATTTATCAGCAGTTAATTAACAGATTACTGGGAGGCTGAGAGTCTTTTTAGACAGATAGCGAACTGGTCTGCTTGGCCCACAAACATAAAGCTGCTGGATTCACTTTGGGTCCAGTGCTATTTTGCAGGGTGGTGGGAAGTGCAGATAATCACCAAAACTTGACAATTGCTCCATTTTTCACAGATTTTCCCACCAGAAAACAGTATATGAGTTTTAAAGGTCTCCTCTTTTGAAAGGCCTAAAGTAGGACAGACACAGAACTGTTGATACTGGGGTTTTACTGAAAACATGGTTTACAATTAATAGAAAGTTTTCATGAAAACTGTTTACTTTCTTCAGAAAAGTTTGGCTTTTGGTCAAAAGTGAATAAATAACCAAATATTCCAATAAATGGAACAGAAAGTTTTCCTTCTTTTTTTTTTTTCTTTCTTTTCCAGCAGAAAAGACCATTTGCATGTGATCTGGTGCTCCAGTGCCTCTTGGGAGATGGAGCTGAACATCCTTGTGCCACTCCAGCGGGGAGGCAGCTGTGGGGCAGCACAGCAGGCACTGCCCTGGTGGGAGGTCACAGAGGAAAAGGTCAACAGAAAGATCCCTAGGGCTCCAGCATGACTCTGGGCAACATCAGAAAAAGGAACCAGCTGGGACACACCTCAACAGCTTTTTGTGACAATTCAAAATTATCTCTGGAGAAGGGGGGAAAAATAGCCAAAGTATCTATGAAAAATAATGAGCCCCACTTTCCCCTAATTTTCTTGATGGAAGGCCAAAAATTTCTGTCACTGGAAAATAATCATAGCAAATGCTATGACATCTCCTTTCCCTGCTTTGTCCAGACTGTCCACCTGAGGAGCTCGAGGGCCAGAGTCAAGTAAGGACTTTACCACCCAGAAACTCAGTCTTCTGACACTTCTGTCGCTCCAGGTACATTTAACTAGTAATCAGTTGACCTCCTAGCTTGCAAAAAACCCAACAAGCCAGCCTGGAAACAGACGTGCTCCAAACAACACAGGAAACTGTGATCTGGACCCCATTAAAAACCAAGAGCAGACATTGCCCTGATTTCGGCAGCGTTAGCATTCAGCTCAGAGTGAATGCAGCCTCCGCTGAATCTGCAGAGAGTCACAGGCCAAACCTAACTTTTCCCTAACTCTCATCTAGGGCTGTAAAGGATCAATCTCCTTATTACTATTTACTAAGTGATATCTTGCAGGGCCCCACTGAGGAAATCGCTGTAAAATCCAAGCTACAGTTCCCTGACATGAAAGGGACAAGCTCCAGGCCCTGCAAACATCCCACTTCTTACAGCAGAAGGCTGGGCAGAAAGGCTGTGAGGCAATCCCCCGGTCACCTTGCAGCCCTGGCAGTGATGCCTGAGCAGCCGAGGTATGGTGGTACCCACAGGGACCACAGCTGGGCCAGCCCAGCCCTGCAGCTCGCTCCTCTTCAGGCAAAGCTCCCATGAAGGAGGGACAGGTGAGTACTTCTGCATTTGTCTCTGAGGAATAAACATGGCCCAGTGCAGAAAAGCTGCATGGTGACTGAAGGAGTACTTCCCATTTGAAATCATATTCTCTTTAAAGTGGGAACAAGACCCTCCCTGAACTCCAGTCTGCCCTTCTCCCTCTCCTTCCAACCTTGCTTTTTCCTTCTCTTTTTTGATCACAACTTTCTATTTTCTGAAACATTTTCCACTGCAAATCCACCCAGCAAACACATTAGCTGAGGTGCTGCAGACTTGCCATCATGCACAGAGTGGTCCTTCGGTCTCTCTGGGACGGCTTGGGGCCAGCTGCCATTGCTGCAGGGCTGTGCAGGCTGAATCCCACAACCCCCATTGCTGGTGGGTTTAAAGCATCCTTTGCTCCCTCCAGCATTCTCCAGCCGGCCTGGCTGTGCACAGAGACACATCTTTGCAGGTCCAAGGCCTCCCTTTGCAACCACAGGGCAGGGCTGGCCAGGTACATCCCGTGGCTGACAAACCACCAGCGTTGTGACCTGGAGAAGTCAGCATTTGGAGATCGCCCTACATACCAAGGCAACACACTCAGCCACGAGGCGGGCAGGGGCCAGTGGACGGCAAGGGAGTCACAGGGGGCCAACAGGCTCATTGCTGAGACACAGCGAGACCTCTCACTGCTTCCAGGAGACAGCACCAACATTTTGAGAAGCAAGGGCAAAGATTCAGGTAAAGAAGGTGACTTGAACTGGCTGGGCAAAACTGGCAGTCTGGAAGCATTTCAAGAGTAGGCTGTGCTGAAATTTCAGTCATCCCTCGTGCGAGGCAGAGCTCGTATGCGGAATTCCATAAAAGAGGTTTAATCCTTTTTCAGAGAAAAATGTATGTTTGGAGTCCAACAAACTGCTTTGCAAATTCATGAATTCTGTTGCCATGGTCATTTAGGAAAAAGTACTACAAAAGGCATTTAGAAAAAAACAAAGCACTCCAATTAATTCCTTACCAAACAAGCCATTTGGGACGTTTGGTTCAAAATGGCTTTCCATTTTTTAAATCCCCTTAGGAATTTCATGCCACTGTATTTTTATAATTGAAAAAGTATGATGTGTTGTACAAAGTCACTGCAGAAATGCTCTGTTTCACCCTCTAATGTTTTGTCTTTTAGTTCTCTATTTTATGATTCTGTAGGAGATCAATCTGTGGTGCTCCAAACACAAACTGCTTGTTTTAACTGCTGAAACTCACTGCACTGTCATTTGTCCTGCCCTGCCTTCCTCTCAAAATGCTACTAGCAATGTTACAACTGCGCCCAGAGATTTTCCCTGAGAGTAAGCTCTCACTGCACCTGGCACCATGCTAGCCAAACCTGAGCAGCGTTGGAGTTTGGTGGTGACAGGTAGCCCAGCATGAAGCAGGACCTGCTGGAAAAAAAAAAAAACCTATTTATTTTATACAGCCAAATTTTGGAAACGCTGTCCTGCCTTCCCCTGGCTACTCCTTAAAAAGAACAAAAAGGAGGGTGGAGGTAGAGCCAGGGGGAAGAATATATCAGCTATGGAGTAAACAGTTTGGAAGCCAAATATAATTGGCTGGCGAGTGCATATTGTGATTCACAAAGGGAAGGCTTTTTTTAAACTCCAGGAGCCATGGAGCAAGGACAGCCATGCAGTCATCTTCCTGTGCAAAACAAAAGCTCTGAGCCGGTGAGGTGCAGCACCAGCGTGCGGGGACAATGGGGACACGGAGCATTACCTCAAGTCTGCAACATGCCACTCGGTAACCGGCCTGATGTTTCCACAGCCAGGCTATTGCTCTTAATATCAGGGTTTGGTGATTCGAGCCCTGTTCCCTCTCAAGGGCTCTGAGCGCTACAGATCATTCCTATTTGGGGAGCATACCTTATCTAAGCCCATTATTGCCTCTGTCTAATATAAACAGTGTTTCACTCCGTACAAGGTCTATGCATTGAAAGTTTTCTTAAACCAAGGAAACCTGGAATAAATACCTCATTGTCTCAAGGTCTTTATCACAGTGGTATGAAAGAAAACCAGTGTGTGACTGTGTTTTCCAGCAATAAAGTTCTTTCAGCCTCAGGAAAGATAGTTTTGATTTGTGAATTTATTGCTCTCACAGTTAGGACTTCACACTTGACCAAAGTAGCTGCTATACTGTCAAGACTCTGATCTGGCATGAAGTCTGGTTTTTTGACATGAAAAGAAGAGAAGGGGACTTTTTCACCCAATTTTTTACATTTTCAACTTAGAAAGATCTAAAAGTTTAAAACTTTGTCTTTTAAAGAAAAAAAAAAGAGGATTCAACATCACCAATATGTTTCACAAACTTGTCTGCAAACTGCCAAAGTGCTGTTGTCAGGGGAAATTAATTCTGTTCTTGCAAAAGACAAACACTGTTTTTTGAATGAGAAATTACTCTTACGAAATGTTCTTTGCTTCTTTCTTTTATAAAAAGTCCTTCAAAATTGACTGAATCTGAATGGAATGCTTTATTTCATTCAAAACTTTCATCTTTCTTATTTTACTTTCTGGCTTGTAATTTTGGAAGTGATGACATACACTCAGAGCTGTAGCAGCGGAGAACTGCAGTATTTCCCATGTCTCTCGTGGCACATATTCTGGTACTAAATCACAGCTAAGCCCACCGCCTGCTTCTCTGTGCTGCCAAGGGGCAGGATACCAGGCGAGGTGGATCTCTGGCTTTTCTCTCCCACTCCCATCTGTCCCCCTGTGCCTTGCCCATGGCTGAGCCCAGATTTTTGTCCCTGCTCACGAGGGCGTGGAGATGCAGGCTCACTGTCAGCCAAGAGCCCCTGAACCCCAGCATGACAGAGCAACACGGGCACCCCCAGACCATCCCAGGCTACATCTTCTGTCCTCACTGAGAAATCGGTCTCCTTGCCCAAATTCTGTCCCAGGCACTTTCTTTGCACCAGACGATGATGCCGAGCTCCTCTGGCAAGGGGAGGGAGCTGACACAAGGGAAAAGAGAAATCTCAGAGAAAACCCACCCTGACAGGGCAAGTGGGTTCTGTCTGTCAGGCCTCCAGTCCAAACAGGATTCCCAGCTGGCCAGCTTGGGGTTTAACTGAAAGATGTATCATGGCAGCATGGAAAAACATGAGCGGTCCCTGGAGCAGGCAGAAGCACCGGGCGGAAAGGCTCGGGAGCACCGGTCCTGCTGAGGACGGACTTGTGACACGAAACAACAAACAGGGTGTCTGGCAAGCCTAGCATAACACCCCAGGCACATGTAAAGGAAGAATCATTCTAAACACAAGAACGGGACCAGATGAGCTGATTTCAATGGTTTATTGTAAGAAAACTCCTTAGATTACACAGATTAAAGTCTTCATGGAAACACTCTGGAGACTGTGTTGCTCAGCTTCCTGCACAAGGCACCGCTTGGTCACGGCTACGTGGAACAGCAAACTTAGGAGAGGGGGTATTATTATAAAGCTACAGAGTTCATGTGTCTCTACATTGGTTTCCTCTTGCACTGGAAGAAAGTACATCTCCACTTCAGAATCACCCACAAATGAAGGAAAAGACTAGCAGTAAAGCAAGGGGTAGGCACAGGGACCTTTTCCCCTCAACCCCTGCAAAACACAGCCCAGGACTACCAGGCTGGAGTTTTTCCCAGCTCCAGTGCTCCACAATGAGACTAAATACCTGAATTATTCAGCTGTGAGATCGGGGAAGCAGTTAAGGCTTCACATGCCAGGCTGGTCCTTAGCACAATTCCTTCATCCTAGTGGTGCAGAAGTTAGAAGAGGAATGGCTGGTGCCATGGTTGCATGTGATGGCAGAAGTTCCCACAGTATGCACTCAAAGCTCTTCTGCAATCCCCCTGAGATCCTTCTTGGAAAGAGGAGCCCCTATCTGCCCACTGTGGTCTGCTTGGTGAAAAAGCTTTAATTTTTTTGTGACTACAATGTGCCCAGTGACTCTGAATATGTTGAATTCCACTGCTGCTTTTGCCCTGAGCAAGGATTGAAAATTGAGCAATGGACACTACAAATAAAAACCCAATGCTTCATACTTAATGTTCCCTTCACAGCTCCCAGTCCCCTCCAGTTGCAACATCCTCCCCAGCCTATCCCCCCCGTTACCCATGAGGGCAGCCCTGGGCTCACTTGCCTGACCTCAGAAACACCCCAAAGCCTCCAAGCTATACCAGCAAAACTATCTTCTATCACTTCTCCAAAAGCCCCGTAACACCAGGAGTAAATGAAAACTCCATCAGCCCAATACCTCACCTCCCCCCAGTTTTTTCCCCTCCAGGCATCTCCTGCCTCCTGCCATCTCAGCAGGGTTACACCCAGGGAGGGAGGCAATGTCTAGCTGCAGCCTCTCCAAGACCTCTGCCTGCAGCAGGGCATGGAGCTTCCCTCCGTAGACCATGGGGACATGTGGGCATGTCCTCCCGTTGCACCTGGGGAGTTTTAAGGACAGGGAAGAGGAAATGCTCTCTGGAGAAGCTTCTCTCTCCTCAGCAGCTATAGAAGGAGCAGACAGCAACTAGCTCACGTGAAATGTTTACTTTTAGAGAGCTGACATTAGATGTGGAGCTTGGTGGGCACACTGGCTGCTCCTGCGTGGAGGTGGGCACAGCTACATTGTGTGAAACGCAGCAGAGAAGCCATGGATTGCTGAGAGGGGCTGGCTGGTGGACAACTGGGAAATAACGGGCAGGAAAAAAAGACAGGGGGAGTGGCAGGGTTGGACCAAAACAAGAAGAAAAATCTGTGATAAATGGTGGGGGAAGTAATTTTTGCTAAATCCAAACTCCAGGGTTTCCTTTTGCTTTCATGTTCTTTAACTCTTGTAAATGTGGCTTTTTATCATGCCTATTTCTAAATGAAAAATCTCCTTTCAAAATGAAAAGCCAAAAACTTTCAGTTTGCAGCTATCCAGGGGACAGGGTCTGGTGCTTTAAAATCCCACCCTGATGTTTTTCTTCCAAACTGCTAATCAAATTCAACAGGATTCTGGAAACCAGTCCAGCCACTCTGAAACTGGGTCTTATTTAATTTACTTTCCCAGTTTTAACACTTCCTATTTCAGTTACTTTCCCCTCCCTGGGGATCATGGTCCCCATTTGTCTCACCCTTTTGTCCTGCTTTTCAGCCTTGCTGCCCCATGGGTCTGCGATTCACAGTCCCCAGGTATCCCCCAGCAAGTGGGATCCAGCTTCACTGATGTCTGTAGGTGCTCCCTGGTCAAAATGCTCTCTAATAATGCACATGCAGTTATTTTGCAAGGTGGTGCTGGCAGCAGGAGTTGGCTTCACTTATGAACTGTTCCTTTTAAAATTAGCAGATCCAAAATCTTGAATCCTGGATAGGTTACGTACTCCTTTGTGTCCTCCTGAGGCAGCATTTTTCTCCTACTGAATGGATGTGTAAAACTGCTATCATGGGGTGAAGTGACTGGCATTCATTTGAGAAAATACAGAAATCATGAATCTAAAGTATCTAAGCAGCAAATAAAACACCAAACTCACTGCAAAACTCCTGTTTCAATGTTTTTGCCCCAAACCCTACCAGGGATAATGGAAATAAAACTGGCCTTAATATGTGAGGTCAGAATATGTGGGCAAGTCCTCCCATTGCAGCTGGGGAGCTGCCTGCAATCACAAGGGACACAAAAGGTTTGAAGGGTGTTAATGGTAGCTGTGATGCCACCTAACCCTGCAGGAGACAGGGCTCTCTGCACAGTGCCAAGCACATCAGAAGAAGCACATGATGGCGGGCAGCCTCGTCACCCTGGCACCATGCTGGCCCTGGCTCCTTCTTGCTCAGCAAGGACAATTTGGACATAGGAGCACAAGGAGAGTAAGAAATACAACCAGGTCGTACAGGCAATTAGGAGGAGTCCTGCAACATGAGGGTAATTTTTATCATCAAACACCAATCATGTTTCCTTTCAAGCCCCTTCCTCCAGAAGAGTAGGAACAATTACAAGGCCCAAAAATTCATACATATGAGCAGACATTGCAAACTTCCAACAAAAGCTTAAAAGTCTTTCCTTCCCTGCAGTTGTCATTCCAGAGGCATCACCTGCCAGAAAACTAAAACACCAGTGAAACATTACATTTTAAAATATAAAAAAAAAAAGTTACACTTTTGCTGGAGAGACAATCACTTTTTGAGTGTTTTCCAGGAGTTCCATGGGTTATAGATTTGATGGAAACAGGGGGGGAAATGATAACATAATTATGGCTAATGATTTAGGTTGGGAGAGGGGTGAGCAATTAATTTTTATTATGTTTATCAATATCTTTGGTCACAATGTTATGTAGAAAATGCTTCTTTTGTGACCCCGGAAATTGAAAAGCCATTTGTGGCAGCAGGTTTGAGTAACATAAGTAATTATGTATTTGTACATGTTTTATGTTTCTACAATATTGTTATTTCCTAGCATGTGGCTTATGTGTTCTTGTAATTGTCTTATTAGACCAGTTTGAGTTTCAAATAGCACCTATATTGCCGTGTTTAAGTTGTTTGCTTTGGAAGGAATTATGGGACACAAAAACATATGGATCGCTTTATCATATATAGAAAGCATACAGTAAAAAGCTGTCTTTCATTACTCCATTAGCATGGATCTAGATATGCATTGAGTGTTGAGACTTGGTTATTCATATGTTTATGACATTTAGGGCTGCTTTGTGTTATTGTGGGTGTACATTCACTCTGCTGGAAATACAACAGATCTCTCCACCAAATATTCCTTCTGGTAAATGATGTGAGACCCAGGATAACTGAAATCAGGGCTTGTTACTGGTGATACAGGTGGGCTTCCAAACAGCTTGTCCCCCACCTCTCCTCTTCATATCTCTCCTCCATCCTGTTGTTCTGCACCATGGTGGTGTTTTGCTGCTCTGACTGGATGACTGAGACCTTCCTAAACAGTGAGAGAAATCCAGCGAGACAGAGATGGCAAGAACAGAAAACCACCTTGGAAGACCCCTGACCTTCACTAACAAAAATGCTCCAGCACTGTGGATAAGATTTTTTTTGCTAGCATCTCCTCACATGCAGAGCAAACACGACACTCTGGGTCACGGGGAAGAGTAAGTGCTTCAGCAACTCTGGGTGGGTGAGTTCAGCCCAGCGTGGGTGAGGATCGCTGCTCCCATGGATAAGGCACCTCACGGCAATGGAGGGCTGGTGGAGTCATGCCTGGTACACAAAGCAGATAGATAGTCTGACTTTAGACAAAACCCATAAATTTTGCCATAATTCCCTCTAGTGGTTAAATCCAGAAAAAGCTGAACAAGTTTCTAAGCACTGAGCTTCGTCTCTCCTCTCAAACAAGGCAGACCCATGCTTTCAGCACTGCAGGTCACGGCCCCAGTCACAGCGATCGTTCAAGTTGTGTCATTTGCAGGACCACACTGCCCAAAGAAATCTTTCAAGTACTTACAGTTTCCTAATAATATCCAGGAACTGAATGCTACATATTGCATTACAACACTCAGCCTTTGTGAGGGCTTAGAAAGATCCTTTCTGGGATACTTCCAGGGAGCCGCTGACTTTTGCAGGGGAGGCAAACAAAGCAGCAAGTGAGAATTTATTTGGTGCTGAACACACCTCCATAGCCAGATTAGAGCAAGACACTTGCTGCACACCAGGAGCTCAAGGGAAGCCTGTTAAGGCTGTGAGGCAAAGTGCTGTGCTAATTATCACACTATCTTCTGGCAAATGCTTTCATCAGCCAAACCCACTGCACCATGAAACACTGCGCTTGAAGGGCTGCAGCTGCCTCAGTTTCCCAGCACCTTTACATAATGATGACAACAGCATACAGTCACTTCTAGTGACAGCTGGTGGCCTCAGTGCAAGCAAAGCAGCCAGGAAGGAGAGCTGCTGAGCTCTCAGTTTCTCCCTGGAGACACAATGACTACGCTCACCTGAGCTACTGGCATTACCCTTCCCATAGCCCTTTTGCTCGCAGCAACTAGATATAGTTGCTGTTGAGCATAATTACAACTGGATGTTTCCAAATATGGTTTGTGAACAAGTTTCCATGAATCTGAAGTTTTGAGAGTCAGGGATCTTTCCATTATTAGTAACATTTGGGAAAAACAAAATTTATAGTTACTACACTATTAATGGTCCCAGATTTAAATTACTTCCATCTTATAAACTATTCAGCATATTTACTTACAAATTCTCAGAAAGAACATCCTTTGCCTGTAGGAACAGCATTAAATTTGCAGTGGCTGTGCTATATTTCTCATATTTCTCTTAGGAGGCTCAGATCGTCATTTCAGGTGCAAGGTAAAACTCTCTCTCCATGTGGAGCCCCAGTCAAGATCTCCATGACACTCATGTTACCAATGGTGCATAGCAATGGTAAGAAGGTCATTGCCCTACTTACAGCATGGGCCACCAGCAGTGTCTGTAAATCATAGGCTATTTATCTTGTTCCTGACAGAATGTGTATGATAAAAAAACATAGCCATATATAGAAACCTAATTAATTCTGTAGAGAATCCAGTCAAAGAGTGAGGATGGTATTGCACTGACTGGGTACCCCACCAATACAAACCAATGGTCCCCAATGGGATTTGTTTCTTCGGTAAGGCCAGGCTTTGTTTTCATCCAGTCAGCTGCTGTTTGGTTGGGTTTGGGGAGAAAGTTTTTATTTCAGAACAGATCATTTCTACGACTACATACCTCCTCAGAGCGCTTCAACATGCAGCTCTGCTTCCTCCATTGCATACAACGTAAATTTCTTTCTGCAGAGTTTTAAAAAGCAAAATTAAGTGAGGTTTCTGTCAGTGCCCCTTTTCAGCCCTGGGGAACTGCGTGGGACTTTGTCCTGCATAATTTCTAGCAACACCAGAGGCTGCGACCTCAGAAGAATCGTCTTCTTTCCATACTTCTGTTGCCTTTATTGAAACAAAATTAAAAGCTTTAACTGCACCCCCCTGAGAATTCCATGATTTCACACGCTTTGGCCTGCTCTGACTTATATTTTTGTTAATGCAATAAACATTTTTCCTGCTGTACGACTCTGTTGGCCTGATTTTCAGCTCCTACTTAGCTGTCCCAGTGTAACCATCAACGATAACTGCTTTGAAAACTGGCCCCAAATTCCCCTCTGCCTCTTGCCTTGAGGGCAGAGTTGTTCTATTCGGTAAAATAAGAAAGGACAATTGGACCTGCATCTCTTTGCTGTGTCATTTGATCTAATTCTGAGACCACTTTGCACACAAAGTCAGTGAATAACAGAGTTTTAGTTCACTTGCTGTTCCAGTAGATAATTAAGTACATTTTTTAAACATGATGTGGAACCACCTGATAAAAAATGTTTTCATTTAAAATTTTCTTTTGGATGAGATGAAAATTAAAAATCAAGAAAACATGCTGGGACTGACCCCAAACCACCTTTTGTTTAATTCCTGATGTACTTTTTAAAGTATTTATTTTAAAGCAAAATAATTTAAACATTGACATAAAACATTTATAATGAAGGAACAAAAAATGTTTTACTCAGAAAATGCCAAAAGGAGATATTTTCATTATTTCATGAAGGGAAGGACTTGGGCAAAACAATTTTGTAAATCTGACACCAATTCCTATGATTTAGTTACTCAAAGCCTACAGTTTCCAGTGAGAAAACCCAACTATTTGAGAAGTTCACATGGCTCTATTTACGCATCCATCCTGGTGGCAATTTCACCCCCAGCTCCTCATCTCAGGCTTCTGTTATTCAAAAGATCTTAGCCATGACAGGAGAAACGATCCTGAAGTTCACCACAAAGACCCACAGTCTTTGCTGGTCTGAAATCTCCCTCCATTCATAATTTATCTTACCCTCAAGCCCACTAATTTGTAAACTGCAAAAACAAAGACGGTGCCCAAGAACTGTGCAAGAGATTTCAGCTCTCAGAGCGCGCAGGAGTTCACAGAGTCCCCTGAGGTAGCCTGTGAACTCAGCAGCACAAGTTTAATGTTGCCCAATAGCTTTTACAACTTACTTTCATGATCTTTTTTTCAATGGCAATATAATAAATAATGTCAGTTTGGGATTTTTCCTTGCCTTTTTTTCATTGCAACAGACATACAGAAAATCCATGATAAACATCTGTTGTGGACAAAAATTAAGTACAATATGTATACACAGAACACATATTAGTTTCCCAAATCATCTTAATGATGGGCTATAAATATTTTTCTGGCCTGCCTGCAGGCATATTACTTTCGGCTGTGATCATGTCAGCTTCCATTAACAGAGCTGGATCTGTATTTTTAATGGACAAGTAACATAAATGTAGCTACAAAACAAGAGCTCATTTTCCTTAGCACTGATCATAAGCTCCACCATATTTCACAAGGGTGTTGTATTACAGAAGAATCACCTGTCTGATGGAGGTGTAAAGCGGATGTTTTATTTGCACTGAGGATCTTGTGGCATTATCTTGAGTGCTGCAGGAGCATGAGGTTCTACCCAGATTGTAGCTCAAGATGTTAAATGTTTGTACTCTGCCTCCCGAAAGTCTCTATTATGCCTTGGTTAGATCCATATCCTGTATTTCCAATGACTGAGTGCCAAATAAATCTATGCAGCTGCTGTGCTCCTCATTGCATTCCTGCACCACAGCAAATAACCTCTCACCCATCACAGAGTGCTGCTCTGAAGCTTATGTAGGTAAGACTCTATAGGGTAATCAGATGAAATTGGACAGAGTAGGGATTATCTGCAATGGTCAGAGTTAATTATATCATTAAATATTTAGCCACAGCTGGAATTGGACAGACTCAAGATAAAGGGGAACTCCAGAAAAGTATTGTAAACATTTTGTTCCAGCAACAGCATTTCATCAGATTTCCAGGTCTCAAGCAAGCCTGAGTTGACTGTGCTTAATAGCACAAAATATAGATGCTGCTAATTCTTGAACAGAGGACCTACTACAGGGAGCAGTGCTGGAATTGCAAAGGGTTGGAGGTGGAAGAAAAGTGAGTAAGGGAGGAGACAGATAAAGTCCGTACAGTGAGGCAGCACTGAAAAATGAATGGACACTGCACAGTAAGAAGAACAAGAGCAAATAAAGAAAATGAGTTCTTCAAAGGAAACGAAAACATAGAAACAAGAGACAAATTAAATCTGTTAAATTAATGAGTTATTCACTTGACAAGATTGGTTCTGGATTTCAGTTTGGCAAGAAATATGTGGATTTGTCTGAATACAGAGCATACACCTTTAAGTCCCACTAACTTCAGTAGGACTATGCTTACAAATAAATGTAGCTACCTAATTAATTAGTCTGCTGAGACAGAGGCACAATGCACAGTCCTTGCCTATGGCAAACTCTTTGCTGCCTGTCATGAATATGGTGTCAGGCAAACAAGCCCATTTACAGCAAAAATTCAATATTCAACTTTGCAGCAAGTTCTGATGAAAAGAATCCAGGTTCATAGTTCATTAATGAAGTTTGTAACTTTCAAAGACCTTTACAAAATACTGGATAATTAAAACTCCCAGGATTGCAGTATAGGTAATTATGTGATGGTTTGGGGCAGGGAGACTAAAAAGAAAGTTTGGGTTAAGCAATCCCACCCAGTGACCTCAGCTGGAGGCACCTTCCTTGCCTGCAGGGCCTAGATTAAGCTGACTTGAGCAAGGGCCCAAGTTCCCTTTTCCCACACTGAAGGGGAATCTGAAATATGTCAACAATATCTGAGGAAATCAGGGGGAGAGAAATGAGAACAACTGGCAGTCTGGAGGGGCTGCCTGCAGGAATGGGGCAGAAAGCACCAGGGGTTGCTGATGTTCCCAGTGCTGCTGAGCCTGGGCTGCTCAATCCCTCTTCACCCAAGGACACCTTTACTCAAGGACACCCAAGAATGATTTCAACAAAATCCAATGGGTGCCCAAATCCCAAGCCAACTTCAGCTCAATGTCAATACAGTGGTATCAACAAGGAAGTACTTGTAAAACAGAGCTAAGTCACAGGGAATGGCATCACGGACAAATTTAGGTTTGTGTATTCACAAATTACTTGGAAGAAAGTTGCAACTTTTAATAGGGTAGTTGTAAATCTAGGCAAGGGCTATTTCACCTGGACTCATGTGCCATGTGCAGAGCTCCCCGTGAAAATGGATTTCAAAATTGCTGTCGCTGATGGCAGTGTGTGAAGCAGAAAAAGACCAGTCCAACTCTAAAATACCAGGCTGAGCTGCCAGGGCCGGGGAGAAGTTTTTAGTACACTTTTGAATCCTTTTGTCCGCTTTGGTGGCAGACTCAAATAAAAGGCCAAGTGCCCACCCTGGGTGTGAGGCAGAGGTGGAGGAATGCATTTTCCACTGCATTTAAGAAACAGGCTTTTAATGCAGAGATCCAGGTACAAGCTCTATCAATGACCCTTCCAGGGGCATTAATCCGTAAGGAGGGGGAGAAAGGCAGCACACAAATAATTATCAGTAAGTGTTTGAATATAAAGCAGTGCCTTGATCAAGGGGCAGGTCATGTGTTCAGGATAGGGGTCACCTTGTTTTCTTGCAAGTACAATCCATGCCTGCAGCAGCTGTGAGGGTGTGCAGACCCAGTGCCAAGGTGTGAATGTCGGAGGCATGCTGAGAGCCAGTCCTGTCCCCAGGGCTTCAACTGGCATGGAGACAAGTACATAGAAGAAACTGGCTCCCTCACACCCTCAAAGCTCTGAATGGGTTGAAAGGCAGCAGGAAATCCTGCCCGATTCCTATGCTGGCAGGCTCAGGAGGGAGAGGTGATGGGGGAGGCAGTGGCCACAACACAAGCAGAGAAGCACCGTGGGCAGATACCAAGCACCGCCTGGGAAAAAGCTGCCCAGCGTTTGAAAACCACACAGAGGCCAAAGAGACCAGAGCCCCCAGAGGAGCGTAAGGTGTACAGATGTGCGGTGGTTTTTGAAAGGTGCTGACCCAACTAAATAGCAGGCAGTGTTTTGATGCATAAAATGAAGTGGGATGCTAGGTTAACAGCACCCTTGGTACCCTGACAACTGGGACCTGCTGTCAAGGTGCTCTGGGAGCAAGAGCAGCCAGCCAGGGGTATGGGAAACCCAGCAGGGATATCAGAGCCAATATCTTGACCCTGGTGGCAAATGCCAAGTGCAGCAAAGATTTGGCTTTAGTTGGAATGGCCTAAGGGAATTCTGGGCTCCAAGTCAGTCTGGACCTGATAAAGCTGGTTATTACTACTGAAGTGATTTCCCAGTGGATTCTTGCCTCTCCCCAGAAAGTGGGACAGTATCCACCCCAGGCTGAGGGGCAGGAGAGGGAATCCCCCTCTGGAAGGCCAGAGCTTGGCACATTAGGATGAACAAATTCAGATTTCATTCTTTCTTTGCCCCTTTAGGAGATTTCCAGATTGAAGTAGGTGTGTAAATCCATCTCTCTCTGGTCCCTGTTGTAGAAACAACCTAGGGGAGAAACCCTGGAGGGGAGCCCAGAGAGGTCCTGGAATCTCTATCCCTGGAGATCTTTAGGATTCACCTGCTTCAGCAGGGGACTGGACTAGATGAACTCCAGAGGTCCCTTCCAGCCTAAATTATTCGATGACTCTAATAATCCCCATTCTGGCAAATATCAAGTGAGTCTCCTCACCTAAGCCAAGCCGAAAGCTGGTGCACAAGATGGAGCACCATAGTTTCTTCTCTAACCTCAGATACTTGGGAAAAAATATCCCTGAACTCCTGGAAGGGTGGAGGAGCCCAGCTAGAAGCTGTGGCACGCTGCTGCTCAGCCTTCCCTCCGCTCCCGAGCAGCTGCTAATGACTCACTCACCTCAGAAATGCTGCCAAGAGCCATAGGAGCCATAGGGACTGGGGGAGAATTCCTCTCTCTTCTGCATCCAATAATATTTATTGAATAACAATGCTACCAACTCTGAATCACTGCTCCTGTCAGCAGTCAGGTGGTGCACGAACGTGCTCCTCCACCGCTTCCAAACCAACCTTCTTGGCATGATGCTGGTACTAAAGGGCTCAGTGATTGAACCCCATTTGTCAAAAATCCATCCGAAGATTAAATCTAGAGCTGAGTGACAGTTTCATTTCAGATACCGAGCACATAGAAACTTGGCTAGGTCGAGGTTTGAACAGAAGTGAAGCTGAACTGTGAAAAGAGGCCATTTGTCAACAGGCATTTTGCTTCGGCCTTGAACAGCAAAATGTTGTACGTGTGGTGGTTTTTATGATAGGCCCACACTACCAGCATAGGAAAATAATCATCTGTTTTTTTAAACAGCTCCAAGATAAATCACAAGTAGTGTACTACTATTGATTTATTTATATCTCAATGGAATATTTGAGCTATAAATTATGGTTGAATAAACACAAACTGTGCAGAGTTTTGCATTGTTTGAACTTATCAATGGCAGGTCTTTCTCATGTTTTCATTTTAATGTAAATCAAACTGTGAAATGTATGGATGCAATTTATTTCCAGTTATGTTTATTGGACTTGGGAATGACTTATTAACCAGGGGCTTTACTCAAATTCTCATTTGATTTCCGTGGATTTGACTGCCCAGCCTCTGTGGAGCTTTCACGGCTTGAGCACTGCCGACCCTAAATCTGATATAAGAGACAACAGTGGTTTTCTCACAGTGCCCTTGTGGAGCCCTGGAGTGAGACTCTAATGGAAACAGTACATCCTGCAGAGCAGAGCGCTCAGAAGAAAGGGCTGGTGTCTGGGTGAAATCCCTGCTTGGCTGCCAAGTCATCCCTTCATTGCAGCAGGGCCAGGAGTTCAGTTTCTATGTGTAATTTAACTCTGTGGGGAGACTCATCCTCCACAATATATTGTGGATCCCCCCAGTGTCAAGGAAAAGACTGCAAGAGAAGATAGTCTTTATGCAATTTTGAAATAAGGGAAATAAACCCTAATAATGCTAACCAAATCCAGATCAGTAAGGACAAAAAAAGGTCAGTCCCAGGATGTGATGGTCTAAAAGCAGTGGAGATGTTTACAGCCAAAGTAGCCCACGTCTTTCCATGCCACAGCTGAGGAGAGTCCCTTTCCAAAATGGAACAGTGGCAGAGGTGGAAAGGCAAGAAGGACACAGGTTTTGCAGCTGATTTCACCAACTGAAAAATCCTGACCTGACAGTACTAACTTGGCAGTAGTTGCCCTGATGACTCTTCTCCAGCCCAACACTTCTCTGAGTCCCCAATGGGCCTTGGGGAAGTCCAAGTGAAAACCTGGCTATGATGAAGTCCCTAAGAGGTTTATCCTCGCCCTACAACAGACTTCCCCTTGTGACCCTGAGGAAGTCTCTCATCGCCAAGTACCTCAAATTTCTCCAGAGAATATAATGCTTTCCTGTTTGACAGAGGTGTCATGAGGACAAATTCCTGGTGCCTGGGGACCGCTAGCTGTGACGCTGATAACAGGCACAGGAAAGTCTGTGTGGGTCACTGGACACATTCCATTCTTATGACACTTGAATCCAAAAGAGCATTTAAATCAAAACATCACTGGTAAAACTCAATCCTTACTGAATGGCAGCCTGTAAATTTCTTAGCCTAAATTATTAGGAGAACATTGCATACTTTATAACTGCACGTTTGAAAATACTCATGGGGTCAGGCTCTCCTTTTAGCCCAACAACATAAAGTTGGAGTCATTGCCTGACTCCAAGGCAGTTCTCCAGATTTATTTCAGGGTAACTCTGAGCAGGATCCTGGGTTTTGTTTATGACTTTTCATTTGTATTTTGTGAAAACTTAATAAAAATCTTTTAAAACTGAAAAACATGGTTCCATAAACCCCACATATGGGATCTTTAAACTTGACCAACTTATGAACTTAACCCTGACTTGTCTTTGTCCTCTTGGCCTTTTCAGCAGCTAGCGCTCTTCAGCCATATCTGTATTTACAGAAGTCAGAAAACCCTTAGAAAGCCAACTCTTTCCTTTGCCTAAAACAATAACAGGAACATATGACAAAACTGAACCACAATGTCCTGAAATGAATAAAGTGCATAAAATGAGGCTAGACAGCTGAGAGAACACAATTTAATGACTCCAAAGTGGACAGCCTACCCAGGTTGGCTAGGACATGGCTTTAGATAACACTGGAACCTATTTAGACGTGCTGGCACACAACTAGCACCTTTTCTGCAGAGTTGCTGTTAACACAGTGGAAAAGTTACATGCCCTGTCCTAGATGTCTTCTACTCAAAATTCCACTTGTGACTGGTTCTATGCTAGTGACAGTTATCCAGAGATTTTAAAGCATAGGATTTTATGATAGTCTATTCCAAATTGCATGAACCAGGCCATAGCTTTTTCACCACAGTGATTTCCATATTAGACCCATCAACATGTGGTTGATACAAGGTATCTGGTTTTGATTCAGACACTTCAGAGGACAGAGAGTTCAAAAGTTACTACATCACTGTTTCCAAGATTTGACAATCCTCCCTGCTAAAAATCATTGTGTTTCTGAACATCCCTGTGGAATTCCATCGATTTCAGTGAAGTTCCTCCTGTGTAAGAAAGGAGAGAAACAGGCCAACAGAAAACTTTGAAAAATGGGAGGGTAGAAAGATTGTTTGAGATTTAGACCTGGGATAAGATCCTCTGGTTTAAACTCAATAGATCTGTGCCACTTATTTCCTGAGGATCTGCCACCTTGCTTTGCTCCTGAGGGGGAAGGAAAAAAAAAAAAAAGAAAAAAAAAAAAAGTGTTGCTGGCTAAAATGTCAAAACTGCCTAAGAAAAAAAAAAATTAGTTGAGAAATGAGCAAACAGATCTCTCCAGAGGCTTTGAAAACGTTCACTTCAGTGTTTTCAGGAGCTGTAGATGAATAAAGAATGAAAGGAGTAAATAAGTAATTAAGGGCCTGATCTACATCCCTAGAAGCCCAGTGGCAACACATCCCACAGAATTCTACATTAGATTTGAAAACAAAGGAGAAAAAAAATTACTATGAAAAAGGTTAACTAGAGATACTAGTTAAATGCACAGAGGGTGTGCATTGAGGTATTCCTCAGTCAGCACCAATGGAAAAGCACTGACCTACCCCACAGGGAAGCCAGCCCCAAAAGCACTGAGAGTCACAGGAGGGCAGCTTCCCGCTTCCGTACCGGGAGCTGCTCTCGCCACGGGTGCTCACAGAGACACCCTGGGCTCACCTCAGTGCTTCTGGGCAGGCTCAAGCTCTGTTTGGGGATGTTCCAAGTAGTGTAGATTGTCCAGTCAAACTGCTTTCTCTTTGACAACTGCAGTCAAAGGTCAGACAAGTAGCAGGAGACATCTTCTCAATGTCACAGACAGCAGTCTGCCCAGGAAACCAAGGTCTTAATCTCACCAGGTGATGCAGGCAAGTGCTTTCCAAACTCTTGTGTACTTTGTTTCAAGCTCCGTGGGGACCAGCCTGCTGCTTAGTTCTTCTTAAGGGAAGGTCTGACACAGTGGGACCCTCATCTACTTTAGCACCACACAAGGACATACTAAATGGCTGGGGAACTGGAGAAATATCTATCTCAGAAAGTAGCTAATAACAGAGAAACACCAGTCTAGGGTATGGGAGGGTGTAGTGAGGGCAGCTGGGTCTTTAATACTGGCCTCTACATTACTAAGCACTTTCCTTAATGATCTGGAAATAAAGACGTGAAAAGCTGGATCAGTTATTAAGGTGGGTCCATTTAAATAAAATAGAATTGACTAGAGACAATGATGCTTAGGAAAAATGTAATTATTTGAGAAATGAGTGCTAGGACCTAAGACCTTGGAAATCTTAGACTTTTTCCATAGACTGGAGGAGGGGAGGCAAGCAGAGCAAAAGAAAAGGCAACAGGAAAGACTTAAAGGGACTTTACTGAAGGACTATACAGCCAGAGCAGACAAGCTCAGCCTAAGCTCCAAGCATGCTCCTCTGCCATGGCTCAAGTTGCAACGGGAGGAGATGTGAGACAGAAGAGAGATTATTTTCCCCATGTCTGTAATAGTCACATGCTAGGTCACCACTGTCAATTTGGGTGTTTTTTGCAGAAAATGATGCTGGATATTTGGGAAGCAAGCAGAAGGGAATCACCAAGATGATTTAAGGGCTGGAGAAAATGTTGTCCAGCACAGGTCTTGAGAGATGTCACCAGAAGGTAAAGTCCACAGGCTGCAGCCCCTGACATTTCATCAGCAAATATTCTCCTGTAGCAAGGCATCTAAAGAGCTCCACATACTCAGCTTCTCAAAAAAGATTTAGTGGTGATTTGATTTTGGTGTCTAAGTATTGTCACATGGATGATATATCAGTCACTAACAGATTCTTTTAATCTAGAATGGAAAACAGTAACACAAACCAATAGCTGGCAAATCAAAGCCATAAAAATTCCAGTTAGAAATGTAGTCATACTTTTTTTTTAAATCCATGTCTGACACTAGCTGTTGAAGCACATAACCTAAAAATTCAGAGGATATCTCCATTTCTTGAAGTACTTAAATCACAGCTGAAGCCCACCCTGGAAGAGACACTTTTTGTTAACATACATTACTGAACTCTGTCCTTTGCTAAATGAAGTGGCCTGTGATGTACAAGAAATCAGACTCAATGACTCCCTTGCAGGTTTGGCAGTGTTGCAGTAATACCAGCGAGCTAAAAGCAACTGGTTTTTTTAGCCTTTGGCAGGCAAGAGCAGGCAGTCAAGCACCCCCACACTGCCCAGGTGGTGGAGTCAAGATTGCCCCAGAAGGATAACTACGCCAATAACTACCCCAATACTATCATAATGATCCTCTCCCAAGCTTTCTGGAAAGTCAGCTTTGAGCTACAGTAGACTGACTTTGAGAAACAAATAATTGCTTCTCCAGCCTACGGTCTGTGGTCTGGTTTTGAATCAATCAGTGCAGCACACAGGTGGTGGAGGGAAGCGTTCTAGCCCACGGCAGGAGGACTTGGCTAGCACAGCCAAAATAAGCTTTTATGTCACAGCTGACATCTGTGGGAATGGACAGGTCTTTCACTGTGTGGGACATACACAATTTATATGAAGGGATCCCTAAACACTTTAGTATTCATTATTTTTAAAAGAGGCCTGATTCTGCAAAGGGGAGAGAATGTGTTTTCGTACCTTGAGAACACTACTCCTTTACATGACATTAATGTTTTAATGACTCATTTTCTCTTGTCTATTGGAACAGAAAGACAAGGAAGCATTATTTACCAGCAAATTCTTATTACTTTTCTATGGAATCAGAGAATGACATTTCTTAATTACATTGATTCTGTAATATCTTCCATGCATGTTATTATCGGAGGAAATAGGTATTACTTTTTCTCTTTGTTCATGGACATCTAATCTTCAGCTGATGTAATGGTCTTACAGAACTGCTGGGTGACATGGTCCAGACCGTAAGCCTTACGTAACTCAGGCGCATTGCTGATTGAATATAAATAGTTGCAATTTATTTTGCACATGCAAATTAGGAATATAATGAAAACATTTCAAATTATGAGGCTGGAATGCCATTTTTACAGATGGCTTTTTTTGCCAGCAGGCAATTTGTTCTCATATAAACATTAGGGAAGGTTAAGCATCTGCTCCTAATTAGTTCCCTTGCACAAGTTACTGATGCACATAACTCACACTTCCCCATGCTCATTGCAGAGATCTCAGATGATTAGTTTGTTTGCACACTGCTCCTTGGAATTAGACAAAACTGAAGACCTGGAATCACAGCTGTTCTCTCTGCACCAGAAATCAAACCCAATTTTATTGGAATGATGAAAATTGCCAAGATCAGATAACCCTGGGAAGCTAACACAAAGTTAATTGGGCCCCAGCTGACCCTAATGTAACCACATGAATTTGGGGAAAATCTGGCCAGTATTCGATTAATTTGTTTACAGAACATGTTGTTTGAATGATTTTTCTATACTAAAGTAGGTCTTTTTACCCGGAAAATTGTTTGCACGTTTTATCTCTCAAGCCATCGTGGCCTCCTCACCAGAGTTGGGACAAAGCCATGGTATATCTTTCAGAGTACATTCAGCCCTAACCCTGTTCTGACATCTAACACCTGAGCTTTAGGTCCAGAGCACATTAGGTTTTGGTTCTGGCCATGGTATAAAACTCTGTCACACTCAAGTGACGTGGAGAATCAACAGGGCCATCCAGCAACTCTTTCTCTACAGCTGATCAGAGCACTGTTTGCTTTAAACATTTCCAGAAACCCTCACTCGAACTCATCTTTAATGTCTTTAATGACGTCACCAAAGCTTTATGCATTTCTTAAAGGCTTCCAGAAACGTTAGCTCTGAAAAGAATTTTCCTCAAACTTTTTATTCAAACAAAAGAAAGAAAAATTATTAGACTGATTTGGAGAGACATAAAACAGAGTCCCAAGCCTCCCTATATTTTAGTATCTGCCAGAAATATCTCATATGCCTTGTACCAATATGGATCCAGTTAACAGAAGTGTAGTGAAGCTCAAAACCCCTTCTTGTCTATAAGACAATACAGCCACATTCATCCACAGTACATGATCACATTCATCAGCAACATATTCAAACTTTACTTGCTTAAGAGCTAAACCAAAAGGTTTCTTATGCCTTGCATGGTATCTTTTGACTTTATTGCTCATAAAGTACCACAAAGGAGAGCATTAAGAGAAGCCCAGTCTCTTTGTGACTCTTCAAATTTTAGCATCATTTAAAGTGGCCACTCCTGTATACATTTAAAAAAAAAGTGTGACTCAAAGATCTTACAGTCTAATGCCTCAGCAGCAAGAAACTAGATTTTAAAGTACATTGAGCTTTTAATTACACGTACCCCAAGGTCTATTTCTTTGCAGTAGTTAAAACACTTTCCAAAGTTAAGCATCATGATCCCCATTTTTAAAACAGGTAGTGGACCCCAAGAATGGAAGAATGGAAGATAATTACCCAATATCACCCAGCATACCGTTATTGAATCCCAGTTATTCAGAGCCTGCTTCAGTTCTCTCTTCACAGAAAATACTGCTCCCTTTCCAAGAATGCATAATCACTCATATGCTTAACTTTTTTTCCAAAGAAGGATGTTTTCTTAATCTTATCCAAATACTTGAATGCAGATAAAACTAGGTATGCTGCAAAAACAAAAGCACCAGAATCAATGAAACCAGTTTCCTTCAGTTTTGTGTCTCATGGATGAGTGACTTTGATATCTAAAATTTTATTGCAACTGAGACATCTGTACGGGTTTTTCCCCATATGGATTCTCTCATTTCCAATAATGTGCACTCTCATTCTGCTCTTTTCCCTACTGTCAGGTCCTTCCAACATCATTTTCTCCCACCTGGCCATCTGCTTTTAGAAGCTTACTTTATCTTAGACATCTTTACTCCTCTGACAAATCTCATGGAAGTCAGCCAATGAATTCAAAAGGTGTCAGGGACACACACAGACATACACACGTACACACAGTCCTCTTTTCTGCAAGAAATCAGGGCTCATTTCCCTAGCCTCAACCGAAAAGTCTAAAAAAAAAAAAAAACCTACACGAATAAATTTGCCTTCTGCAATTATTAAATCACTGCAATAATTAACTGTAAATTGGAATGACTGGTATTTCAGTTTAAAATATTCTAACATCCTCTAAACATTTGCTAGCATCTAACAATCATCATTAACACACCTGTTTAATACTGATGTGAATTCCACTGACATCACAGTAATCATATATAATACACAAACACAAAAATCAATACTATTTGCTTTAATTAATAGACAGTAAGACAGTGACTACAGTGTGTAGATATCTACTAAATATTTGGAATAGGAAAGAAAATGTACTATTCTTCCTCCTCAATAGACCAGCACAAAGACCACCAAGTTTGTTTTTCAAGAATCTAAATAGTCTTGTACTATTTATTTTCTCAGCAATGAGTTTCAGCCTTTGTGTGCGGTCAAGTCTGCCTGGTGTGGAGTTATGAAAACGAGAAGTGGTTATCAAAGAAATGTGGTTCTACAGCAGCTCTTTAAATGATCTTTGATTGTGAAATCCAAAGGATCATGCTGCAAACACTCTCACAGAAGGCCAAAATTTTGAAGTTCATATTCATCTTTGTACTATGTGGCAAACAAAAGTGTTGGGATGTGATCTGGGCTGTGTCTATTAGAAATTAGTGCAAGTTTCTGTTACAAGAGCTTAATTTAAAAACACCAATTAACTGAGCGCAAAATACTTTCTATGAAATACTTTCAGTTTAAAGACTTTTGTCCAAATATGCATTCTTGATGCATCTGAGGCCAGAGATTTCCACAACAATTAGGTTGTCAGCAAAAATAACAGAAGCTGTCAATTATGGTGAGCAGATACCGTGTTAGCAATTCTCCAGATCACTGGAAATATCTCTAATTTTGGGGTTTGGTTTCATTCAGACTGAAATCAACTTAAAATATATATATAAACTTTTTGGCAAACCGGAACCTCATTTTTTGTTCAGCTCTAGTGCCCATTTCCATCATGGGCTGGCCAACCCTTGTGTTAAAAGTGTCTCATCAGATGCAACATCAGCATACCTCTTTACCTCTTTCACAGAAAATAAAATATTTGCTGCTGCAAGCTGCTATCCCACAGCCAAGAAATCCCCCCCCCTTACTTGGTTTTCAAGCAGTGCTTACTCAGGCAAAGGTCCCATTGACTTCGGTGGGTGACTGGTACACAAGTAGGAACTTCAAGATTTGGCCGACATGTGTTTTGTAAGTAAATGCTAAGGGAAAAGCAATTTGATCTCATTTCAAAGCCTGGCAGAACACAATATAGCATAATCACTAAAAAATCTAAGACAGAATTTCATCAAGCAAAAACAAACACTGTTCAGAAACTCAGCAGGAGACAGCCAGTCCTGAGCCTATAGTAATTGCAACATTGAGAATAGGAGTAAATTCCCTGAAGATGCTCTATACAGTAGCAAACCATCTGTCTAAACACTTGCAGAAAAGGCTCATGTTTGAAAACCCTGGATCTCGCCAAGGCCTTTGCCATTGGCTTTGGAAGTGTAATGACATGGGATATTCACAGATGTTCTTTCTGAATGTCCCCCACTCCCTGTAAGCAGATGGATCTTGGAGACTGCAAAATGAACTACCAGGAAAGACAACAAAACCTTTTTCCGCCTCCTGTTGCCTTTCCCTACAGTAGGGACTGAGGCTTCAAAAATCAATTAGCATTTTTCTGCTGATGGGCAACGGTAAGGAAACTTTTTCCTTCAAAGATTGACCATCGCTGAAATTGACCCCCATGTAGAATTTCATCAAGGTGCCCTTTTGTATGGCCCTGGACCACCAACCCTATCCTTCCAAAAAAACATCTGTGATTCACAGCAACTCCAGAGAATATTTTCTAATGTATCTTGGGAAAATGATGACAGCTGTTGAGACCTAGCAAACACTGAGCCCTGGGGTTTTGCGGCGCAAGTACAATTCGTCATTAATATGTCTGAAAACTCCAGCCCACAGCAGGGTCTTTAGTGAATAACACAAGTTTGTAAAGCAGAAAATAATTCATGTTACAGTATAAAAGCAAGGATGTTTGAAGTTATGGGTCAGCTGCCAATTCTCTTGTGAGCTCTATTTTTCAGGCCTTTAGAACCTGAAAAACTACACACAACATCAAGTTGACAGTCTCAATGATTTTTCAAACAATGCATTAACTTTCTTAATCTGATTTCAACACTTACAGTAAGGTTTAATGGGAATTTTAGGAATTGTGAAAAGAAAGCCCACTGAGAGGCATACAAACTGGAATCTGCTTATTCCTGTACTCAGCACAGTGTTCAGCACCGGAGGAGGCCTCCTCTGCTGGTGAACCACTGGGCTTCACCCCAGCAAAGAAAAAGCCAAGAGCAGGTTCATCCCTACAGTGTCCTGCAAGTGGTCCTCACAAGCAGATAGATGAAAATTGACACAACAGGAATTTCATGCTGTGGAAAATCTAAACAGAGTATTTCACTGGCAGTCAGCTTTCTTCTCAGCATCCAGCTGAACTCCTTGTGTTGGGTTTTCAGGTCCCACCTGCCTGCGCAGGTTTTCCTTGGTGGCCAGACTACATCACCCACGCTGTGTCATGCTCTCTCCCTGTAGCTCAGCTGCCACAGGATGCTAATTTTCAAGCTGCTCCACTCAACGTTTTGTTCCATCGACAAAAGAAAGCTGTTGACAAATGCGGAGGCCTTGGCTTAGAAAGAAATTCCAAGCAGATTTTTGCACTTCATCCCAGGCATGCGAGGAAGGGAAGGAGGGGCTTTGCTGCTGGGCTACCTCCAGTTGTCATCTGGCTACTGTCTGGCTAAACCTGCTCTAAAAGACTCACCTCAACCTCTACTTGCTGCAGTATAGTTGATTGGTTTGGGGCTAGCCATATGGCACCTATATATCAGTAATTGGTGGAGACAAATGTTCCAAGCATTAGCATCTGTGTTTCATAAAGGAACATGAGGATCTGATAGAGCCAGCCTGCAGGACCTCCCAGAGAACTGACAAGAACCATCTCAGCTCCCCATGGGCTTCTAGGTAACTGCAGCACAGCATTTTCCTCACCTTGACAACAGGGAGCTGTCATAGCTGCTTTATGGCCCTTCTCAATGTCATATCTCACTGCCTACCAGTTTTTATTGTTTCTTCAAACTTCTGCTTTGAGGCAAGAAAGTTTTATATCCTTATTCAGATACCCGGACAGTGAGGCCCAAGTCTGATAGAAAACACCAGGAGCCCAAAAGGTGCATCCACACATCTGTCACTTAGCTGCCTGAGCCAGCACCAGACTGGGACCTTCTAGGAAGGAGCATCAGCCACATCAGTGCATCTGCCATACAGTGGCCATAGGAAGGCTGCAAGGTACCTGACAAATGGTGGAAACCTTGGCCTAGACACCATGGCCTTCTCTAAAGGCTGAGCTGGAGTTTCTTCCCAGCTTTACTCGAGAGCTCACTTAAACCTCTTCCCAGATCGTTTGGACACTACGCAAGTTTGGGTTCAAATGCATGCTCAAATTCATGCCTAAAATCTAAGCCAGAGAATCATTCAATTATGCTGCCTTGGAAGGCATGTAGCAGAGCAGAGATCCAGGCCCAGGCTTCTCTCCTGTAACTGGTCTTTCTCCCTGCATCTTTCCTTTACTCTTCGGGGTCTTTCCCCCACTATTTGTTCTTCCAGGAAGGAAAAAAAAGAAAAAAAAGAAAAGAAAAAAGTGCAAAGCAGGAGAAGGAAAAAAATAGGAGAGAAAAGCAGAAAAAGGGAAAAAAAAATTTCAAATGACATTATTTCCAGATAATGTTAACAAGAATTTTAAAAGATCAAAACTATAAAATCCTGAAAAAAATAACACCAGTACCCTAATATTTTTATTACAGCAACCTTTGAATTAAAAAAAAAAAAGTGAGAAAGAAAACTGTGACCAGCTCCCACCAAGAGCCTTTAAAAATTTCTCATGACAAGGATTACAGCACATTTATGAGGTGGCCATTCCACATGCAATCAAGCCAACTGGCTCTTTGTGTTCCTAATAATAAAAAAGGCGCTGCTACACTAGTGTAATATTCCTGATGAGAGTGCTGAGATAAGTTTGCTTTTGGTCAGGTCCTTCTCAAATAAATTTTATAAGTTATGCTTGCCCCTTTTACACCAAACTGCATGATCTGCTTTATGTCTGCAATGGAAAACATTGTTATAAAAAGTCTTCTTTATGCTTGTTTTTATTTAACATAATATCAGAATCAGTAGCATGGAAAATAAGGACCCAGGTTACATGCCAGGAGCCTTGGAACATAAAACCTTGCTGTGGGCCGATAATATCTCACTGATTCTTACCAGTCTCCAAGACTCTGTCCACGACCCTTCTGCAAAATAAACTTTATGAAATCAAAACTTGCACCCTTCTCAGAAGTCCAGTCCCTTCCTGTGGTGAACACTGCTTTTGCGATAACCAGAGGAATTCTATATTTAGGGACAACACTTGTTCTTGACCTTCAGAGAATTGTTTCCATTGACACATGCTGAAAAGAAAAGGGATAAAAATTGCCTTTGGGATTTCAGTTCAGATCCTACAGTTCTAATATGAAATTTAAACTGCCCCAAGCTGCTAGTGTTATAATACCGCCTGCTAAGTATAAAGCAAAAAAGGAAAAGTCGAGAAGACAATACTTCATTACATGGAAATTCTTCAAATCCAAAAGCCATATGGGACATTAAAAGCTTTCCCTAAATCCTCTCAGATCAATGGAATTCAATTGTTGTACAAAACTGATACTCAGAAGCAGCAGAAAATTCTTATTTTCTGCATTTCTGGGAGCTGAGATTCATCTGTAACTAGAAAAATAGCTTTTATTTAGAGCAAGTATAAGAGCCAGGAGACAAAATCTCTTTTGATCATTTAGTCAGCAGCTTTCTTAGTGAATTAGGCTGCGTGCCCTCCTCCAGTTCAGCGAGATCAATGTTTCCCAGTCATAAAAGATCCTTTAAGGCCTTTTGCAAATCCTACATTTTATGAGTAAAGGTTCACAAATAGCTCTAGTTTGTGGACATTCCTACAATAGTACATTATGGGTACCCCTGCTCACAGTCATCTTGAAAATCTGGTGTTTTTTCTCTTCTGAAGTACAGTAGCTGTAGTGACCCCATCGACATTTTGCGATGTTCATAACTCACCAGATGTAAGGCGCAAATTTCTTCAGACGTACGTAGCAGGTAGGCCATACACAAATGAATTGGCATAAGTTGTTAGTCAATCCATTATGAGAAATCAATAAATCTAGAAAGGTGATGGCCTTGGTCCTGGAAAATTCATGGGCAGAAAAAGAGTTTGAGAAACACATTGTGATTTTCTTACCACCACCTCGAGTTCAAGAACCTGTTCTGCTGAGTCAGGAAAAGGGTGTGATCCCAAGCTCCCAGATCAGTGGCTGTTCCAGAAAGGACACGACTCTGCTTTAGGTCTTTCTTGAAAACTAAATTTGAAAAATTTTTATTTTGTCCCATACCATCTTCAAAGGCTGGTGCTTTGGGTTTTTTACATTACAAAAAACTTTTTATAGGACACAAAACCTGTTTGTTTAAAATACCATAGTAAGATACTAACTTCCCTGGCAAGGTGAGTGACCTAATCTTTATCATAAAAGAAATTAAAATGGCACGCCAATTTAATGAAACTTTCAGAGCACCTCTTTAGTAGTTTGGGGGGAGGTGTTGTAATTTTTGCTTCAATTTAACTGGAACAGCTCAGAGGAATAGCATGCTGTGCTTGTTGGCCTCCTTCCATTCAAGGTTATGAATCAGAGCTGTGTTAACGAACTCAGAGAAATCTCCTTCATGCTGAGCGCAGCAGAAGACCAACCAACATTTAATTGTCCTTGCTATTACTCTCCTCTGCTAGGCCTAAGGTAAAGGCTTCAAGCCCTGGGTGGCATGGCTATTCCCACAACACATTCCCTGTTGCACAGAACCCATGTCCAGCACAAAGGCAGAATGGAGCGTGACCAATGAGCGCAAAGCAAGATCTCTGCTTGCCATCACCTTGACTTTTCAATGTGCCGCAGAGAGATGCTATTCATCCATTCTATCGCACACTAAGGATTTGCATACACCTACCACCACTGTACCATGTGGTAATGATTTTCTGCAAATAGCGACATCACATGTTCTTGCCAGGAGTTTGTATGAACTACATGGCTCTTGCTGTTCCCTATTGAGGAAATACCTTTGCTCCAGTAAGATCAATGGGCCAAACCCATGTTGAGATTCAGCTTTTTTTTGTTCTGCAGAACTCTTGATTAGCCATGGTAGGTATCTGCCTCAGCCAAGATTAAGTAACGTACAATCACCAGACCCTCTCAAGTTGCATAATAAAGGGCTCTTACTTTACGTCAAGCTTCTTTCTAGTAGCTTTTCCTCAAATATGAAAGGATGATATGCAAATAGTTACACAGGTGAAGTGTTCCCTGTGCAAAACTGGGCATTTCAGGAGACTGCATAACCATGCTACAGTTTTTGTGGTCCTTTCCCAGTGTGGGGTATCATCAGGCTCAGATTCCCATCACCTCAGGCTGGGCACTAAGTGAGCTGGAAGCACTGTGGCGGTCAAAAGCTTTCATTCTGTTCTGATCACCTTTGATACAAATGCAGTGTTCACATTGCAGTAGCGCAGCTGGTGATACAGCAAGTGAGGCTGAGGAGACAGGCACACAAAACCCGCTGCCACGCCATGGGGCAGAGGGCAATCATGAGGAGCAGTGAGCAGAATGATGCAAGTTCAGGCAACTAATTAACCCTTGGTTAGCCAAGGAGAGGACTTGGTCAATCTTCTGTCTCTTGAAGACTTTGCATCAACTGATGATATCTCTGTTTGTTTGTTTTTTGTTTTTTTTTTTTAAAAAAGTACTTTGACTCTGCCACGACTCAGACCTCATAGATGAATCACAGGGTATCCCAGATGTATGCTATACGGAGTCCACCCAGACAGCCATAAAAATCCCCAAGGCCTTAAACACAATGAATCAGGCCTTGTTTAACCTACACCTGTGTTATTTCCAGGGCCAAAGCCAAACTGCTTGCACAGCTCCAACACATTTGAACAGAGTTGTGCCTGCTTACATCATGGGCCTGCATCCCATCTCCACAGAATACCAGCTGGTTTAACTTTTCCCAAACTTCTGAAAAACTTCCAGGCAGGCACCATGAAGCTTCACTTCTTCCAACTGAATCAGTGACTAATAAATCCTGGCCAGAATCTCTCCATTAAACACCCAGGTTTCTCGATTGTGCTGACCCATTTACACCCAAGAGTTTATTTTAACACAGGATTTTTTTCCCTCCTTCTCCAATTTTTTTTTTTTTTTTAAACCAGAATTTAAAAAAATTCAAGAAAGTCTTTGTTGATATTTGGTTACTCACCACATGCTGAGTTGAGTTTCCTGTTTAAAGAAGAGAGAGAGACTGTGTGTAAATGTGTGTGTGTGTGCTGGGGCCTTTTTATGGGTATCCTGGCCTGATAAACCCTTAGAAGAGCCAATACCCAGGCATAAGATTTTTCTGAGATATCTTGACCGAACTAGCACCAAACACAGCTTGTGCACTGCAAGCAGCACTGGGCACAGGTCCCAAGAAATGCAAAACAATATTTTTAATTCATCGGGGGGATTTCCTGAAGCAAACCTTGGCACAGAAAGAGCAAGCTGCAGTACAGCAAGAATGGCGGTTTGCTTTTGAGGGGGATTTAGCCGGCGATATATGCCTTTAGTGGAGCACAAGTTTTTTCCAAAGTTTGTCCCCCTGAAGCAGGGTGCATGAGGTGCAGTGAGAGAACTACAGAGCACAAGAGAGAGGCAATTAATAGCAGATGGGGGGGAATAAAGAATTGCTTTCAACAGGCCTCCAAAACTGTATGGAAGGAGATGGGAAAGAAGGGCTCCAGAGAAAGCTATCCTGCCTCTTGTAAGAGCTGCAGAAAAAGGGGCAGGGGACAGTGGTGTGCCTTGAAAAACTAGATTTCCCGATATACAATACACACAATATATACATGACCCTGAGAAAGAGTTGCATGTGGAAAGGAAGGAAAATACCGAAAATAAGAGTCAATGGAGACAATACTGAAAAAATCCTTTCAGATCTGAAGGGTCACCATCCCTCACAATCTGATTGTGGATATTGTGAAATCTGGTCATTTTTTTAAAAGTCCAGCTTGTGAAATCCCAGGATTTGTGTGTGAAACTCATCCAGCATTCTCTCTCCCCTTCATGAAGACTTCTCGCCCCCATGCTTGGAAACGTAACTCACAGGTTACCTCAATGCTCAGAAATCAGCTGCAAGGAACAGAACGCTCATGTCTCCATTGTTGTAAAACTCATTTTAAGCCAAGCTCAAGACTTTTCAAGGCTCATTATTTAGCAGTATTGGAAAATGGGAAGCTGAACTTTGCTCCCTTTTGACAGTCAGGGAATTGCATATCACTTTGGCAAAACAAAACAAGCCTGAAAACAATACGATTAGGTAAAACCTTTTCTATTAACGTCCTAGCAAGAAATCCTCTATGGCAGAAACAATGTACTAATCTCTGATCTGCCTCTAACTCTATAATATCACTCCAGACACTATATTAAGCCTTATTGTTCCCTTCAGTAAAAGGCAGTTCTGAAACTATGTTTCTGGGGACAGCTTCACACAATGAGAGACTGAATAGCAGTAAGCATGACTCCTACAACTGGAGAGGAATGAGGATTTAGTATGGCCCTTCCTAAAAGACGGAAGATACAAGGATAAAGGTCAAGTACTTTGAACTAAAGGCTGGGAAAGAAAACCAGATTCTTGCTACTGTAGGCAATGATGCCATCATGTCTGTTTTGTAGATCTGCTAAGCTCTCTCATAAATGAATGTAAGGTGCATGTGATAATTTGCATGTCATTTTCTTATGAGGTTCCAGTTTGCTTCATTTCTGTTATGATTGTAATTGTAGTCCAGAAAGAGGGTTAGGGAACAACAGACCCTAAAGAATCTTTCCACATTTTTAAATGTACATTTGTTGTAAAGAGCAGGAGAAGGAGCAATATGAATACAAAAAGAGGGGCTAGCATTCAGTTCCACAGCCTTGCTCTGGCTTTCACAGCTGCCTCTATGGCAGAAAGAGCATTGAATCTTGCTACTGCTTGCAACCTGCCACATACATGTGAGGCAGAGTTTAGTAAGTTATATTTACTACTCATAGAAAGGGCTGTATTTAAAAATACAAACTAATTTGCATATATATACAAGACTATTGTCATTCAATCCAGAATCCTCTGAAGTCACCAAATACATTCCATTTTGATGTGAATATAAGCAGGATTTGGTCAAGCACCCTTCCCCACAAGACACCAGTCCTTTCCTGTCATGACTGCCAATCTGGTCTTGTCTCTGGGCATATCTATTCTGCAGACTGCTCTAATCACAGCAGTACTGGATTTTGCATGTGTATTTTCAAAGAAAAAAAGAATATGTTCTCTCCACTCTTTCAAGGCAAACTCGCCTTGGAGGGAGCACACTAGTACAAAGGAAAAGGCTAATAGGTTTAAGGCTCATCATTTTCCTAATAACAAATTCTAATTTGGATCCCATTTGGAGGCATTGAACACTGGATAAGGAGTTTTAGCAGGTAACATGACATTACAGTTACTTCCTTGGGTAGCAGGGAGGGTAACTCTTTGGTTTGTTCCATGGGAGCAACCAGAAAGGCGGCAAAGAGCCTCAAAACTTACGGGAATTAACTAGAATCAGGGATCATTCCAGAGCACCTTAAGTTCTTCATTTCCAATGCAAATTGGTCCAGTGCTGCCCCTTCAGCTGAAGGGATTTCCTATTTCTAATCAAAAGGCAAAATCCAGAACTAAAGCAGAGCAAAAAGCTGCCAAAGTCTCAGCCAATCCCACATCTGCCTTTTTCCTATAGGTTCATCCAAATCTCCCACAGAGTAATTGAAATATCACTATATAATGAAGCTTATAAAACTTTAATATAGGATTTATACTTTTTCATGTCTATTATTTCCAAATCTTGTCAATGGGCTTCCCCAAGGGTGTGGGTAAGGATCTCAGCTGCATCTGATTTGACTACATCCTAATGAAAATGGTGAGTTGATCAGTATCGGATATATCTGAGCATTCTCCCAAAATTGCATCTGACATTTACAAGGAAATAATGCTGCAAATTCAGCCTTAGAATCTAGTAGTTGCTTGTAAAGCAAGAATTGGCATTGGCAGGCTCATGTTGATCTAGAAATTTCAGGGAATATAAGAATTCCTTCAGTAGAAAATAAAAAATCTGTGTCTGCATTGGCAGTAAATTTTAAGCATCCAATGTCAATCAGAAATGAAATGCAATGTAATTCAATCCCACCCTTTGAGATCTGGCCAAAAAGGAAAACTTTCACAAGTTGAAGAGTAGATACTAACCCATCCTCCCTTATTGGATAATACAACCCAGCTCACATATGGTTCTGCTCAGTGTTTATCAGACAACATAGAACCCTTCCATGAGCAGGAAAAAAAGTCCTAAGGACAGACCAGGGCATTAAAAGGATATCCGTGACAAGCGGCATTGGTGCAAGGTAACTCTTGGAAGTAGAGGGCTGAACACCGTATATTTCCTGAGACAGCATTCAGGGAGGATCGGGTTTTTTTCCATGGTTTCATAATGTAAAGCCATTTCATTAAATCTGTTTTTCTCTATAGGAAAGAGTTTTTTTCTTGTGAAGTTTCCAGCTTGAATTTTCTTCCTCCTCCAAATTTCTCAAACTTCTATTTTTTAAAGTAGCTTTTAATTTCCAAATTTAAGCTAATTGTAGTGGCTAGAAGCCCTTTGTAAATATCCACAACTAAAACAAAACATTTCAATATTATCTAAACAAAGTGCTGCACTTGACCCCAACCTTACTGCTCTTTTCCAGATTTTCAGTTCAACAATATGTTTCAGATTTTTGACTTTCCAGCCAGGTTTTTCCAGTACTTTGGAAATCCTCAAAAATTAAGAAAATCATTTCCAGCCTGAATCTAGTGCCTTTCCCTTGCCCTGCTCCCTCTATAATTCTCAGTTTTGCCCTAGTGTCAAGGATGCTAAAAGAGAAGAGTTTTGGCATTCAAGAGCATGCAAATACTGTGCTGCAGCGGGGAATAAAGGAGAGGCAACAAGAAGGGAGATTGTGTCAGACAGATTGCATCCTCCTGTGAACCTTGGTCCTGCCTGTTTCAGTTTCCTCTCCACCCTCAGTAAGTCTCAGCTGGAGCCAATTTGAGACATCTCCGGGGGCACCCTTGCTCCAGCCCACACGAGGTCCTGGTGGCAATTCCCTTTGCCTTCTGCACTTGATCCCACGTGGATCAGCCATGAAGTTCAGAACTCCGTTAGGGACAGCCTCACCCACAAACTCATTACTCGCTCTGGGTCAGGTCCATAACTTTAGTGCCAATTGTTACTCAACCAAAACTCCCAACTGACTCCCAGAAGACCTGACTGCAAAGTATGTCTCTGCCATCACTCATAGCTCTTGCAAAACATCCAGGACCTTAGATAAAATACTGGGCGCCCTTTTGGATTTAGAAAAATCCTTTTCTGAAGGGTTTTCATTCACATCACCCTTGCCTCTCCAGCTGCAGTAGGACACTACGGCCAGCCTCTCCAGCTATGAGGCCAGCCTGAGTGGGAGCAGGAGAGGCTCATGCAGCCACAAAAATTTGAAGCACTTCTCAGGTCAGATTAGCGCTGTCTCTGCTCCCCCCTCATTTTGCTGCACTGGCCACTGTAACAGGCTGGAGAGCAATCTTCCAACTAGAAACACACAAAGCAAGGAAATCGTGCACAGATTGTTGTTCACACATGTCTGCTCAGGGGACTACTGCCTCTTGAAATCAGTCATGGATCAAGCTGGCAGAGATAGGGATTCATCCGACCTGGCTGTAGCCATTTAGAATAAAGCACATAACATAGGCTGTGTCTTCTTCCCCAGCAGTCAAAAGAGAGGTACCACAGGAGAGCAGAGACTTCATCTCAAAAAAATCATCTCCTTGTCCACACCTAGTGATGTCTGGGAGACCAACAGAGCCAGGGCTTTAGGCAACACCCCAACATCACCATATAGTGGTGAGGGAGGTGATGTTGGGGTGTTGCCTAAAGGTGCCTGTGGTGCACCGAGCCAGGCCCTCTTGGCTCCACTCCTTGCTCCTAGGCATGCCAAGAGAAACCAGCCCAGAAAGGGAAATAAACCCAACTCCAAACCAAGGGCACCACTTGTCACAAAACCAGCTAGATGAAGAGGCAAGGGTGAGCTGCACTCTCCAAAGGCAAGTAGAGTGTCACATGCACACACTGCAAGCTGCACAGCCCAGCGCCGGGCCACATGGCTCAGGCAGCTGTCATGAGAAAGTGAGGAGATGTGACGGATTGCCTAAGTATGACTTTTGCCTACAAGCCCAGAGCTGAATGCCCCATGTGTGATGCAGTCAGTGTGAGCTCTGGGAACCATCTTGTGTCAGCAGTTCCTCCAAGGCAGGACACACTGTTTCGCGGTTAAGCACAAAGGGGAACAGGCTGTTTGTTCTGGCATCTTGTGCACCTCATTAAGCCAAAGAAGCAGCAGACACTAGAAGTGGCCTTTGCAGCTCCCTAGTGCCTCTATTTCTCATCCTCCCTAGTGCCTCCACTTCTCACCCTGATCCTTGTAATGACTGGAGCTGTGTATTAGGCAGACCTCATCTAAAAAGACTGATTTTCACCCCAGACATCTTAATACTACAGCAGATCTCCAGGCAGTGAGTGACTGCACTGTGGAGCGCCTGTGTGAGGTTCAGAAGGAAAGAGTGCTATGAGACCTGGGTGTGGAGAAGTACGTGTTTCTCACAAGTGTGGCCAACCCTACTGTTCCAAAACCATACAGGAGATCCCCTGAAGAAGGCAGCTTAAAAATCACTGGATTTATCAGCATAACAGTAATGTTTCTGGGATTATTTTTATTTGCCTTCTGGTTTGGGGGCTTTTTAGATCATATTTATGTGGTTTTTTTCTGCAATCATAAAATCTAAAAACCACGTTGAGCTTTTTATTGTTCCCATGAATCCAGGAGCTGGAGGTTCACAGAATGTTCATGGGACTTAGGGTAAAACTCATGAGCTGAGAACGCATAGCCTTGCATGAGAGAGGCTGTTGTGTTGTGCTAAGCAAGTTTAGCCTGTATAACATTATGTGAAGGGAAGCCTGTGAGGAGGATGTTGTAAGTTAGTATGATGTGTCTGCAGAGGAGATGAGTACCTAGGGGATTGCTGTACTTTAGGACCATACATAGATCTCTGGCAAGCATGTCTTCTGAAGTGTGTCTGTTTAGAAAAAAAAAACCAACAAAACAACCCACACCAAAAAAATCCAAAACAAAGTGCAGAAGTGCATGAGCATGGTTTGCTAGTGATTTGCTGGCTGCATGCAGGAGGTGTTAGAGAACACAGACAGGTATTGGAGGGCTACACGGACAAGGCTGGAGCAAGAACTGATGCTAATAGAGCTGGCCTTTGGGTTAATCCAAACATAGAGCAGACTTTTCTCCCAGCACAAATCCACTATAGGACTGCATGGGCTCCCTGAATCCAAATCAGAGAGGATACAATCTAGTTGAATCACATAGTGCTGGCTGGTGGTGAATGAACATGAAAGTTAGAAGGTAAAACACCAGAATCAGCTTTTTTTAGCTGTTCTGCATCCTTTTAGTCCTCAACGCTGGCAAACCCCTGGCTTTCTCCAGTAGGGCCACCTGCTAATAGGGACCCTGTGATGCAAATCTGAGGCACCTACAGTCTTACACTGTCTGACTCCGAGGTTTGCCGATATGTAAGCCACCCGTACCCTAGGCCCTCCTCATTTCAGAGGTTCACACATGCTGCGTACCACGCAGGCACACCCCTCACAATAGCACAGCATTTATCTGCAGGAGCAAATCCTGTCACAGCCTCACTGGGCTTGCAGAGCCAGCATTGTGCTGCTGCACAAGGCAGGGGCAGGCAGCCAAGACTGCCATGCCAGGTTTCCCCGTGAGCCCCAGAGACACGATGCTACTGAGGCAGCGCTGGAGTATCGGCTGCTCTGTGTCCCTGCTGCCCTGCATAGCCCCATGGGCATCAGCAGCAGTTTCACAAGTGGAGGCATTCAGCATTCACAACTTACTGTAATCCTCTAAAGACCACTCGATCTTTCAAGTGAGATTGCCTGTTCAAACCTCAGAGCTGGGTGTCTGGTTACCCTTATCTCAGGGACATATCTACCATGCTATTATCAATCATTAAGTTGATCATTTTCTAATATGCTGACAATACAATTGACCTGGTGACCCCTCCCCTGCAGCAAATACCACCGGCAAAACCCTCCAGGAGACCTCCAAGAAACCCAGGCCCTCAGTAAACCATCCCACTCTGGTTTTCTGGGCTGGCTCTACAATTTAAACTGCTCAGTTGCATCAGGGTATAGCTCTTTTGAAAAACTGCTCTCAGAAATGCCTGGCTCATCTTCCTATCGAGATACAGTACTTGGTCATTTATCATTTGCCTTCTCACAGTTTTCCAAGTGAGCTGCTGTCCCTCAGGCAGAAGTTAAGTCCTAATTGTTTTTCAATACCTATCACTTGGTGAACTCATGTTTCTCAATTAGCTGTCTGGGAGATTTTCACTGGGAGCACATAGAAGTGACCACCAGGAACATAAAATACTGCAGACTTTCACATTACCCACCCAAGATTTAGTACTTTTTTAGGCATGTAGTAAAAAGAACTCTGTTGCTAATTAATCACCTGATTAAGGTTCTGGGCTTGCAGACCTCTTTTTTTTTTTTTTCCTACTGAGCCATGCTTTCTTTCACTGCCTGTCAACATAGCTGTACTTGAACCCTTGCCCAGTGTAAGCACAGCAAGGCTCTCTTCACAGGCATTGCTTTAGTGATCATCAGTGAAACAGTGGCTTGAGGTCCTGCTGACCTAGAGAATTATATGGAAATCTTAGCTTCCACATGACAAACTGAAGTGATAACTTAGAAATGTTGTAACAAATCCAGTAAGATAAACATTAGAAGAAATAAGATTTTTGCATATGCACAACACTCCCAGAAGCTTCATCAAGACCTTATATGGAGCTTGCAGGGCTGGATGGTGAAAAATAACTTTTTTTTTCTATTCCTTCTTTTGTCCTAATGTTCACTTGTGACCTTGCATTGGAAGCTGAAGCAGAAATGTCAAAAAGAGCATGAAATTCTGCTTTGGAGGTGGGCATCTCGGTGATGCAGGCAGAGCTGAGGAGCCAGGGCTTTGCAGAGGTGGAGGCAGACTTGTTCTGCTCCGCTTTAGTTTAGCCCATCAGATTCAGAGCTGAATTTGCACTTCTCAAAACTACAGGGGTGGCCTGTGCCAAAGATAGGAAGGAAGAGCTATACGAAGAAGTAATTTTCCAGTGAGTTGCTGTTTCAGTCAGGTTACTGGTGAGCATGGAATGGTTCTCAAGTGATCCCCTTAAACTGATGGGCAGCTGTTTTTCACCATCAAAAAATTTCAATTAAAGCAAAATTCCAGGCATGAGCCTTTCCACATGTATTTTAGCTCCTATATAAATCCTTTTGGCAGCATCAGAAGGGAGGAAAAGGCTCTTTGGTCAGTTTAAAACTTATTGGTTTTTTTAAGTAAATACTTGATAACATCTATTTAACACAAGCTCTATGTGAATACGTGTATAAGGAATAAAGTCTGTGTGTGAGAGATATAAGACTGTAACTAAAGCTGGTTTGCAAATTTCCGACTAAACAAAGTTCCATCAGTAAACACTGCTTCCTTGAACATTTCATCTGAAGCATCTCACGTTTGATCAAGTTTTGCTGCAGCTGAGACAAAGCTAAGTTTTATGAGATTGACAGTGAAATAGCTCTGTATTGCTAAGCAGCTCCAGATGACTTGCATTTCTCAGACTTGTTTTCTGAACTTCCAGTACACAACAGTAAAGAACAAATTGGAAACTGAAAATAAGTGCACCTCAGAAAACTCTGCCAAGAGCCAGAAATGCTGATTTTTGGTCACACTTAATGACCACATCTTCAGTTGTGATTTGAGAAGTTCCCATCTTTGTTCTTGATGCCTTAGAAAGATGAGATCAGATATTACTAAACAGAGACCAATTATCATAATAAAGAATCGTAATTTCTGCCAGAAAAGTGAAAAAAGCAGCCAGGGGGAGGGAGGAGGAATAAACAATTTCCTAAGTAGTTTCTAATTCTCACCTCTTCAGTATCACTGTGCAGAACCAAGACAGACTCTGGTGTATTAAACGGAAATAGCTGCAAGCTCTTTGTTTATTTCTTATTTTTGACCTCTGACAAAGCGGTCAGTGATACCAAAGATCCCAAAAAAGAAGCCATAGCCACTTTTTCTAACAGTGACTGGAAATTCAGAGAGACATGCAATGTAAAGCATATCCCCAGGACCAACTTTCAGAAAGTGCCGAGAAGCCATGCCCTGGAAAATCAGCCTCATTGCAGTATCCCCATTCAGAAGCACAAACACCAAGGCATTCAAAATCACCATCACATGGGCTCTTTGTAGTCTTGAAAGCACAGTCTCTAATTAGGCTGATAAATAAAAACATGGGCAATTTTGCTATTTTTAGAAACCATTTTCTAAATACTAACTCAGTTAATCTCCTAACCAGATACTGGGAAATCACCTCCGTTTTTGTTAATCACCTAAATTACAGATAAAAACAACTTTGCAAGACTGTGCCTTGATCACTCTGGGAACTTTCAACACTATTTCATGCAATTCAGCCTCTGTGCTATCACTGTCACCCTGCATCAAGTGTGTGTGTTCATGTACACACACATATATATGTGCATAGTGCTTTAAAGAGCCAAAATATGCCAAAAGGCCATTCTGGCATCACAAAAGTCTTAGAGGTATATGGAGTAACTGTGAAACAGGAGAATTTTTCTTTCTCAGTGTATCTCAGCATCCATATCTACACTTCTTAAATACTATTTCAAGCACTGACTATGCCTGTTTGTGTCTGCATATATGTGTGCTTTGTTTTCTTTTCTATCTGGGTCATTAACTGGACTAAGTCAGCTCATGTGCAAAACATCTGTTTTCCAGTAAAGTCCTGCTTTTACTCGGCTTAACAGCTGCATTGATTGAGGCATGAAGCCGTTGCTGAATTGTTCACAAGCAGTGTGACATGGGCAAAACAGCAACCTAGACTCCTTTCCAACCTTGGTTGCTTTCTTTCTGGTGCCAACTCAGAAAAATTAACATCTTGAATGATGGATAGCATGCAATCAGCTGCTGCCAGAACTATTACCATCTCTAATTCAATGAGGAACGAGGTGACCCAGTCTTGTTTATACTATTGAAATCTGGCTGGAGGGCTTTGGCCAGGCTGCAAAGGTTCAGTTCAGTCCATTTGGGGATTTATGTCAGCATTTCACACGTTCTGGGAAACTTCACTCACCCTGTAGACAGTGCCTCTAGCTCTAGAAGTTAACCTGGGTTATAGAGTATCTATGACAACCACATCATTATCCAAGATGGAAACTATCTCAATTCTGTTTTATGGCTAGTGTTTTTTATTTCTAGGGCACCATAGGTGTGCAGAGCATGCTTTAAGGCCATGCACAACATGGAATCTAGGGCTCAACTCCTGCAGTCAAGTCTGCTGCTAGGAGCTCTAGTGACCATGGTTTGTCTGGGAGGGCTCTGCTGCAACATCTGAGTCTCTGTATCTTGAGGGAGGATCAGGGAGAGCACTAGGTAATACACAGATAAGCGTGGGTCAGAGTAGAGAGGGGCTAAGATATGAAGTCCTGGAGTGCAAAACACTTTGCTTGTTTCAGGTATTACTCTAGTGGTTGCTATTAAAAGAAATCTTCACTTAATTCTTTTTTAGTTATACTAATGTAATTTAGCCCAACTAACATCTGGATTTGCCTTGTTTATGCCTGTCTCTCACCATGGATGAAAAAGGAGACAGAAGCAATAGAAGTCCTAATTTCAATACCTCAGTTAACTGTCTATATTTGGGCTGAATGGATGTCAGTTGTAGAACTGAGGACCTTGGAGAAAGACAGAATTCCTTTGAGAAAAATCAGTACAACTACAGATTATCCCAGCAGAAATAGAAGGATGGGGAGGAGGCACAAACAGGGTATTCCCTGTAACTGTGCGAATGATAGGCATAGATCTCAGTACACCAATATTTAATCTTGTCAACCCACATCAACCAAGACTGGCCACTGCAATCAAGGGCTTCTTCATGCATTGACATTATTGCAGAGGTTTTTCACCCAGATGCAGCAGACTAACAAGCAGCCCTGTTTTGGATGAATTTGAGCCAATCTGTTGTTCTCAATGTAAATATGAGCTAGCTGTCCTGTAATAGCAGTGCCTTTGACCTCTCAGGAAATGTGAGGCAACTGCCATATGGTCATCTGTCTTCAGAGGGCACATGCATAGGAGAGGAAGCAGGAAGACTAGGTGATGTATGACAATGCTGAAGCCCCAAAGTACTGGTGACCACCAGATCAGTTTTTGCCCCACATGTATTCCATCATTCTCCCTTGCTCATGGGGTTAGGCACAATTACTGCTGGACTGGAGGTCCTCCCCCTCTTTGTGAAATTGCGAGCAGATATGGCTGTACAAGTACTTGCTGCTCTGCTTTGGTAATGTTTATGAAGCTGTTACCTTGCTGGGCTCCCAGTTCAGTGCCAAGTGGAGAAAAAGCCTTTGAGGTTGCATTTACTGTTTTACCTCCTTGGATAATGTTATGTCTGCTGGCTGGAAGCTGGATACTAGTGCAGACAGAACCAATTAGCCAAGCCCTTCCACATCTGGCACACAAGTACCTGCATGCTACCACAGCTAAACGGCATTTGACCTGGAAGTCTGATCTTCCTAGACAGCAACTTTATGAAGAACAGCTCAAGGAAATCCCCCTCCCCAGCTGTACTGTGCTAAGTTGCATAGACACAAAGCCACTACAATGAATTTTACTGGCGTACCCAGCCTTCTCTGCTGCTGCTTATTGCCATCTTTCAGCACAGTGTCATGGGATGTTTGTCTAAAAAGCTTAAATATTCATCTCTCTGGAGGTTCATTCACACTGTAACATCTCAGACTTGGACTCTACCTTTTTTAATACATTCTGTGGGATTTGCAGTGTATAAACCAACACAGAGTGGTTTATGAGAAGTTTCCTCCAGCAGCATGTGCAGCCAAAGTTTCTTGGAGCATAGGAGTTTGTGTGGAGGGTGTGAGTTTTGGTTCTTGAAGTGCTTTTGTTGTTGTTTGTAGCCTGCTTAGCCCAGATTTACATGGCATTTTACATCTGAGTGAAATCAAATGCCCCAAATGAAACAAGCCAGTTTCATGGGAAAAAATCTTATGTAGTATTGATATGATTAATGAATATGACACTAGCAGAGGGCTCAGGAGCTGCACATCCAAGTCACATTAAAAAGGCCCAAATATGCATGACCCCACTCCTATGTACTAACTACAGCCACCTTCAACTGAGACACCTTTCCAGATTACTCAACTATAAATAGCACACCAAAAGAAGTCTATATTAAGAAAAGTTATTAGAATGGGTCATCTATGAATCCACTGTTGTAACATATGAAATCCTGTAATATTATTATTCCTAACCTGTCCTGCTCAGATGACAAGTGCAAACTGGGACATAGAGAAAGAAAAATGGCACAGTCAAAGCCTCATAGGCTGTTCAGGGTAGAAAATTGACCTTGGAGGCTTGCAGCACAGGTCTAACCTCCTTTGCTCTAGACTTGCTCTTGTCTCAAGAAGCTTCACTTGTAGATAAGGATATGCACTCACTCTCTCTCTGTATGTACAGCAGACAAGGGTTTGTTGTACTATAATACAGAAGAGACACTTTGGTAAAAGTCACTTAAGGCTGAATCCTGAGGGATTCAAGATCTGGTGGTAAATCTCTGTTACAAAGCCTGAAGCGAAACACCACTGTCCTTTAAGGTGAAACACCATCTGTCTTCTTTTGGATATTGGTTGTTCTACTAGGCTACTCCAATGCAATGAGTCATTGTTTCTAAGGCCATCTTTGTCTACAAGTTCATGCCATTCTTTTTACAAAAAGTGAATTTATATTCTCTCAAGAAAGGATAAGGGGAAACACTTTCCAAACAATACTGTTTCAGTATTGTTTCCTGCTATGGGTAGACTAGCTTAGAAATACAGCAATAGGAAATATTTATCATGAACTGTCATTACAGCTGTACTATAGATTCATGATTTATACCAAGTTCCTCAAAGTTTGTGAGCATTTTCAAGTGACACTCCCCTCCCCCAAACCAGAGCTGAGTAAAACTGGACTGTTTTATAGCTCCAGGTCAGAACTATAAGAAATTCTCTCTTTTGACCTCAAAGCAGTTGATTTTGAGCACACTTAACCCTCAGACCTTGGATATGTGGATCAAAACCAAAGAAATCATTTACAACAGACACTCTTTCACCATGAATCTGCACAGCTTTCCTTGGGAACTGAAGGAAAGAAAGCTGTTGTTCATTCAACTTTGAAGTAAGAGCACAAATTGTTTAGGATCGACGGTGTTAAAGGAGCAGGATGCTGCAGTAGTTTATTAATCAGCCTGGGATCCAAGACATGTGCCTTCATTTCCCACTTTTAAAACTACATAATGTTGTTTTCAACTAGTTCATTAGTATACTAAAGAGGTTACCAATGTGGTGTATTCTGAATACAAATCTTGCCACTGGTGAAGAAGGATTTTAACCTTGATTAAAAACAGTAGGGGCTACAAGGGCAGAAATAGTAACAATCAAAAAGGGAAGAGACTACTACATGAAAGTGTCATAACCTGTTTCTTCATTCATTCAGAGTTTTAAATTTAGAATATCAGTCTCTGAAAAACAGAATGTGCAGATGCAACATTGCTAATAGAAAAAGTAACTTGACATCCTATACCTGAAGTTCATAAGAAAAAAGTCATTACAGAAGGGTTTTTTCACACATTTGGATGAGTGATTCTTTGTTTACTCTACTTTCTGTTGCTAATTGACTACAACATTTACATCAGCTAGAAATTCAAGAAGTAGGCACATTTGCTGGGATTATATTTCAGGCAGGTGTAAAAATAACAGAACTAGACTGGCAGAGAAGCAGCAGCAGCCAGGGACATCCACCCTGCAGGTACTCCAGACTTCCCTTGCATTGCCTACTCTGGTGCAGAGCAGAGCAAGAAGACTGGGAGAGGGGCTCAGGTATCATTCTGGTAGTCTCCTACAGGGATTCAAGGCTCACACCTGGCTCAGTTTTCCTTTCCTGAAAGGACTTTGAAGCACTTAGGACATCTAGTATATAATGTGTAAGGCAGGATGAGTCTTAGTCATTACAGAAAAACATCATTAGGAGCATTTTCTGTCTTTAGATCTAACAGCCCTTTCCATAGGTTCTGGGACTCTTTGTCCCATCAGGTTTTCAGCAACTGTTGGAAGGCTAGGAACACAAGCTATGTCCAGCCACCACTCCACACAGAAAGATCTTCTCCTTTCAAGACTACAGCTTCCATGTGAGACAAGAAATCTGCAGTGAGACCCACAACTCCATAGGAAACCTCAACCTTCAAGAGAGCTCTCTTAGGTCAATAGCAACATGGATGCAGGCAGTGAGAACCTGACCCTGTGTCATGGGAGCATCCTGTTATCCCTGGCAACTTGAGCAGAGAAAGCAAGTTGCCCTGGGTATCCAAGAGACCACAGAGAGAGCCCACTTACTTGGTGGGCTGCCTTTCTGACTGGCTGTATTCTCTGCAATCCTAGTATTTTCTGTCCTGAGAATCAGCCTTCCATTCAGCCTCTGCTCTGTGGGAGAGAGAAGAGGTCATCTCCAGACCTCATACCTCTGACAGACAAAACAAAGGGAGCTAGAAGACTCAAGGGGTTTGAACATATATATAAAAATAAATTAAATAAAAAGCAAGCTGAGAAACTCAAATGTTGGATGTGAAAAGTAGTGAAACACTACATTACCCAATCCAGAATACCATGAAACCTCTGGCAGCTTCTTCCAAGGGAGAGGGACCATTCATTGGCATTCCCTGCACTTTCTACATTTCTCCTAGGGAAAAAGAAAGAATCACTGGGCTTCCCTGACTACCCAGCTTCCTACAAATCCTATAGCAGTGAGCTCCTTGGGCTCTAGATGAGATGTAGCCCTTCCACCTCTCACAGCACAAGTGAGTCTCCTTATCTCCATCTGCTGAATTCAAAACAGGTCTTGCTGCACTCATAAATATGAGTCAAGACTGCCTGCTTCACTCATAGACATGCAAGTCATGCCCTATCAATAAAAAAAGTCATTTCACTAGGCAATCTTCCTAATTTTTCTTCTCCATTGTTTATGCTTTGACAAAAATTATGTTTAGAAAAGGCCATACTTCCCTTGCAATAACTCACCTTATTAAGATTACTGTTCCTTAAGCACCATACACTTTGCTGTGGGCATTCTCTCTCCAACCAGTAGCTCACTCCTCTGCCTGCTCTTGCAAACAATAAAGCAATGAGCTAACCTTACTCTTAAAATAACCAAGCTCCTTCTCTTCCTCAAAAGGATGTATATATCAGTGCTTTATAACTAAATGTGGCCAAATGATTGGGGATGATAAAATACTTGAGTGGGCTCGAATCTGTTTCCCTGGCTTGATTTAAAAGACATTATTTTAAATGTTAATGACTGGAGAGAAACAACCTGGCTTGATTAGCTGTGACTGGGTGGAGAAGTCACCTGAGGTTTTTTATTGGTGGATACAAATTCTACACATGCCGATTATTGGTGAAGAGCAATATGCTCATTTGCAGGTGGTTTGCACAAGCCCATGCCAGTGAAAATTGTCCTATTAAAAGGTCCTTGAAAGCATCCAGCTGCTCCCAGATCATCAAACAGTATTTAGCAAAACAAAAACCCTGTGAAGTGATTGGTACAGCCAACATCCCCATCCTCACAATTGCCTAGAAGCATTCAGCTTAGAGAGGATTCACTCATGCCAAGCATGCTCAATACAGTACAAAACCCCAAAGGTTCCTGACTCAGAAAGCTTGTCTTCAGTGGTGCTCCCAGTCCTCTTCTTGTGCTGTGGCTCTTAAATCTCCTTAATCAAAAGAGCTGATTGAATTCTGTTTCTCAATGAAAAATAGCTGCTATTGGATGGAAGTTTAACAAAGATTGGTCCTCCTCTCTCTTTTTGTGTAAGAGGACACCATTCAGGATCACAGTGTTAAGATCTAAAGACTAAAACACTCAAACCCAGTGTGGTTTGTGTGGGAGCACCGTAAAATTTGTGTGGGATATCCCATAAAAGTTTGCTTTAAAGTGCCATGCCAAAACTGGAGTTAAAAATCAGGCAAGTTGTATGGGAATGGTGGCAAAGAAATCCTCCTCCAAACTACTCTTTTCTTTTTGGCCACCCTACTGTAGGGCTGGTCACCCCCACAGCTCCCATACTCATGTAAAATCTGTCACTGGAGACAGAAGCTCAGTTGTCATTGAAGTCAGCAGGGTCTTCTACAACCCTTCACAGCCAGCACGTGCCCATCACCCATCCTTCCCTCCCTCCCCTCCACCAGGCATACCATGCATAGCACCCCTTGAAGTGAGCAGGACTTTTGCCAAATTAAGATCTGGAGGTTCAAGCCCTGTATGTTATAAAGAATTAGCCTGAAAAATAACCTCACAGCAAAATTCACTGCCTGAGGACTTGTAAATGCACACGGTAAAAATCATTCTCTTGCTGCCTGTAAAATGTGTTTCTTATTAGAGATCTCTCCTGACCCCAAGAGTGCCCACACCGTATTTCTCTCTGCCTCTCACACTTACACGCATGCGCAGGCATGCACATATACTTTGTTCATTTCTAAACCTGGCAGCTGTAGCAGTAACAGCAGTTGTAGACATTTTGAGTATTTATTCATCCCCCATATGTTGGGAAGGTCTTTGGGGTTTCAAAATAAGATCCTTTGCCCTCATAGAAAGAAGAATAAATATATTAAAAAGAATGTTACAAATTTGGCAAACATCACATCACATCATCAATCCAGACCCTCATCAGAGCGAAGCAGATAACAATGCTCAGATTTTATTAAAAGTACAAGAATGAAAAACTGTTTCCCACAACTGAGGAACCTAAAGCCAAAAATAAGCAAGCCTGAACTCTAGCTTTGCCTGTGGTAATGAGCTGTTCCTCCCATGGTGGACTGCAGATGACTCTGCTTCACCCTGCATTGCACTCCTTTCTTTGAGGGTTGTCAGTTAAAAAGTAGATTGCCCTGACCAAAAAAGAAAACGTTTTCTTCAGTTGCCAATGAATCCTGATCCCCCCTCTGCCCTGGCTATACATGTTCTCTAAAGTAAAAATAACATTTTTATGGATGAATGCTTTTCCATGCAAGGTGCCTCCTGTTCAATTTCCACAAAGGTGCAACATCACTTGATCTTAACTTTAACTGTTCCTGATCAGAACTAAAGGCAATATATCAGCACAATTGGGCACAGAACAAGACCATGTTCTGGGTGCAGTGATAACCACAGCCATCAGTACCACAGCTCAAATCATTTTTTGAGGAGAAGAAAAATTCTTTTTGCAGTCATTTGAATTGTAATCACTGAGATCAGGCATCAGAGGGAGACGTGGTCACATAACAGGGCAATTCAGAGTTTAATTCCATTCTTTCTACTCTTAACTGAGGATAGCATGAGATCAGAATTTCCCCAAATGAAAATATGGAATAACTATTGGTTCCACTGAGGCTGCTCTGATTTATGCTGATGGAAACAAAACACTGTCTGGCCTTAGGGGCTTTAGCTTTTAAAAAGGACTTATTGAGGGGTAGAATGCAGCACAGGAGATTAAAAAAAATAGAGTCAAATTCTCTGCTCTGGATAGCTTCAGCCCAAACAAGAAGTTCTGGGATTGATGCTGAACTCACAGAGTGAGCTTTCAGACCTGTGCGCTGCAAGAAGTCAGATTAGGTGATCATAGTGATTCCTTCTGGCCTTATAACCTCCAATATATGAGATGAAACTATATAAACCAAGGTAAACATTTTATGAAAGATCTTTTGCCTAGTTCCTCTGTTTTCCTTTCTATTTCCTATTCATTCACTTCATCACTGCTGTACTTTGTCTTTGCATGAAATGAAATGTTCTTCAGCTCATGAAAGTAATATCACTAAGGCAAGACTCTGGCTAATAATTCCCAGCAGAACCCCTTGGTGGGTAATACTTATTTATCAAATTTGACATTGATTTGCAATTTCGACAGTTGCAGCAATTTGATCTCTGCAGAAACTGGCACCTTTACATTGTCTTCAGAGCTGGAGGGTGTTTAGAATCATTCTTCAGACACTCTAAACCAAGATCCTTATCGCACAAGAGAATTTTACAGAGAACTTTGACTGCAAGTTTGAATCAGTTATATTAAACCTGAACGTTTTTCAAGCAGTCAGACAAGTTTAAATTCCAGTGGAGCCAAAACATTTTCAGCCATATAACAAGCAACTTTTAGTGCTAATAAATGTCATTTTCCTCCTGTCTACAGCATGTCACTAGATTCCGCCAGCATGAAATGAAACTGCTCCTAAAGTATGCTAACAGAGACACACAATACATTTTACCTCTTTGGACTCCTGGAGTTGTGCAGCAAGGGTAATTCAGGGGTACATTCCAATCTCTGGTGCTTATAAAGTAATTTTTCTTTGTCCTCAAGACCACACTTGCCTTTCTGATGAGGTAAAAATGATGACTGGGATGGAGGGACTCCTCAGTGCAGATGTCATTTCCATCATAGATGGGGCTGCTAATTCTAGGCAGGTTACTAGACACCTGCGGGGCAAAATCAAAGAGGGAGTTTACAATGTTATAACATCTATTTTCTGTGGCTCCTTTCAGCTCCCTCTGTCATTCCAAACAGTTCCTCTAGCTTTGTTCAGACTTGGGCTCACTTCCTACCATGTAAATATATGACTCACCTTTACAGAATCAACCCAGAGCATGGTTAAACCAAGACAGTGCATATAATGGCATATGGCCTTCGACTGCCTCTGGCTGGCTGCTTGCATCCCTTCCCCTGCATATATGTATGGAGTCCACATGCCAATAGCTCACATCAAGCACAGAACAAAACCAGCTGGCATGATGATGTATAAAGTTGTAAGTTAGGAGACCTACTCTGATGAATGTGCACCAAAGTCGATTCTCATCTGCATTGGCTGGAAATAAACAGATTTATGAGAAAATGAACATAAAGGAATCTAAACCAGAATATTGCGCTACCCTACTGAAAAAGCCCAAATTTATTTCCCAGTTTTCTGCCTGTAGCCTGAGCTAATAAGACCATATTACCTCACAGTGAATTAATTAGCCTGGCTGAGTTTGAACCCATGCCTCACAGGACCTCTTCGTGAGCTGTCAAGAGTGTTGCCCCAAACGTACTATCCAGTGTAACCCTATTAATGGACAGCAAACAATGATGTATCAGAACAAGCCTCTAAATGCAGATGAAATATCCGCTTGTATCCACTAACATGCATGCAAGCAAATTCTGGTGATAAGACTACATACGCTTCCACGTGTAAATTCCTGGTAAAATGATACTATGGTTTCTGAAACATTAATTTTAATGATTGAAATCTTCCAGTTACTTTCCCAAAATTACTTGAAAGTTTGATCAAAATGTTCAGCAGCTTCTAGAGCACCAGGATAATGAAAGCCTTCTCCAAACTTATTTTCATTATTAAAATAGGGGAGGAAGGGGAGATTTTTTTTTATTAAATCCAAATACAGTTAAAGTTTGCACCAAAATAAATAAATAAAAAAAAAATTTTAAAAAACCCAACAACCCCCCCCGCAAAGCCTCTTCCTTGGCCATGCGTATTAGAGATCCTACATTTCTTGTCCTCTCCTCCAATCAGGCCCTGAGACAGATAGGAAAAACAAAGAAAAACCTGTCATATTAATAAAGCCAAGAAGTGTAATTACTTACGGGCACATAGCCAGCATCCACCTGCCATAACCTGGAACTGCACTATGCTCCCAGATAAGAATGTGAACCATGATCAAGTACACTGGAGGTCACAGACAGCTTTGGGGGAAAAGAATATCCAGCATTTTTGCTCCTGTTTAAATCTTCAAATAAAAGAACATGGCTCCAAATTGGGGATGTGGCTCTTTTCACTGACAGCTCGAGGGTTGGCTGGGGTCACTGTGGAATTCAAGATCATCTGAAGATAATAGGCAGCATGAACAATCCTGGGACTCCGGCTGGATGCAGATGCTGATTCATCCCTTGGCAAGATTGTCCACAGAGCTTGCAAGCAGCAGGGAAGCAGAGGAAGCAATACAGGGAGAATTATAAAATACTTATATATTGTACAGAGTTAGTCAGAGGATGTGAATTATATTGATCTTGATGTCATGAATTCTAATTAGCCATTTCACATGTCAGAGTGAGAGGTATGAATTCAGACAGACACATATTCACAGCAATATTTTATTACACATCTTATGATTTAGCCCTGAGGGGGAAAAGAACTTGAATGTAATTTCAGAACCACAGTGCATACATATATAACATGAAGCTGCCTTTGTGTCATCTCCTGATACTGTTGTATCACCTTTCTACTGGGCGGGGGAGCTCCCTTCAGAAACCACAACACTCACGCTAAGACATAAGCAAGATTTAGGATGAACATGTGCTGGGGGCAATTGGACAGTACAGTCAAAAGTGGTTCTTAAAAGTGGTTCATAGGCCATGATCAAAAACTTCTGAGTATGGAGAAATCTCAGACGCATCTTTTCCTACTGAATTTATATGTAAGATGTCTCCAAGTGCTTTAATGGTCTGGTTCCTGTTGGAACTGGAGTAGACAGAGGCTAAAATTCCAGTCCATATTTATGATATGCCAAATGTGAGTTTTGCAACACTGAGACACAGAGCAATTTTTAGTTCAAGCGTTCTGTGTTCTAGTCCACTAAACTGGTCTCACTTTCTTTCTGACACTTCCTTACATGAGAGCTGTAAACAAGCAGAGCATGACAGCTGTTACTGTGGTTTATTTCCATCAACACTTTTTCTTTGAAAATTTGCAAATAAAAAACATTTTTAGAAAAATGACTCATCTTTTACTATGTTTTTCTTCAAAAGCTTGTAATTTAACAAATTTTAAATGTTTCCCAAAATTTCTTGATTGGAGAAGTTGGTAGGAAGAGGCAGGTATGAAGGAGGAAGATAGTAGGTAGTGCCTGGGGAAGGGGAAGCTATTTTCTGCCAAAAAATGTTCACCTTTCAGAAACAAATGTACTTTGAGTTTTTGAGTTTTTTGAGTTTGAGGCAGATTTCTGAAAAGAAAACAGAAGTTTCCATGGTGGGAAGGAGACACACATTTTTCACTAGTGATTCATCAGCTCAGTTGTGTATTAGATGAACCAGCAGCCTGAAGTTCACTGTGCTATTAATTAGCCAGAATAATGGGGGAAGGCTGATCTAAACCAAGCACCAACATGTATAATATAAAATATATGTGGAGAAGACTGGAGCACTGTGTGTAGTAGCAAAAGGAAAGGTCATTGAGAAGACATTTTCAATTTGTCAGAATAATAAGGTATTATCAGGCAGGTCTCATTGCAGTGGATTGGGTAGACAGATAACTCGCATCCAGTAGCTCATGCAGCATCCATACATGCCAATAAATTCCGCCAACAGTTTACACAACCATTAGTTCAGGGGCAGCCCCACAAAGGCAAAGCCTGCCTGCTTGCAGGACAGAGTTGGACAGACTTCATGAGAGACCGTATCTCTGAACCCACCTGCCTGTTTAATTCACCACTGTATTATCCATAATACTTTCCTGTTCTTTAGAAATACCAAACTTTTCCTCTCTTCCCATTTTGTTAAGACAAAAAACCTGTTTTTACACGTTATATCATATATAATAACCATACAGGTAAAATGGCATCTGTTTGGCTAAAATGCTTGCTGATCACTTTTGAGTGAACGGAACGGAAGAATTTCAGTGAGAAAAGGAACTGTAGTCAGGTCTGGCGTGGAACTTATCCGAAGAGGAGATGGGGTCCAGAATCTGAATCTGAATCTCTGAGGTCTTATGAACAATATTCTGTTCTCTAGGAAAAAGATAGTTTCTAAGAAAACTTAATTTCAGATTTCCCCGTCAAGAAATAATTGCTTCCCTGTAGGAAAATTAGAAAAAATTGGGCACAAGCAGGGGGGAGGGTGATAAAACAAAGACTCACTTTGTTCCCCATCCTCTGACTGTCTTTAAGCTTTTGTCAGTTGAAAACCAGCTAATTATTTTTTTTTCTATTCTAACTTTGCCAGTTGGAACAGAGCAGTGAACTATGCAAGCGTTACTTTCAGAGTAGAAATAACACTTCCACATGGAAATGAAATTATTTTAAAAAAAGCTGTTCAAGAGAAACAAAACCTGCAATTGCACCCTATTTCATTCTGGTGAAAAATCTTCATTTTTGACAAAAAGCTTATACTTTTCATTTAAAATGTTTTCTAACCAGCTCTGGCTACAGAAGACGTTTTAAAGATCTGTTTCACAAATCAACACGAGCCTTTCTAGGGCTCATCAGTGAGGCACGCATTACTTTGTCTGAAGCTGTACCCTTATCCAAAGCTTTCTGCCTCAGCTCTCAAGCTGATCAGTTTGCAACTGCCTCATTTCACACTTGAATGCCTCATTTACACTAATGAAAACATGTGAGAGCCATTTGTGTTGGCTCACATCATATTGTGCTCAGCACAAAAGAACCAAGGGCAATTTCACTATAGGCATAACGATGACCGCTGCGGCTGCGAGACCCACGGCAGCTCCAGCCTGCGTTATTTACAGCCCTACACGTGCTCCACCGCTGCTCCGGCTGGGAAGACCAGCCTTCCCGTTGGGGCTGTTTTGCTCTGAATGTTTTGGTCTCTCCAGCAGGAGATCAGAGGGAGATCAAACGCACAAGATCCACCCGCTGAACAGAGAAAGGGTTGGGAATCACCACAAAGTCACTCTTCTGTTATGATTTGGGTGGGAAAGAGTCTCTGGGTACTTTCTCTGCAGTTACAAAAAAGTCAGAAGCACAAAATGTAAAGATATACATGGAGTGGTTCACATGAAAACAGCCAGAGTTTAGGTTAAGTGCCAAATTCTCAGTGTAGAAAAAATGCCAGTCTTCATGAGGAGTAACTGCCCAAAGACCAGATGCTACCCAAAGAAATACATGGCAGTGCTCTAGCAGTGCAAATCTGGCCCTGAACATTTAAGGAAGATGCTCTTTCCTACCTAGGAGCCAGTAGCAGGGCTGAGAAGTTCCGCCTGGGATCCCTGAATTAATCCACCTATAGCCACAGGCTACACAAAAGGCTTAGCTTTAAAGATTTCAGTTTCTAGCCATGCTGGAGACTAGACTCGAAGCAGAGGATGGGAAGAAAGTGAAATCAGATCGAGCACTTTTAAAAATAGCTGATCTCTGTACCTCTGATTGAATGGACAGATCAATATCTTTTTTTCTCTGGTGAAAAAAGTCATTCCTCAGCCAAGACAGGGATTGTAAACCTTGCTTAATTTGGCTCCTGCGTAAGGTCATGCCACCATTCATTACCTTCCTCCCCTCTCTGTTCTGATATTTGCAAGCCCTCAAGCCTTCCTGTATGACGGGGCTGGAAAAGAAGATGCTCCACTGCAGCCTGAAACAGCTTCACACACCAGTCTTTGTCCTTCTTGGGTTGCCCTTTGGCACAAGTAACATTACAATCGTCTTTTAGTTGGGAGAAATATGCAGGGAACACCTAAGGAAAATATCTGATTTTTCTTTTTCTTTTTTTTTTTTTTTTTTTCCCTTCTGAGGGGTACAGGGAAGAGGAGAACTATTAAACTGCCAATTTGCAGATAGTATTTTCTAAAATGTCCCATTTATAATCCATTTCCTTTCATAGCTGACCCGCCAGGTAACTCTCTCAGGAATGCAAATTCCTGAACTCTAGAGTCTGCCACACCAATCTGTGGTTGTTACCTGTGTTAAGAATTATTTATGAAGAAAGCTAAATGGTAGGAATATCCTGGTTGGAAGTGCTGATGACCTGATTTCATTTCTTCTCTGTGGCATAAGTCTCTACCAAATTGTTATCCTCTGGAACTTATTTCCACAGGATCCTCGGGAGTGAGAGTCAGGAGCCAACTACACATACATACAAATAACAGGAACAACCACAGCCAGACTACTTGGAAATCACTACAAAATGCACAAGAGATATGACTGTACTTTGAGGAATTAGCCAAACACCATTAAACAGAAATTAAATAGTGGTGCATCCTCCGGTATTTTTTTTTTTCTTCCATTATTGTTCACCAAGAATTTTTCTGTGATTTCTTATGACTTTTTTCACAGCATTTCATACTGGTCACTAGCAGAAAGAGGAGGTGGGACAAACTATTTGATGGAACTTATGAACAATTCCTGTTTCCTATCTATTTGAGTAAAAGCCACCAGAAGCCCTTAAAGAACATGTTGGTGTGAGCTCAGCTCTGTATATGACCAAAGAATCAGGGTATAAATTGCTTCAGCCTCGATTCGGACACATAGGTAGGCACTTTCCTGAAGAAAGGCCCCTGTGTGTCCCTTTCCCACCCATTTAACAAGCACAGTAGGCTTGTCACTTCACAAAAGCCTTTGGGCAAAGAGAAATATGTTGGTTCCCAAAGGCTGAGAGGGCCCTCTCCACCTGCCTCTTTGCATCCCTACAAGGAAGCAGATGGAATCAGCCAAGTAACCAGCCAGATTTTGAAGAAAGGCAGGTTCGTGGTGGTAGCACTAATAAAAAATCCTCTCATCCACTCCACTTTCCCTTCAGTAGAAGCCTTTCCTGGGACTTATAACGCACTGTGGACCTCCCATGTCAAGCAAAATGAGGACCTGATTCTTGGCTGAGTACCATTTTGGTATGCTATGATAATGACAAATAAACAAAAGATTAGTTTTAAGCCATGAATCCAGATGCACAGAGCAATGCCATGAACAGCTGAGTTCAGCAGCGCTGATGTGGGATGGGATATCATCTTTTTGTGGCTGCTGATGGTGCACTCAGGAGGCAAAGACAAGCAAGATCTCTGTCTGGTGTTTAAAAGGAGTCAGGAAAAGTTACAAGAGCAAAGGGTGTCTCCACAGAGGGAAGATAAAGTAGTGATGACATCCAGCTGAACTAAGCATTCGCATTCATGCCCGAGAGGGATCTAAATCAAACCCACAGATCCAAATATTACCTAGTTTTGGAAGGCACCTGCCCCAAGATATGTGCCTTGCAAACACCCACTCTAAAGAGGGTAAAGAGGGTGAACCAAAAAATTGTGTCTGCGTTTCCCATGCTATGGGGTGGCCAGAGAGAAATGCCAAACGCAAATTCTGAGCTTGATCCTCTTCCACAGATTAGATCCCTTAGGGAAAACCAGAGGTCCAGCTTGGTTGCTTATCCCAGCATCCATACTTTGCGCAGTGGCCTAGAAACCGCAGCAAGCTTGGCTCCCCCTTGGCACTGCAAGATTTCTGCTAGAGTTAACACTGGAAAGCAACCAGAAATGGCCACAAATCAAAACCACCAAGGGGCTGCTGCAAGTCTCACAAACCTTGGTTTTGCACCAAGCTAATAGCAGCAACATCACTGAAGCTATGTGTGATTTGTAGTCTGTAAGTTAGAACAGAAGCTGGCCGTCTGAGTAGAGAAGTTAAATCCCTTTAATTATTAAAACATATCCTACTGCTGTTGAAAATCCCATTGCCATTGGAAAAAATACACTTGTAATAAATGTATGCTATACATCAAAGGCCTCTTTTGTAAATAAAGCATTCCATATTTTTTTTCTTTTTTTTCCTAAAAATATTGGCCCAGGGACTAAATTAATGTTTGATCTGTTATCTTAGAAACATTTTGGAGTGGCAGATTTATCTGCTGTTTACGTTTTTCCTCGTAATACAGCAATGAATTATTCTTGTTGATAAGGGGAAATGATTTAATATAAATGGTTGGAGGGTCCTCTTCTGAAGTCAGTGGGAGATCTGGCTGGGCAGGAAAGGAAGCATTGGAGCAGAGGGTAGTAAAAACTCAGAGCAGCATTCCTGCAGTCCCAAATGCATTTTGCAGAGCATAGCACCCATGCAAGCCCGCCCCATTCTAGCCCTTGGAGATGAACAAAGCTGGAGGACCATTTCCAACATGTACAATATTTTGGTTGTGAAACAGCAACTGTTCAGTTACATCTTACTTATTACATGTTACAAATTCATGGCTCTTGCTCTGATAAAAACATTCCTTGCCTTTGGACTGCAACAGCAGAGGTCTAGGCACAAGCAGCTGGGCTGTCTGGCTCCCCTCCCACCCAGCTGTGTAGGCAGCACTTCTGGCACACAGATCACAGTCAATTCTGCTAGCCCCAGGGTCGAGCTCCATCACCTGGGTGGGTGCAATTTGGCTGCAGAGACTGGAGAGTGCTGGTGAGCACTCAGCCTGCAGCAGTAGGGCCTTTGCCATCCAAACTGCACAAATAACCTGGACTCTGCAGGGAAACCCAATGTGAAAGGTGCCACTTTTACTAGCTGCATCTCTTTTACCATGCCCTTGCCTCCTCTGCAGGTAGCAGACAGGCAAATTTTTGTCCCCATGTCCCACCATGGGTTCACACACTTCCTGCCATCGCTTCTGTTGAAAGCAGGATCTGTGCCTGCTCCATACACCACCCGTTCTGCCCTGGTGCTGCTGGCACAGTGGGATGGAGCCGCATGCATGGCCCACAGCCCCAATGCCTCTGTGTGCTGCACCTCCCCACTCCGACCCTGCAGCCCCAGGCACTGAGCCAGGCTACCACTTTCCCTCCTGCAGCGCACCACGGGGACCTGGCCAGCGCTGCATTTATGTAACGCTTCATAACCAAGGCTATCTAAATAAGCAATGTGAGCGCAACATCTGCTACCCAACCTTACCCATTGTTTTTATGGAGAGCTTCAATCAGCAGTCCCCCTCACCCAAATTCAAATTAGTGTAAGGATATTGCCTGCACATTTCTGCTTGGACCATGTTTTATACTGCAAAGTTGTAGGGCTGAAATAACAGACCCTCAGGGGTTTACAGGAGAAATATGTTCTTGGAGGTCCCATGGGCCTTAAGCTCTGCATCTTCTTGCTGGCTTCTAGCCCATTCAGCTCCTCTGATCACAGGGGAGGGACCCTGCCATGGCCTCTTCCAAGGTGTCCGAAGGGAAGGTGCCATTCCTCCCCCACCCTCCCCACCCCATTGATGCCCCTGCAGGGCACCATCCTCTACCTGCAGACTTCCAGAGTGCTCTGAATTTTAGCCCCACTCCCTCTACAGTCCCAAGACATGTTCCTGATGTGTCCTTTCAGTAAGGCCTACTGGGAAGATCTCTAGCCATCATAAGATGCTTGGCTCTGTCCTCATTGTCTGCTCCATCCCTTTGCAGTGCTGGGCTGGCACAAAGGGAATGGATCCAGCTTGAGGACTCACCTCCTGCTTGAGTGCTGCCCGACCCTTCCCCTACCCGAGCTAGATGAACTTGAAAAAACTATGAACTATGAAAACATAGGCTATAAAAAGGCACAGAGAAATGACAAATTACCTCTCCAAATGGCGAATCTCCTATCTAGCTATATCAGGCACTGATGGAGCTTTAAGGTAGGGCAGGAATTCTTCTTGAGTAAGCCACTAGAAAGCAAGCATCATATCTGGAGCAAGTATCAAGGGTCTCCAGAGACTCAGAGGCACAGATACCTCCAGACTCTATTCAGATTATTGATAGCTGGGCAGCTCTGACAGGACCTTTCTGAAGATGCTGGTCTCTCAATTACAGAGCCTGAGTGCCTTAGATTTGATGCCATTTACAGGGCTGAAGTTGGCAAAAAAATACCCCAAACACATATTGCAGTGTGCTAACTACAGCTACCAGCTGTGGGTGGGGGAAGCCTGGAAAGATACCCTGCATCAGATTTCCAGCATCATGAATGTATCTCCTCAAACCAGCCCCAGATATAAATGTTCCCCACTTAGGCCTTTCCATTCCACACTAATTCTTACAGTTGTTATTTATAAAACTCTGTTACTCCCTGCCTGATCAGATCTGCAGACAAGGAGACCCTCCTATGTGCCTTTGCCAAGTGTTCATACAGTTCCTGTCACTGAACTTTCAAGTCATTCAGGCAACTCTTAATTTGATCTACAATAAATCCAGTTTTGGTTGGCAGGGCATTGCAAGGACTCCGTGAGCTTTCCTGCTACCCATGGGGCTGAACTGAAAGAAAACCCACAATCTGAGGAGAAGAAACAGATGCAGAGGTTGCCTTTGGGTAGCTGAGAGAGCAGAATCTATTTTGGGAGTAACTCAATGAGAAATTTGTTTATGAGACTCTGGGGAGAAACAGAAGTTATGTGCTATAAACCAAAATAGGTCCTTTACCCTCTTCCTAAATACTGTGTACTTGAAGGCTGCTTTAGGGTGGAAACACATATAATCATTGGAGACAAACCACAGAAATGAGAGTAAAAAGAAAAATAAGAGATCTCCGCTCACCCACTCCCGTAGCAATATCCCTCTGTGAGATACCTAGTGCCCCAAGGCAATAGTTTAGAGGTTGTCTAAATGGACTTTGGTTGAGGTGAGAACCTTGGCAGTGCAAATACTGCTGCGGGTTGAAATACAGACCTACAGGGTCTCAACCTCCCAACCAGAGGCAGCTGGTGCCTTGTGCTCCTGGCTTCCATGATTCCCAGGGTGGCTGGGGCCAGCCACCTCTGATCCTGAAGAGATGCATGCAGGGACAGCTGCATGGCTCTGTCTTCTGACAATCTGACTATTAGCTATTTTGGCAGGCAGATTGTGCAATGATTTATGATGCCAAATATTCACTAGAGAGAATACAGTGAGGTCTTCATGAGGGAACCAGTGGCTGAAAGTTTCATTGAAGTTTTCATAAAGGATAAGTGTTTGTTTAGATTCCTTATTGCAATTGTATCTCCCTGAAGCCTCACAAAGCAACAAACTGGCAATCCAAAGTATACATCCACATCAAGTCTATACACATTTAGGTGTTCTACTCCATATTATTGAGATTACAGAGCCCCTGGTGATAAGCTTTACATCACATATCCTCCTCTTATTCTAGGCTAGATCATGTCCTCTAAGGAGGTTTACAGCTACTGGAAAAATTAGGTCAAATAGTTTGAACCCCCGAAAAGGAGAAGAATTTTTTAAAATATTCTAATGACATTTTTTAAAATGAAAGATCTCATTTTGAAAATGCTGAAACATTTCACATC